>NC_045639.1:25739967-26071039 GCF_009829145.1 Chiroxiphia lanceolata
CTACGCTGTCAGCGCAGCACACAGGGCAAAGTTACATAATATTTTCCACATTTATTTCAAGCAGGGCAGCCTGCCAGCTTGATAGATTTCTAGAAAGGGTGGGAGAGAGAGAGTGGTTTGATTCACAGACTGCTGTATTTACAGCTCACCCCACAGCCACTGCCTTCCCCTCGTTGGGCGTTTACCTTTGCAGTTTGCCAGACAGCAGTGTGAGCATAACCCTGATATAGAAAGTAAGTCACATTTCTGACTGTCTAAAGCACTACAGCTGCACAAGTTACCTTTAGTTTCAGTGTTTTGAGGATGCTAACATGCAGTAATTTGCTGAAAGTTAGGTCATTTTCAAAGTCCAGAAATTAACAGTAGGAAAGGCACCTTGACAAAAAGATGAGGAGAGAGGGGAGCTTCAGCCTCTGCTCCTTCACTGCCCTCACCTTCAGCAAGAGACTCCAAAAGTAGAGTCTTCAGAAAGAAAAGGTTTCTGCAAAACTGTGGAAACAGAAGTTAACCCATGATGAGGGGCTTCTCTGATCAAATGCCTGGGTGAAACTAACTACATCATTTCCTGTGAGAAATCTGCTATTGAAAAATATTCATCAAGAACAGTCATACAAGTAACTAAATGAACAGTTCTGTGTTATGTGTGACAGGACAATCCATAAAACAAAGCACTGGCCTGCGTATTTCCTGCAGTTATTCCATATTTTCTTTACATGTGTCAGGTTCTCCATTGGGACTTCTCAAATACCTCATTAAGGTTTGCCTGTTGCTGGGAAGCAATTACACTGCAGTTTTCCATCAAAGATAGACAGGAAAAAATTACAAGAGAAATGACAAACAAAAAAGTCCATTTCTGGCATCCAATTTGCATGAAGAGAAAAAGGGGGTGAAAGACAAGCTAAAAATAGAACACTGATATCACTGTAATAAACCCAGTATGTTGTCCATAAACCAGACTACAGAAAGCACAGGTTAAGATTATCCTTCCCTCTCCCATCCGTGATGTATGTACAGCAGCATATATGACTCCGTAGGTATATTTGAATGGGATTGAATGGTAAAAATGAGCTGAGCCAATTCTCACCAAAATGAAATGTAACTACACAGTTTAAAAGTTGCTAATACATTTATGAAGAATATTAGTGCCAGTATCAAATCAAATTGTTGCTCCAAAGCAAGTTGCTCTGACCAGGTTTTTAAATGAAGAAAACAAAAAGATGCCAGCTAAGTGCCAACATATTGTAATTTAATCTGCAAAGAAGAGGTGTTCCCAGACTAGCATGGAGATAAAACAAAAGCACAGTTCATGAAACAATGCAATGATGTCGAGTGAGGTGTAATATTTTCTCTTACTAGCAACATTGTGTGCTTTTGAGAGTGATCCCTCTCAGTGTGAAATCATCCTCCAAAACAAACTCTTTCTTTTTAATTTTGGTCTCATCAATAGTTTACAACTGCATATGCTGTTGTAAACTGCGTTTACAACCTTCTCGAAAACTGTAGGGTGTAGAACTTCTTTAGAGATTAATTTTGTTTCTTATGACCATGTTTAAAAGGAATCCCTCAATTTTTTTTCTGTCTTGGATGACATTTTATCATTTCCACATTTTTTCCAGCCCAAACCTGGAGAGCCTGCACACTGGCAAATTCTGTAAATTTACCCAGAAAGAACTCAGTATCCTCTTTTTCCCCCTGAAAGGAGCCTAATTTGAAGAAAAGAAAATAAATAGCATTGAACTTACAGAATCAATTGTGAGCCAAAAAAAAAAAGACATCCTAGTATTTGGAAAAGTGTAACCTATTCACAAACTGATAAAAAAGAATAAATCATTCTTAACACAATAAGCAATGAGATTATGTAGCATCATCCAACTGTAACAGTTTTTTTCCACAATGGTATATTGCCATTCATTGAGTTTTCTGAATATTTAAAGATCAAGTGGTAAGAAAGGAAAATAGAAGTAGAGGCAGAAGTTTGCTTGGAGGGAAAAACACAAAATGAGAAAAAAATGGAAAAATGGAAATTGAGATGTTTGAGGAGAGCTGAGTCAGACTCCGAAGAACAGAGAGTGACTAGGACAATAGGCTGGGACACAAAGATGTTGGTTCAGTTCCAGGCTCAGCCACAAACTCTGCAGCAAGCTGTATGATTTACTTGGAGCCCTAACAAGCTAGTGGTGAAAGGGGACAAAAACCTTCCATGTCAGGGAAGGACTAGTCATGACTATGAGGCAGAAAGTGTTTGTATGACCACCATGCTATGAGGTATGCCAGGGACATGCCTTATTTGGCTCCGAACAATAGCTGAGGGACAAGCTACAGTATCTGCACAGTCCTGCACCAAAGTCAGCTCTCCTTAGCTCTAGTGCTACCACTTCAACATGAAGTTATTGCTAGACAGGAATTTGCACTGCAATTTCAGCACGACGTTTGGAGTCACTATGTTATATCTTCCTAAATATTCACAGTAAGGTTTGCCAAAGCTCAGATTTTGTACTTCTGCTGCAGAACCACACTAAATCATGGTTATCTTTCTGGGACTTGAGCTAATACATCTTCTCTGTGATACACTCCATCATGTAGAAGTAAAACTACATAATGAACCATTCACTTAAATGATTTTAAGAGTAGAATACACATTGTATCTCACAAAGGCAGAATAATTATCAGCCCAGTTCTTAAGGCACTAGTAGATATGTTGCACAATGTAAATGCACTATTTCTTTTGGTTTTGGCAGTAACTAAACAAAAATTGTTTAATATTTAATTTACCTTCTGCTATTTTGGTCCTTTAGATTTCATATTCCCTAGTACTCAGAAAAGGAAATTCAAAAGTTTTTTCTAGACAGGAGGACATGGGAAGGCACTGCAATTCCCAGCGGAAGGCATGCCCTTTCACCACACCCTTACTGTGTCCTCCAGTAGGACCAGCCTGAGCACAGCTTTCCTCACCATCACACCAAATCCTCACCCTCCCTGGCCTCCTCGGGAGGGAGGTGTATGGTGAGAGCTGTGCTGCTGTCACTGAACACGGGGAACTGGGACCAGCTGAGCTGCAGCCAGTGTGCTTCTCTACAGCCTCTTTCACTGCCACAGTCTTAATGCTGGGACATGGGGTACAGAACTGGGTTTTGACAATATAACCATCTGGATGGATGTCTGGATCCATGGCTGGATAATGTCATCTACATTGACTACAATTATTAATGAACAGCTTTCTATTTTAACTATGGAAATAGTCCGTTAGCCCAAAAAGCAATTACAAGCTTTAATTACATTTTAAACTTGGGGAAACTACTTAGAAGTTCAAAGGCAGCCTCTTCGTTTTGATTGAGAATGAACTTGGGTCTTTCCAGTAGTGTGGGAAAACTCTTTTAAATATATTCTCTATTGAGGCTAGTTTTCCATTATGTTTTTATCTTAATTACAGGGTAATATTACTAGACTAAGGATTGCTTTTTACACAGTGCTATAAATGTGTAGAGCACTGCAAAAACTATAAAGCAGAGTAGCCTCCAAAGCTCTTTATTGTCGTAGTGTAGCAAAGTGGCAAGGGCCCTGAATTTCCATTGAAAGTATTGTGTAATGGGAGTTCTCATCACCTTGTAGGAAATGAAGAACATGCATAGGCACTTAAATACACTGCTCTAGGATTATATATCGCTATATGAGGTAATTTCATCTAGGCTTGCCAACAGCAAGTCTACAAAGCAATATGGTAAGTTGTAACTCAGGAGGCAAGAGTGGGTTTTTTTGACAGTTGGGGCAGTTTTACCTTAGACATAACCACTATGTCAGCAGCTTTCTTATTCTCTGTTTAGCTGAGGGCTGCTAGAGTGGTTTTGTTCAGGTAAATAAGTGCTATCTATTAACAATTAAACCATACAACTCTTAATTTCCACCTGAATTCCACCATAAGGAGGAAGAGGAAAAAATATCTTTTCTGAAACCAATGAAGATATGTGAACACACGTAACTCGTAAACAGATTACCATTGTTTATTATCATAAACAAAAAGTATATGTGCTGCAGAAAACTGCCTTTGGCAAGGTGCTTCTCTGGTCTAAGCAAAAGTGCTTTCACATCTACCTCTGTGCTAAGGGTTAAGGGATGGGGTGAGAAGGTTTGTTCCTAGGGTAGCATGAAAGTCAGACGCTTTACGACATTGGAGTTTGGTATAAGCTGATCCTCTTTGCAACTGGTCATACCCACTGTCACAGCAGTCCCAGGACAGGGCAGTGACTGCTTTCATGTGGTTTCACAGTATTACTAGATTAGCAGGAATTACAGATGTTTTCACTGCCTGGTGCCTCTTATGTACAGGCACTGGGACTTTCTGGGCCTAAAGGAACAGATCTTCTCCCAAAGGGCATTCTGTCACTGCCATTGCCTCACAGAGCAGTCTGGACACCCTATGGAAAAGACACACATAGAATATAGGGATATAGCAACCACAAAACACAACTCCATTATGTCCATCATGTAAGGTAAAGTCTAGTCTCAGCCTGACTTAAAATGTTACATGTTTTCTTTAGTTAGAGTTCTCTGTACATGTATATGCCAAAAAAAACCAAAAGAGAAAATATACAACTGAGAATGGCATAGATATATGTGTAAATTAAGACATTAGTCTCACTTTAGATTTACACCAACAAGTATAACCCCATTACACTCATTTCTCCTGGCACAAACTGAAAGATTTCATACATTAGAAGTATATCACGATACTTTTTCATGTATAATCAATTTTCATTTTCTCTTTGGCAGTCACAAAATTTCATTTGGAGAAAACACTTTAAAAATCTACTTAATCTGCCTTATATACTTATATATACTTTGCTTCTCTATATTAATGTTAAAAGACTGTCTTTAATTATATTTTATTTGTTTGCACTGTGCAAACAACATGTAGATCTGAATTCTGCTGGTACATGATGAAATGGAAAAAAAGAACTTTCACTGTAAAGAAAAATTAACAAGTGATATCTTAATTTTAGTAAGACTTACATCTGGGTATTTGGGGTATAAACCAGATTTAACTCAGAGTCTAAAACTGGGGATTCTGTAGAAATGTGGCTAGATTCCTTTTGTGTAAGATAAAACCAAACTTTTTTTCCAATGTTTCAGAAGACCAAAAAGTTGCAGTTAGTTTTTTTCACTCATTTGTTCTATTACACAAGTGAAAATTAAATGGCACATATGACCACAGAGATTTAGGGGATACAAATTAAACATATATATTAGATTCTCCTATCACTTACAGTTTACAAATTCATTCAGCCTCATTAGGAAAAGAGCTTTTCAACAAACCAATATAACCACTAAAACTGAAAGGAGATTGAAACCCACAACATCCAGAGGATGTTCAAGTCATCATTAGAAGACATCAGAAGAAAATAGTGAAGAAACAGGGTCCCCTCTCTACAACTGCTGTCTAGACTAATACAACCTCATGCAGCTGAGAAGGACTTCTGCCTGCACAGTTCATCAGCAGATTCAGTAGGCAGCAATAACCATATGGCAGCAACAAGTCCTGGGTACCATCCTGAAATGAGTGAAAATACACATCCCAACCAGATTCTTATTTCTTTTCTTGGTTCTACAAAACTGAAATATAATCCTGTAGGCCACTTTTGTGGTTGTCCTATTTACAGGTTCTCAGATTCCTTGGGAACATAAAAACACACTTGAATTTTTTGAGAGGAAGAGGAAAAAAATGAAATCAGAAAAGAGAGACAAAAACTGCCCATGTACTTATATTAAAAAAAAAAAAAAAAAAAAAAAAAAGAAGAAGAGGTCAAAAGACAACTGAAGGAGTAGGTAAGCAGGACAGTTCTGGTCAAAACTCTTATTTAAAATTAAGTTGTCCCCACCTAAACACCCTAAACTAGCTCTGCTAGGACTCACAGGCAGATGACCCTTTTCCAGACTGCTTCATGTACAGAAAGCTGTCACAAAAGGTTCCCACTGGATTTACAGCTAGATGTGCAAAATGAGTCTGTGATCTTCTGCCTTGGGGAAGTGAGCACTACACTGTGAAGTGAGCACTACAGCAGAGTCCCACACACCCTGAGGTTAAACTGTAACATCACTTTTGTTAAAACTGTTCATTCAATTTTTCAAAGATTTACATTTCACAGATGAAGATTCCAAAGCAAAACTCAACCTTTAGGTACCATCCTTTCATTTGTGGCAGCTGAGTCCTGTTCTAAAAAAAAACACATTCCGAGAGTGATGCCTTCACTCCAGACAACATCTGTTATAAGCAGTAAAATGGCATGGGCAGACACATCTACAGTGCCTGAGATAACACTGCTCACAGTTTCTCTTTTAACACAACGAAACATAGGAAATAAAAGCATTCATCCTCTTCTGATTCCAGGTAGTACAAGACATATTGTCTGATCATGGAGGTGGTGATTTTCTAAATTGTGCAGAGAAAAACCAAAGTTCTTAAACCTTCATCATTTGTAATTATTGCAGATGGTAGGGACTGAAATCTTGTGGAAGGCACAACTCCTGAATGCAAACAGAGAGAAAAGAGTAAATGCATATCTGCCACAGAACCATCAATGCCTGCACCAGAATGTCTGAGAACATTTCTTCGTTCAATGACATACATCTCTAAGGAAATAGTCACTAGTTACAGAAGATCTGAACAAAATAAAGGTACTTTTGGTTTGTATGCACCAAATTCAGAGACAGTGAAGCACTGACAGAGGCTCACTGTACAGCGTGCAGCAAGTGTGCCACAGAGATCAAACCTCAGGTGCTACTGGAACATACTGTGCTCTTCAGCGCCTCAGCATCTGCTGCTATTGGCTGACTCTAGGTATCAGATGGAAATATCACACCACAGCTCACCCAAAACTGCACCCAATCTTTCACAGCAACAGACATTTATGACTTACAGTTTGCGTCATTTATGCCCCCTAATAACAAGAGCCTGCAAAGCTGCCTGCATTTGCAAAGTAACCCAACTGCCTTATCTAGAAGTGCATCCTTTCTTGTGGCTCTTTTAAGAAAATCTTTATTCTGGTATCTTTGGTTTTTTTAAAAAAGGTTGATTTCACAACTATTTTAATATTCTTTTGAGAGACATTTTGTTCATAAAATTCTGCTTTATTTTGGCAATAATTGTTAAAAAACTCAAAAAATAAAACAGAATTCTATAATTTCATTCCAAGTCTAGACAGCTTAAGGCCCTACGTTGCACAGTTTATTCTGCACATTTGCTTCCAGAGCTTTTGCCTTTTTGCTCTCATTTGCATTCCCAAGAGACAAAAGTTCAGAACTTTCTTCCAGCTGAGAGGAGCCGGAATCCTTCCTTTCTAGGAAAAGTTGCACTCTACAAGTGTAATTTACAATTTACAAATTACAAGTGTAATGTGTAAAGCCTGGCTTTACAGAAACAACTTTAATTAAGTAAGTCTTCCATAACCTGATGCCTCCAAACTCACCTGCTAGAGAGGGAACCTGTGCTCTAGTTTCTATGTTGATAGGATTTCTGTTTACTGTGGCAGGGACTGGGACCCAGGTCTTGCTTATCCCTACTGTTACGCAATATTAATTAAGAGGAAGTTGCCAGATAAATAAAGTGGTAGATGCAGCATACAGAAATCACCTCCAAAAATAGTTTCAGGGCCATTTTGCATAGCATTTACCGGGGAGAATGCTTCTGAGAAGTGGAGATACATGGCGATATTGTCTCTACAAACCAGATCTTTGCAGTTACATGGGAAGTTACTAATGAAAATTTTACATTTATTACTGGAATCCAGAGTCTTTAAAAAATTGCCTATAATATCAGGAGCTGATTACCTAAAATACATTCCTAAATTCTTTTTGATACCCTTACTTTCAGGGGAGATAATAGCAGATACCTAATGGTAGGGTAGAGTTTTAAGCTGAATCAGTTTTTCACAAATAGCTCAGGTATGTCATTCACTTGCTAATAACTTTTTGCATAGCATCTTTCCATGTGCTCTGCACACATCAAGTAAATAAGAATCATGCAGTATTAGAAATGTTTTGAGTTCTAAAAAATAAAATATCTAAGCTGTAGAGAACCAATCACTATCACAGATTCAAAATTTATTTCCAGTGGAATGCAATATAACATGTTTCAAAAACTTTAATGTTTCTCTTATAACAGCTTTACATGCAAAACCTTATTTTGAGTATGTTTAATCTACTGAAATATTTTTTATTATTCCCACTAGCAATTACTTTAATCTCCCTCTTTACTGGCAAAATACGCTATCTTTCCTAATCCTTCAGTTTTGTAAGATAACAGCCTTATTTCTAAGGCTCCAGATGTTCCTCTAGGCTGTGGAATTCAATAAAGTAGATGGATTCAGAAAATATAACTGCTGACGAAGGCCATGATAAGTTTGCAATGTTAGAAAGGCACTGTTATGAGCACTGGGCAGGTTGGGCATTCAAAGCTGCAAAACATGGTACCATATCACTGGATGACAGTGACAGGATAGGCAGGATGTAAGCCCTGACAACTGACACCCAAACCATTCTTGGATGTAAGCTATTTCCAATACTAACAGGAACTGCACATAGTGAGCTTGGTGGTTGGTGGAGCACCAGTGAGGCTTGTGCATGTTTTGCCTCAGAGCACCAGCAAATCACAGGCCCCCACCACCTTCTGGAGACTTTTGAATGACCAGCTGCCACAGTCATGGCTCAGCCTTCATCCTGCCATTATTCATCACTTCTCCGTGGAGAGTTGTGTAAGACTCAGGAGTGGAGGGCAGAGCTTCGGCTTCACAGCAGTTCAGAGAAAGCCAGTCCTGTGGTGACACACTCAGGCATTCCCAAACTCAGATAAGCCTTTCCATTCTTTCCTTTGTGCAAGAACGGAAAACCAAGCCGGTTCCTTGCACCCAGCCCAGTGGCCTCCACTGTACTGAGTGGGTGCAGCAGACAGCAATAAAGATGACTAGGGGACTGGAGCATCTCTCTTACAGGGAAAGGCTGAGGGAGTTGGGCCTGTCTAACCCCATGAAGAGACAACTGAGAGGAGACCTCATCAGTGTCTCTATCTGAAGGGAGGGTGTCAAAGGATGGAGCCAGGCTCTTCTTGGTAATGCCAAGCGATAGGACAAGAGGTAACAGGCAGAAACTGATGCACAGGAAGTTCCACCTGAACATGAGGAAGAACTTCTTTACTGTGTTAGTGACCGAGCACTGGAACAGATTGCCCAGAAAGGGTGTGGAGTCTCCCTCACTGGATATTTTCAAGACCATCTGGGTGCAATCCTGTGCCATGTGCTCTAGGATGACCCTAGCTGTGCAGGGAGGTTGGAACAGGTGACCCGCTGTGATTTCTTCCAACTTGATCCATTCTGTGATTCTGTAACTGCTGAGCATGCTCATCGAATGACTCTGCATTGTGTTTTGTGGAGTGATCCATTCATTCACAGTACAGACTAGAGCTATAAATACACAATTCCATAAAAGGCTTGTGTGTAGGCCTTTCTCCTGGAAAGAAAATATGTTTTGAAGATGGTTTGGTTGACAAAAGTTTGGCAACTTTATCTGCAACCCTAAGCAAACCACTGGTTTGCTAAACCTACAGAAAAGCAAGGTGACATTCCTTTGGAAGATACCAAAAATTCCCATTGACAACTAAGGAACAAAAAGCAGACACAATTTAAAAAATCGGTTTTACCCAAAACATAAATATGTATAAAACCCAAGTCTAAAAGTATTCAAAAGACTTTAAAGGTAAGGCTGTGATCTGTGGTAGGCAACACCTTGCAACACTCTAGTTTGCTCCTAGGCTTTGTGAAAGCACTGTGTATCAGGAGGACACATTTATATATCCCTACCTAAACGCTTCTTATAACAGCCTTCACATAACAGCTTTCTGCAGCAATTTGGTAAGAAATTTGAAGAAAAGATATAATGGTGTTGAGGAGTAATATGTTAAGTAGTTTGATACTACATCATCCTCCTTGTAAACTCATTCCCTAATTCACCTTTGTGCTTTGAAACTAAACTTGTAGCACTCCTATAACTCTGTGAGGCTCTGAGTATTTCCAGTGAAATGTGTGGTATTGTTGTGGGCATGGCTTGAGGTGTTCAGTAATTAACATGATCCAACTTCTCCCACCTCTCTCCCATGCAGATCCATATTTAGGATAATGGTCACTAACTACAGGGATTTGCTTCTAGTACATACCTACTTTTTTTCATCTTTTTTAACACAAGTATTTACAGTATTTGTCTTCTACTGTGCAATCCAAAGGCCTACCAGTAATTCATTAGGAAATCTCAGTAACATACAACTTTTGTTCTCTTCCCTGAACTAAAAAGGTGCATCTGTTAGTATGCCATGCCTGGAGGTCTGGGAGGAGATCTCCCAGCTTGTATGTGCTGATAGAAGGCAGCTTGTTAGGCTTTTAGTAAAGTCAAAGTGGAACCAGCCTGCCTTCCACTGAGACTGGAAGTGAGCTCTGACACAGCAAGCAGTCTCAGGGGATGTCTGATCAGGAGCTTTGGGGTGACCTCCAGGAAAGTTCTGTCTCTTCCTCCACAAAATGAAACACAGTATCTGAGGGGTCATGGTGTTGTCACCCCAGAACTTCAGGCAATCCTCTAGATATTGGGCTCTGGACACTGCAGAAAAGCTACAGACAGGCAGACAGACATGCAGCTGCCTTGCTGGGATCGCTTCCCAAACAGTGGATAAACTAAATAATCTGCAGTGTGACTGAAACACTAACTTATGGGGAATTTGCCTTTCTTTCCCTTTCTCTCATGCTGCAGCAAAAGTTGCCAAATGCTCAGGATTTATATGCAAATAGTCCTGGTTGTTCTCTGGTTGCAGAGGAGAACCAACAGGAGTAAGGGCTGCATAACTGGAGCTCATTGCCCCTTTTATTAAACACAGTTCAGGCATGCTGATGGTTAGATACACATCAGAATTTCATACTGTGGTTTATATAGCTGCTAAAACTCACTAAAACAGCATACACAAATTTCCTTCTCTTCTCTCTAATCAAGAGCCCCTGACAAGAATCAGTGTTAATCCTAGTTTGCGAGATGGTTTTTATCCGTCCCGGAGACAGTTTATACTGCAGTCCAGCACTGTGTAAGCCTCAGAGACCTCTTATGTAATGTATCTCTTTCACAGCACGGTGTGTATTTCGCTTAGGCTTGCAGTGTGCATTGAAAACCCTGTCAGATTGGGACCCACAGGAGATATTGAATCAAAAAAATATAGAATTTAGTTTTTCTTTAGGAAAACTGCACGCTAGGCAGGACGACTTCCTGTATGAGGAGACAAAAGATTATATATTCCATATTTTTCATACACACCTCTGTAACAACACCACAGTATCTACTTCTTAGAACAGCAAATAGTTAGCTTTTATCTATTTCCTATGGACCCAGTAAATTAGAGGGTCCTTATGGACCCTCTAATACAGCTATTCTGCCTTTTATGACAGTGCAAAATGCAGCATAGAATCAGAGCTGATCAAGCCCAGAACGTAGACACAAAATCTCCTAGAATTTAGAAAGATTGATTCCCGTGGGTTTGCAGCAAGCTATCACTACAGTGATACCCTCTAGACCAAGTATAAATAAGGCTAAGTGTATATCAAAATCCGTTTGGTTATTTCGCTACTGGAGTTATGCTCCACCAGCATCATTTTCTTGTTCCAGCAGTCCAGGGACAGAACACACTTGTCACCTGAAAATTATACCTGCATATTATTCTCCTTGTATTTTTGCACACAGGCCACCATTGGTTACAGCCTTGGAAAATAAATTCTTACAGCAGCAGATCTCCCAGGATGATTGTTACAGCCCATGCAAAGGTAGCAACTGCATGTTGCTAAATTAGGAGTAGCTATATTCACTTGTACCAACAGCATGGATGGGGGCAGGGAATGGGGAGACTCTCCAGAGCAGCTGAGTTTGGACTTAGCAATGAATACAGAGCCTTCACTGCTGACTCACTTTTTCCATTTTTAAAATAAAAACATTAGCAAAGATATTTTTAAGTGGTTACAGTGCTTTTCTGCTGCAAGCAAAGCCTTTTCATAAGTTTTAACTACCCTCACCCCCCCAACAGTAACATACTTTAGTAATCACTCTTATTTAATAAAATCTTTTTAGCCATAAAGCCCAAGACAGTTTTAAAAGGAGCCGTCCTTAGTCCATAACTTATTGGTTTCTAAGGGAAAACTATTGTCCAGAGAAAGCGTAGGAGCCTGGGAGCCAAGATCCCTTGGCTCTACCCTTCATGTTTCTGCTGACATGTTGTATTATGGAAAAATGAAACAGAGACCCAGTTGCGAAATTGGGGCCTGAGCTGTACAAGCAGATTTCTGTGCTCACTGAAGTTGACAGAGGCTCAGAAGTTCAGCCGTACAGGTCGAGATTCCTTAAACAAGACAGGTTTACTTGTGCTATGTACCCCGATTTCTAGTATCATAAGAGCAGCAGTTGCAAAAAAAGAGTCAAATCACATTTTAAATTTACTCCAGGAGAAAGAAAAAATACTATGGCACTTCCAGAAGAAGGACAAGCATATGGCAGGATAACACTGGCAGATTTGGGCTGTTGAGTTGTGGAGTGCTCTCCAGCTAAACTAAAAGAACTTCAGCAGCAGTACTCAGAAACTCACAGGTCAAGGCCTTGGGAACACAGCAAACCTGAAGATTAAGCAGCAATGAACCACATCTATGAGGTACAGTCTCAAACAAAGTGGAACCTAGATAGCGTAAGCGAGGTTGAGTGGCATCTTTTTTGACATTTGGGGCAAAAAGCAATTTTTCACATGCTTCACCACTCACAAGTGGGGCCCAATTAGGTAGCTAAAGAAGGCCCAGATTTTTGAAAGTATTCAGTACCCAAAAGCTTACAGCCAGACACTCAGGGCTCTGTCTTTTGTAAAAGGTACACTAAAAGATTTTGAAATCTTGTCACATATCCTAGGACAAAAGAAGGAATAAAAGTCTTTTGAAACCAGCCTTTTAGTTATGTGGTTGTACATTCAGAATTAGCATTTTCCCTTGAAAATAGCTGCAAGTACAAAGCAACAGCCTTAAAAAGAGAAATAACTTTTTTAAAAATCCTTTAAATTTAGGAAGTCCCCACTTGGAAATCCCCATGGTTTTCTGTTCTATGATAAGGATTTTAGTAAAATTCTCTTTCATGTACTTTTTAAATTAGAATCAAGAGGTTTTACAGATTAGAACAAGTATACCTCCTGTGGTCTTGAAATTACCAGCATTATCCAGCTAATTTTGAGATTTCACTAGCTCTCTCTTTCCGCCTCTTCAGTTGTGTATTTGTCTCTGTATTCTTCCATATCCTTTTTTTTCTTTTTTCTTTGATAATTTGAGAAATTCTCAACTATTGTTTTAAATAACATCCATTTTGCAGAGGGGAAGTCTATTTTTCCTATTCCAATTCCTGTCCAATTATGCATTCTTCTGCACAAACAGATCCCAAAGTTTGTTGCATGGCAGTCTGTCTCTGTATATTTCCCCCACAGTTCCCACAAGATTCTTGTATTCCTGTCTCTCATCCTGTCCCAGACTGTCTCTGTGGTCGCCATGTACTGTTTAACAGTTGCCACATTCCACCTAAAAAGTGGAAGAATTTCTCAAAACACTCAGCCAGTGATTTCAGTTTGCTCAATACTTCCAGACTTTCTTTCCCATGTGACTGGTTTACAAATGCATTAGACGCAGTTTTGCGGTACTTAGAATGATTAAGGTGCAGAAAATATATACTTTCTTAAGCTCTCTCACCCATTATGTGGCTAACAGTTCAAGTCCCCTGTGGGTGTAATCTGGCAGAAATTCAGGCACAAAACATAAAAATGAAAGCAAAAATACAGATTTGGGATTAGCTTCTGTCAGGAGAGAAAAAAAATAGTTAAAAAAAAGTCAAAGTGAATAAATACAGACTATCACACTCATGAAAACTACACTTTCCCAAAGGATTTAACTCTACCCAGCAATCTGTATTTTCACCCCTGAAGTAAACACAAAACAACAGCTAGGACTAGTACCCAGAAAACGGTGCATCCCTTCTTCAAAACTCACTTCTACTCAGCTTCATAACTGTAAGGTTGTCTCACCTAATCAAACTGTGCATAGACCAGCATGATGCTCCTCTCTGCATTCAGCATGCCAGGGAGCCTAAGAATAACACTGATGGCTGCGTCCTCAGCTGCTAGCCCCTGGAGTAAGAAAACTCCATTGACTTGGGAAGAGCTGTGCCAAGCTAGATGAGAACTTGGGCCCAAGCATGCACAGGAAATGAGGCTGTATAGGCAGAGCAGACAGAAAACCACTTCATTTCTAGCACATCAGTGGATGAGTGCCCTGTAGATGGGAGGGAGGAAGGGAGAGAGAGAGAGAGAGGTTTCCCCTCTATCTCTGCTTTTACAAAGCTTCCCTGGCTCCTTTGAGACCCGATGTCTCCACAGTGTTTGCAGAAAGCTCAGACCTTTGTCTGACAGCTGCAGAAACAGAGGGTCCAAATAATTTTTTTTCCCTTCTGTCAGTACTGATCCAGCAACAGTAATGGCATGGCAGACACAGCTGTCTTACTTGGGTTCAAAGCCAGTATCTTTTCCTTTTTTTTCCAAACACACACACACACACACACATATACTCACTGTATCTTTTGATAACAGAGAGGCTGACATCATCTCCTACACAGTTGTATTTCCCTCCGTCTTTCAAGACCGCAGAGGTACAAAACAAACACACTATGTGAAGGGGAGGAAAGTGGTGGTTCAGATATACCCCAAGCTGCCAAACACCTTTAAGATTTTAAACTTCTTAATTCACAATAGTCATTCTTCGGGGAATTTGCTTAGCACACAGATAAATTCACATTTTCATTTTACACAATTACAAATTTCATTTTACGGAATTACAATTAATGCTACTGCTATGGAGCTCTGATGAGTCCTTGCAGAATAAAATGTATCCGTAAGACAAATTACCTGAGCCTCTTTTTTAATGGTTAATTGTACAAAAGCCACTTAAAGTGCACAGCTCTATACCTCTATATGTGAAGAAACAGCAAAAGAGTGTCTGCAGCTAGAACTTGGATATATTTTAAGAAATTAATCCCTATTGTGTGATTGTATTTCTTTGGACTCTCTATTTACTAAGAAACTTTTCCTTGTATCTCTGTTTTCCACTAAAAATCATACTTGCTTTCTGCTCATAAAAGTGCATCCTCAAAAGAAATATTGGTAATTTCCCATAGCAACAGCAAGGACACAATGGTTGTTGATATAAGCCATGAAAGCACCTGAGAATGGTCACATAGAAACTATGGCTTCTCCCCTGCCAAAAAGGTGGCAAGATCAACAGTCCAGCTGAAGTGCATCTACACCAATGCACACAGCAGCAGCACAGGCAATAGACTGGAGGAGCTGGAAGTCATTGAGCACCAGGAAAGCTATGACATAGTTGCAATTGAGGAAACATGGTGGGATAACCCAATCAACTGGAAAGCTGTGATGGATGGCTATAAACTCTTCAGAAGGGAGAGGTAAGGAAAGAGAGGGTATGGGTAGTCCTGTGAGTTAGGGAGTGTTTTGATTGTCTAGAGCTTAATAATGATGATGATGATGATAGGGTTGAGTGTTTATGGGTAAGAATCAGATGGGAGGCCAACAAGTCGGATATCCTGGTGGGAGTCTGATACAGAGCACCCAGCCAGGATGAAGATGTAGAAAGAATATTCTATAAGCAGCTAGGAGAGGTCTTACAGTTGGTAGCCCTTTTTCTTGTGGGGGACTTCAACTGACCAGATGTCTGTTGGCAATATATTACAACAGAGAGGAAACAGTCTAAGAGGTTCCTAGAGTGGAAGATAAGGATGTTGTGAGGTTATGCAAGGAGAAAATTAGAATGGTCAAAAGCCCAGCTAGAATTTAATCTGCCTACTGCCATGAAAAAGGTTTCTATGAACACATTGGCAACAAAAGGAGGGCTAAGGAGAATCTCCATCTTTTATTGGATGTAGAGGAAAGTACAGTGACAAAGGTTAAGATTGAAGTACTTGATGTCTTCTTTGCCTCAGTCTTTAATAAAAAGTCCAGTTGTTCTCCAGGTACCCAGCCCCTTGAGGTGGTAGACAGGGATGGTTGAGAACAAGAAGATTCTAGAGTTGGCTCTGGATTGATGGGCCAAGGCCAACTGTACAACATTCAAGAAAAGTTCCAGGCCCTGCCTTTGGGTCACAGCAGCCCCATGCAGCTGGGGAGGAGTGGCTGGAAAGCTGCCCAGTGGAAAATGACCTGGGTGTGCTGGTTGACAGCCGGCTGAACATGAGCCACCAGTGTGCTCACATGGCCAAGAAGGCCAATGGCATCCTGGCTTCTATCAAGAACAGTGTGGCCCATCAGGACTAGGTCAGTGACCATCCCCCTGTACTCAGCACTGGTGAGGTTAAGTCCTATGTTCAGCTTTGGGCCCCTTACTACAAGAAAGATATTGAGACACTGGAATGTGTCCAGAGAATGGCAACAAAGCTGGTGAAGGATCTGGAGAGCAAGCAAGATCTTTTGCAAAACAGCTGAGAGAGTTGGGCTGTTTAGCCCAGAGAAAATGAGGCTCATGGGAGACCTTACTATGCTCTACATCTACCTGAAAGGAGGTTGTAGTGAGTGGGAGTTGGTCTTTTCTCCCAAATAGCAAGCAATGAGAGGAAGTGGCCTCAAGCTGAGCTAGGAGAGGTTTAGTTTGGTTATTAGGAAAATTTTTTCACCAAAAGGGTTGTCAAGCACTGGAACAGGCTGCTCAGGGAAGTGATTAAGTCATGAACCTTGACAGTATTTAAAAGACATGTAGATGTGGCACTTAGGGACATGTTTAGCGGCAGATGTGGCAGTGTTGGGTTAACAATTGGATTCAGTCATCTTAAAGTTTTTTTCCAATCTAAATGATTCTGTGATCCTAATGTGAGTACAACACAGCAGAAAAATTCTCACAACTCTGTAAACAGAACTCCTCTGCTTTTTACTCTTATGCTTATATGAGGCCTTCTAATTTCCATTCTGAACAGGTTTGACTTTAAAAGCTTGACCTGCTCATGTAGTAATTGATAATGCCAGGCCTAGTAAGAAAAGAATCAGAGGAGAACACCAGATTACATTCAAAATTTGCTAAGTTGAGAAAGGGACGGTAAAGTCTGTACTCCTTACACCTTCCATAGACTACACAGAGTAATGCTTCTTTCTGCTTGGAATTTTTAGCCTTTAAATATGGGGGTTTGTGCATCTACATTGTGTCTCATCTGGTGTTTCTCTTTAACCCTATCATGATACTGGTAATACTGTTGTTATTCCTGTAAGGTTTCCCTTGAGGTTGTCTATACCTCCTGTTAATATAAGGCCCAAAATGCAACACAATATCCATGGTAAACTACTTGGGTTTGGTTCCACTTAAAACCCCTTTCCTGTTTGTTTGTGGATGGGGTTTTTTTTGTTTGGTCTGGTTTGAAATGTCATTCCAGTTCTTTGAGTATGTGTCTCTCTCAACTGTAGTGGTTTAACTAAATGAATGCTCCTAGTCTGAAGTCAATAGCTGTATCATCTCCATTGGGAGAATGGGCAGTTCAGCTTAATCTCTCTGAAGGACTGTAGCCTCTCTTGTTAAAAAGACCACTCAAAGCCAAACGTTTTGATTTCAGGTGACATCTGGCTGCTGGGGAAGAAACTATGACAGACAATTCACTATTCTGGACTCTGGTTTTGTGCGCAGAGCAGATGGGATATGGTGGACATTAGAGGTCGAAAGCTGCTAGTGCAACAAATAGATTTTATAATTAATAGCCATGTCACAGAAAATATTGAAACAGATGTAAGGTAAATTAATGTACACTGCACTGAAATCACACTGGGGCATTTCCCAAGGATGAAAGTTTCCTCTAAGTATGCTAACACTTATTTTATTTCTTTTTCCCAGCAACAGCAGAACTGTTTTACAGCTTGTAGAATAACCTTTCTCCTGACTTTTACCTCATCCCATATGTTAATCTGATCTGACAGAAAAGTACATAGCACACAACCAATGTTTAAGATGTAAGGCAAAAACATTCAGGAGTGAAATGTGGTTATACATTGCTCTGCCTTCTGTGACTTTCTGCTCTATTCTCTTCTTAATATGAAATATCTGTAGAGGTTTTATGTGCAGATTGGGGTTACATTATGATTAAACTTTATCATAATTACTAGATCTTCAGCCCCCAAAAAAATCACATTTTTCATAAAATGCAGTCATAGATCCAATTCAGCCTGCTGTTGTGGCACAAAAAAAGGGATAAAATATATATTAATGCACATGAGATCCATGTTGCTCTGTACAGTAAAGAAGGAATTTCCTACATGTGAAGTCAAATGCCAGCTGCTCAAAATGCACTGCCAGCTTTGAACATGGCAATGGATAGCACTTTCCACTACAGGCCTTCCTTATTTAAACCTGAAAAATTGTTGTGTGTATGGGTATACATTAAATATAAAAATGCAAATATCAGGACAGTCACATCAATTCTATCACAGACTACTAAGATATGGATAAAAAGTCACACAATTTCTTAAAAGCATATCATAGAGTTGCTTAAGTCTCAGTAACTACTCTTCATCATCAAAAATAGATTTAGATATTTTTAAGATCTGTATTGATCTGGCTGACAGTAATTGACTCTGAGTGACTACACCTATATTTAGAAATTTCTGTACACATGGTTTACTGCACCAGGAATCACACTCAGCTATTCATACATTGTTTCCAGAAGTGATGGGTTGCACTAACTGCTAGGATTCATCAAACAAAGTCACCAATGAAACTTTTCATTGTGCTTCTCATTGCCCTTAATAAGCAAGCCTCAAAACCCAAGATACTTCTGACATTTTGGGAAGAAGAAATTAGTACATTTGCAGACTAGATATATACACAGATGATGTACTTTCTACATTTCTAAACACTGGAACTTTCAACTTGTTTTAATTATAATGATACTGAAGAGTGACTTGCTGTTTGCAAATAAAATCTTTACATACAAAAGATAATTCAGGAGATCTGCAAGCAGCTTCCACTCCTGAGACCTGTCTGTGTAAATGTAATAATTACAGAAAAATTTCTTTTTCAGTTGGAAAGAGGACAATCATAGATGTAAGATCAGGGCACAAGAAACAGAATTACAGTGGGCAAAATAAAGTCAGCCAAGTTTTCAAAAGTCCAAAAGTGCTTACAACAAAATCAGACAGAATGATTCCCTACCCCTTATTTTAGGTACGTTCCCTTATTTTATTAATTTCTGTCTTTAAAGATAAAAACAGAATATAAGAATTAAGCAACCTTATTTTCAGTATAGAATTTCACTGCAGGATCTTATTAGCAAACACTAAAAACAGACAAATAAAAAATATTTTAAATAAACTATCTACATTAATACAGTAACTTGTGCAACTGAAATAAAACCAAATTATCTGTTCTCTTAATTCAAAATTTACTTTTCATCTCTTGTTGTTACCCCAGACTTCTCTTTTTGTACACGTAGGTAGAGAAATAGCATATAAAAAGAGAGAAAACTTCTGTAAAAGTTTCTTTTCCTCTCCTTCCAAAGAACTGTTGTCTGAAATTCATTCATATGTACTTGTTCTCCAACAGTTAACACTTTTGCAGTAGCTTAAATCCAATATTCTAAATTACTTTATGAACTAATTTTAGAAATGTCACTGAAAATCAAAGGAGGTGCGAAATAAGTTTTTAGAATAGAATTTCTAGTCTACCTTAAAATAAGTTTAGACAGGATTTTCCTGTACGCTTTTTCATTTATTTGAAGATTTAGCCTGAAAACTTTCTGTGGGAAAGATTCTGCATAATGTCTAGAGTCTACTGAAAACACAGAGCAAAATGATAAGGCCCAAAGGTTGGTGTTAATTAGGAATTTTTAGCTTATTGCATTCCTTTCACATATCATAGACATGCTAGTGACTTTAACGATTACATTCCACCAACATCCAATGCCTAAAAAGACAACTTCTTCTTTCCAGAGTGAGTTGGAAGATCATTTCACATAGCTCAACAAAGACACATATTTGTCGCAGGGCTGCAGTTTATGCAGAAGTTTCCTAGTTGTTCACAATAGTGAACTCTCAGGTTAACGTATCAGAAAAAAAAGGATAAAAAGTCAGTCAGGACAAAATTTCTTCTTTTTCAAAAATGTTAAATCATACAAAAGTTAAGTGCTACAAAAGCAATGTACCACAGTTTAATCCTACATCGTTCATACAAAGCACTTCATTGCAACAGTAAATTAATAAAATTCAAGTTTCACCACTTTTTAAATTATATATACTATTAGAAGAAAGTTCACTATTCTGAGCATTGCATTAGCTGTTCCTTCAGCAGTATATAGCTAAAAACTTAGTGTCACACAGCTTAACTTTCTGTTGTGACTGAGGTGTCCAATCGTGACAATCTCAGTGTCGTTTTGAAAGCTGTTTAATGATATGCATATGAAAGGTTTGTAAATAATTTGCAGTTTTAACTTTTTCAATCAACAGTGAACATATCTGAAAATATTTGAAAATATGGCATAAACTAAAATTCCACTTATTTCTAACTTGACTATGTAGCACCATTTACAGGTAGTGGTGTTACCACTAGCAACCCCACTCCACAAGTAAATTAACCAAAAACAAGCACAAATATTTGTTTTCCATCAAATAACCACCAAAGAGCATTATCACTAAGTCATCATTCAACCCTGAACAGTGTGTAGCAAAAAAATTGTTAAAATTATTGAAGTATAATTTCATACTATATTTATAGAAAATATATTATATTATATAAAAAATTATTTACATATATTATTTCTTTATTTGAGCATGTAGAACTGTTAAAGGACATCCCCATAGTTACTGAAAGAATGCTGGTATATTTTCCAGCTTCTGACTATTACAAGACAATACACAATTGCAGGAGTTAAATTTACATGAAGAGAGCTGAAGATGATGGAGAGTGTTTCAGTGGTTTTTAAAATGTGCAAAAGAACTTTTATAATTGAATCTGAACTTGGATATTTGTTTGTCCTCATACTTACAGATAATTACAGAAAATAAGGCTAATTCTTGAAGGAGAGATAGGTGACACCCATCCTTCATTTAATTTTATACATTCTTGGCCACTGAAATATCAATGGCTTTATTTGCTTCCTGTAACTATTCCAATCACAACTGGTCTTCATGTTTTTCCTAATAATATAATCCCTGCACTTCAATTTGTGATTATGGTTTTCACAGATTTTCTGGAGTTCCTGGATTACTTTGTAAGGTCGGGCATTTCTTTAATCATAATTTCTGTTACTTACTGCCAACCAAAGCTCCACAATTTACATAAATTACTTGATTAAAAAAAGGTTGCTATTATTTAAACACCTATCCAAAAAACAAATCAGAAAACTTAAAACTCAGATTTGAACTTTAGCAAATGACATTTTCCCTGTATGATTCAGCAATTCTAACAAAGCTGACTCTTCATGAAGTCATAAAACTACACATGGAGGTTTGAAAATGGATATACACAAATCACTCCTGTCAAGAGTCATTCACTAAGTAATTACGTAGCATTCACCTTTAAATCTTTGTTCTCTCAGTTTTGTAACATTTGTGAAATGATTGATGTCTTTTCCTATTCAAATAGGACAGTGGAAAGAATATTTTCCTCATTTGAACAGATTCAAGCAGACCATAGAAATGTCCTGAATATTGATTAGATTAGGAGTCAGCTTGAAATTAGAATGAAATTCAGCTGTAACTGCAGAGTTCCACAGAATAACTTAAAAGAGTAAAGATAAACTAAAATATATTAAGATTGACAAATACATTTTTTTAAAAGAAACTGGAACTAATAATAGCTGAATTGTGTATTTGTCACACCTAACGGCAAAAAAAACACTGTGTTTGCACAATGCAGTACTGAGACAGTATTAAATAAAGGCCAGTATACTCTTCGATATATCTTATGTCCTTCATAGGAAATTACAAGCAAGTATGGAATACGTAATAGCACCTCAATGTTCATTACATCACACCAGAGGAACGATGCCATGCAGCTCTTCAACAAATCACAACTAACCAACACTGTTTAAAATTAGATTTTCCATGAGTAATCCACATAGCAATTTTTTTTCATGTCATGATTCTACTGAAGAGATTTTAATCTTCATGCAGATACTTCACAATTTGCAGTCACAAACTAGGTCCTTAGTGTTACCAACTAAAGAAACAAAGAAGGGTGACAACAAGACCTTCTCTCAACTTGGATCTGTCAGAATCATGCAGGCTCTTCCTCCCCTCCTCTCAAAAAAATCCTTTTAGGTATCTGTTTGACTGAGTGCAAAAATTATCAAAGCACAAGTCAGTCAAAGCCTTCAGTTTCAGGCTCAACCACCAGCTGAAACAGAGAGAGCACCAGGTTTGAGTGCCATCATTTCCCCACATTGCAGACAGAGATGTTAGAAAGCTATGATGGTACAGCAGTTCATTTGAAGTCATTTTCAAAAGCTACAAAATTTAGCTTGCCATGTTGGGACTGCAGAGCTAAAAAGCTACGAAAATCAATTCCCAAGAAAACCCCTGTTCTTGTCACTGGCTGTCACTGGAGGTCCAGGCCCTGGAGACACCTGCTGCCTACCCAGAACGGGCAGCCGGGGAGTACTGGGGCAGCCACAGTCCTGGGAATGAGGCACCTCCCTGGGGATGGGGACAGCCTAGGCCAGGCCAGAATCACAGAATCAATTAGGTTGGAAAAGACCTTGGAGATCACCAAGTCCAACCTGTGACCTAACACCAACATGTCAACTAGACCATGGCACTAAGTGCCATGTCCAGTCTTTCTTTAAGCACCTCCAGGGACAGTGACTCCACCATCTCCCTGGGCAGTCTATTCCAAAGTCTAATCACCCTTTCTGTGAGGAAATTCTTCCTAATATCCAACCTAAACCTCCTCTGGCACATCTTAAAGATGTAGGCCTGTGGGTGGGCATGACTCAGCAGCACCCATTGCCAGCAGGACCATGAGAAGCCGGAGACCAGCCCTGCTGCAGCATCCGTGTCTGGCGGGGGGGGGGTCTGACGACCCTGGGGCTGACATGGGGCACTGGACTGTATGCAGGCTCGGGGAGACCCAAGGGGCCTGGGCAGGAACACTGGGACCTCTTGGTGCCCTTGGGGCCCTGACATAGGAGTCCTGGAAAAAAATGTCATTATATGCGTGGCGGAGTCACCTAGACAGGCCTTTAGAAACAAGCAGACATCTTTTTTCCAGCAATATTCCTGATTCTTGGTCTTTTGGTAACTTAACCTTTTTTTCTGTCTCAGCTCTCCAATTTATAAAGTGAGCATAACAATATCTACTTTTGAAGAAACTTGACACCACTGATCATCATGTTTTCAAAGCAGTAAATATTATTACATTGCAGAACTATGAATGAAAGGCCAAAAAATGTTTTATTTTATTCTGGCTAGTTGCATCTCTCATCAGAGATGTATTGAAGAGGGAGAAAGTGGAAACATATTTTGTGGCTTTTCCCTTCTCCCTCTCCCAAAATTAATACATTTACAGGTGCTGTTGAAATATAATTTACATCTTCTAACCTCCATCTGTGTCATTTGCAGGAGTTATGACAACACTTCAGCAATCCTCTACTCCCATCCCCATGGAAACTGCCATCAAACTGCCAAAAATGGGACAGAATGCTTTAAACTAATCACTTTGCAATGGAGGAAGGCCTTTTTTTTTCTACAGCCGTTTCCATGGGATCAGAAGCCATTGCTGTTCGCCTAATTGTTTAAAATCTTGTCAAGTGCACAAGCAAGTGCTCAACCTTTTTAAATGTGACTTTTTGTTTTCAATCAAGCTTAGAAAGCAGAATTTGGGAGCCTGATTTTTCTCGTATCCCACCAGTTGCCAGCCATCAAATACTCATGAACTCATTGATTTTCACCAGTTTGAAACCAGCATGGAAGAATCCATCATTTAATTATGGAGGAAAGTTTTTGGTGGGATGAATGAAAGAGAGGAAATATATTATTTTTATTCCACAAGGTATCTCATTACCACTGTGAAAGAAAGAATTATTGGGCTGGTACTGTCAGCCAGCACATTACGTATCAAGAGGTGGAGACTGCACTCACAATGATCCAATAGACTTCCTTTGTGAATTTCTGTTCCCCCCTATTATATTAATTTCCTAATCTAAAAAAAATTAAAAAAAAATTGGAATATCAGGTTCCATTGAGAAGAAATATCAACAGGCAACTCTTATGGCTGCTGGGAATTCAGAAGGCGTATTTTGCTATACAGTTCCTTGAATAAACACTGTGAGGCAAATCTGTTACTTCTACATTTATAGATGAGCCCTGTGCCAGGAAATCTCCTTTAGTGTAAACATGAATTTTCATATAAATAACACCACCTGAGTCCAGTTTTTGTGTTAAAGAGCTAGATTTCAAACCAATCTGTTAAAATCATATACATATGCCCATGAGAATGTATATGATTGGGTATGTTTTTCCCGAGGTCAGAGCATCAGGTTCTGCAATACATCCAGTCATGTAAACTGCTAAAGGCAGAAATTATCATTAATTCAGACAACAATACTAGCCCTGCAGAGAAGCACCAAAAATTTTCCAATTACACCCCAGTGTTTTACAAAGAAAATATGCTAGGGAAGAAATGTTAATTATACAATAAAAACTTTTAAAATAAGAAGTTATTTGGAACCTACAGTCCATATTCAGAATTATGACAAAGCAGAACACTCCTATTAAAACATTTGGTTACTTGTGAACAGGTCTGTAGATATGGAGCCAACTACATGGGTTTCCCCGCCATAAGACTGTACTATCCTTTATTCCAAATGCATGAGAAGTAGGATTTGAAAGTAATAAACGTGTGACTAAGTAAATACCAAGAAAGAAAAAAACAAAGTAAAAAATGCATCCTCACCTCCACGACTATTGCAGAGTTACATGCTGCATGTTCCTGGAAGGATACAGTACTTAGGGACTGAACTTTTCAGAAGTACTAAATATCCCTTAGTAAGATATGCTGCAACTGTTACAAACCTCAGCAGCTTAAGGGGATGGAAAGGAGAATGATACCAAAGCCATTGGGCTTTACATCAGGACACAACTTTTTCCTCTAGATCTCCTAAAAGCTCTGCATTGACTGCAAGACTAGGAATTAGCTCTGGCACAGGACAGATACTATCCACACCTGAGAGCCAAAGTAATTTGAAACAGCTGATTTTGAAAACAGTTTCCTCATAATAGTTCAGCCCATTCTTATTTATCCTGGGGAGTTTAATTCTCAGAGCAGTAACTCAGTTAACAAAACTCCTCTAACGATTGTTTAGCAACAAAAATCAAATCAGCTTCTCTGTTGACTTCTTTATAAATTTCTAAAGATTTGGTCTTCAGCAAGATCCAAAAGACTGCTGTAGGAAAGCACTGTTGAGAGGTTTTCAGAAAAAAAGCAAAAGAAAGCCAAAGAAAGTCAGCCATACTTTCTTCAAACTTTCTTCAAATTTATGTTAAATGATCCATTTTTCTGGAGCTAGATGACCACTAGCTTTATCAGGCTCTTTACTCTCCTGCCTCAGACCTTTTCTTGTCTTTTTTTCAGAGACTTCATATCTTTATTCAACCTCCTCTTGGATTCAAAAACAGTGTCTCACTCTTTCAAAACCACTCCTTTTTTTTTCTGGAAAGTGCACAGGAGGTGAAATAAACTTACACTCCCGAGTTAGACCTCAGCTTTCCTCTGGATATTGTTTGGTTAGCCTGTAAAATTCCACACATACCAATTCTGATGTACAAACTGCACAACAAAAAGCAAGGCAATCATTTTGTCTGACAACTTACCTGGAAAGGAAAAACAGAACAGTAGTCACTAGTCAGTGTTAAAGTGGGATAAATACCAAACTATTTCCTTTTCAATTATTCTACACTATACATATTTCTGTGATTCTGGAAAAGCTGATATAGAATTAAATTAAAATTTAACTTAGTGGACTTAGTGTCAGAGGTTTTGGTCTTTATATTTCTTGTTATTCGTCCGTATCTTCCTAGCAAGAATGCTGGTATTGTCTGCAGAAGTCATTTTTCTGAGTCTCACCACTGTGAGTTTTGATATTGTTTTTATTAATGAGTAATCACTATGTATCAGTCTTGCTCATTTGTTCCATCTAGGAGATAATTCCTGTCCTCAGATGCCATTGGTTTGAATAGCAATCTCCTGCATACATCCAATTTTTTGTTCTTCCTATTTTTGAGGTTTTGTTTTGCTTTAGTACTTAAAATAAATAAATAAATAAATAAATACTCTGGAAAAATAAATCACACGTACGTAATGATAGACCGTGTCCCGTGTCCCCACCCCCTCAGCTGGGTTATTTTGGGTCACATTTCATTTTCACATCAAGAAAAAACTGGATGAATAGTGAATGGGAAAGTATCATTATAATTGGAATCCTGCTGGTTTATGCAGGCCTGCACATCTGGAATAGGGTGGGAAAACAGAAACAGAAGAGTGGGATTCTTCTCACTAGACAAAACCAGGGAGTCTGGAAAGCACATGTCATCTGGTTTCTTAAGTTACAGTGAAACTTAGCACTCAGAAAAGAAAATGTTCAGCAACAAGCCCTTCCTCCCCACATATGCCAGTTCAGAAGACTCCTGTCTCTCTTTGAAGCTACACTTCAGCCACCTCTATTAGTTACCTCCTATGAATATGTGAGCCATTGTTCTTGGCAGGCCCCAATGAACACTGAAGTGAGGCGTCAAAGTGATTCTTCTCCAGTCAGCCTCCTAGTTACAGATTAACAGGAACTGCCCTGGTACCATACAGCAATTTAGACAGGCAAACACATTCATTCATGTGACTGATAAAATGTGTTTGCTTTGTGTTAAAGAATCTATAAAAGCCTTTTCTAACACTGTATTGAAAAAGTCATGGAGGTTTCATTAGTGGTAAACAACTTCAGTGCCTTATCTGGGTCACTATGGTGTTACACACATGGGTCTGTGCCCAGCGGCCTTTACAGCTCTTTGGAGGCTTCATCTTGAACTCCAGCTGAGCCCCCAGGCAGGGAAAGAGCAGGGGCACAGCCAGTCTCCGTAACTGTGAAAATTACCACTCGGTCTCACAGATGAGAGGGGTGGCACATTGACCCCCAAGAATGCAGGTCTGCAGTCACTCTACAGAGGTGCCAAAGAGCTCCAAAGAGCTCCAAAGCATGTAGCCAAACCATATGTACACTAAAGTCCAGAGGAGAGGCAACGCATGCTGCCTGCTAAATATATGCTGCAAGAGGCCACAAGGTTACATTAGTCTGTATAAAAGACAGTCACAGTGTGGTGATGTACTGTGAGGAAGTATCACATAACCCAAGAACTATTATTTTTATTACCATTATTTTGTCATCTCCATCTTATTTAAATCTCCATGTATACTTCCCAATCTATCATACAGCATAGTTACATTCAATGAATGAGCTCTCAAGTTACATTAGAAAAAGAAACTCATTCTTAGAAGTTTCTCAACTGAATCGCAAGCAATTAAAACCATCTCTGAGTGCTTCGTTTAATTTTCTTCAATGGAAGAAGCCTTAGAAGTAGGTAGAAGTAATTTCCTTTTCGGAAAGGCCATGAATTCATATTATGGCATATGAATAATGCATTGTTCTATTTAAAACATCTGAAGAGCCAGCACAGTCTGCTGAAAGCTGGACTTACTGGCAACATAAAGCAGGGGACTAAGGTTCTGCAAATAAGCCAAACACGAGTAATGCAGTGCTGAGGAACCCTGGAATTGCCTCATCTGTCAGACACAGGGGGCCTATAGAAGAGGGGACCTTGTCTTGTGTCAAGCACAAAATTGGCTGGAGAGATGTTTTAAAAGGTAACTTAATAAAACTAGTCTATTTTATATATGGCGAGTTATTTGTGCCTCTCAGCCACTTGACAATGAGCAAGGTCCAGATAGTTCCCACTGAGAATACAAAACTGGTGAAAAAAATACTTCCCTCACTGCTAGTGTTGCTGAAGCAGCATATTCATCATAGCACTGCCAGTTTTTATAACTAACCCTTTCTAACCCATTTTATAACTAACCACTAATGCATTTTATAAGTCTTTCAAATCTTAGACAGTGAACACATCAGGTGTATTAATTCTGCAGCTGCAATTCTGACTGCATAGTTCTACCACCCTTAACATCACTTTGTCTGCTAACCCTACTAACAGGTTCACCTCAAATATATGGTCAGAAGACTTGGGCAATTGGTGAACAAGTGTGTTTAGAACTGCAACTGGGTTTTCCGAGAAACAGTGTATTTGTTAAAGAAAATATAGCTATAAAAGCAAAGTTCGTGTTCTGAATAACGTTTGCATAATCAGGACTGACACTTTGGTATTCTTCTGCTCTGGCTAACCTCAGTGCCTTCTGCAAAAAATATAAGTGATTCTCCATGATTTCTATTGGCTGTCTGGACAAAAGGTTCTTTGTGCACTACAGGACCAAAAGCATTACATACAGTAAAGATTTGAGCTGAAGGTGTGCTACTGATAGATTTGTATGCACTATTGTTATTACATGTTATTCATTTTGCTGGCTTGCATCCCGCTTTGTGGCACAGTAAAGTAAATGACTGCTCAGAAAGCTGTTGAGCAGGAAAGAACCTGCTACATAACACACAAATTGCAATAGATGATTGTTACTTTAGACAATAAAAATCTTGTTATTTTTAATAGCTGGGGGAACGTATGCTTCTTAAACTACATAATATACTGCAATGACTCACAAGCTATTTTTGAATACTAGAATACCATCTTAATTTACTTCAGATTCACGTAGACAGGTCAATATATAAAAAAAATGACCACTTCCACTAAAAAAAATTTAAAAAAATTCTATCATGCTTATAGTGAGGCTCATCTTATTTAGTCTTAACTAATTTAGTCAACTGGATATTCTTATGATCAAATTAACAGCTTTGATAGAAGACCTACTACTTTACCTCAATTTTAGGAGACAGAGCAACTGCTTGAGATAGGTACAACTTTTAAATGGTTAAAATATATGAGATTAATTCATTCCTTACTGATGTTTTTGGTTCACCTTGCTATAGTTGAAGAAAAATACCATTGAGAATAAGAGGCAGAAGATGTGCATTTGTTAAAGAGGAATTTATTTCATGGTGTAGGGACAAACAAGTTAAATATAAGTTACTTCTGCTGCCATTACTTACCTAAATCCTCCAAAAGAAATACCAGAAGAATAGCCCTATTGAGGTATCAGTGGTATTAGCTAAAGGGTTAGGTAAATAGAGCTGGCAGAGGTGACAGTATGATATAACACTCTTCTTTTTTCAAATACCATATGAATGTGATTCCTTTCATGTTTTTCTTCCAGTCAAATGCCAAAAACAAGCCAAAGATTTCAAAATCTTATCCTCTCTCTTGTGACTTGATAAATACCCAATCTTATACACAGTGAATAAAAAGTGAACCATGTGCATTAGATAATTTCAAGACCAAAATAAAAAGCATGCTTGAATCTCTAGCATGGATTTAACTCACTGAATTCCCAATAGATATCCAGGAACAATATCATGCTATTTATTCTGTTCTTGTAGTTTTGCTAACTTCATTTCTACAATATAACATTTCTAAGAATACAAAAAAATGGGTATATTTTAGTATTAATCCCTAAAATGAGATGATGGAAACTTCCAGATGCCAGCCCAATATACGTCTGGAAAATAATGTGCCTCATGTGGCCCATAGTTAACCTATGTTCTAGAAGATGTTCCCCAATGACTTCACAGAACCTTCTTTGAATAAGAATAAAAGACATTACATTTAATTTAAGGGCACAAACTAATAACACTGAAATGGAACCAAATACTGAAGCCATCAATATTGTCCTCTATATTGATGTTTCACTTAGCAATCAGGAATTTTTTAATTCTATTTGGGGACTTTTTCTGGAGAGGAAGGAGGAAGAGAAAAGAAAACAGAGGAGGGGTAGGAGGTGTTTAATTTTATTATTAGTTTTGGCATGGAGAACTTTGAGATCAGCTGTCATCTTTTTATTTTTAAATCATAAGAATAATTAACAAAATGGATAGAATTCTTTAATCAAAGCTGTAATAGTTTCTAAGAGATGTGTGATTCCACTAAAACAAAATATATTGGCTTTCTCAAGAAATTATATTACAAAGTTCTCTAGTGTAAGTTGCCATGGGATCAGAGAATACTTCAGATTGGAAGCAATCTCAGGGTGTCTCTAGACAAACCTCCTGCTCAAGGCAGGGTCAGCCATGCAGTCAGACCAGAACACTCAGGGCTATGACCAACTGAGTCTTAAAAACCTTCAAAGACAGAGACTCCACAGCCCCTCTGGGCACCTTCTTCACTGCCTGACTGCCCTTACAGAGAACAGGTTTCTTGAAGTGTACAGTTTGCTTCTCTCTTGTTTCAATGCATATCTGTTGGGTCTAATCTCTCACCATGTACTGCTGTGCACAGTCTGGCAGCACTTTCTCAGTAACCTTCCTACAGGCACTGGGGGGCTGCTCTTGGTCTACCCTTGAAGCTGCCTCCACCCCAGGCTGAATATCCAAGATTTATTTGTAGTAAATCCATGATCAGTAACACCAATCATAAATCCTTCTGCACTCGGGCAACACTTCAGCTGACATCACCTCTAGGAGTATCAACCAAAGAAAAGACTGACAAGTAACATGGAAGCTCCAGTCTGTCTGCTTCCATCAGATATACTGCACGAATAAAAAATTATTCTAATTCCTAATTTCACTTTCTTTCATTGCAGTCTCCAGCTGCAATGTCTCTCTCAGGCATGTTGTGAGAACCAATGAAATTTTTGTGCTCTGTTTAAACCTCCTGCAAATATGAGGAATTATTATAAGAGTAGTGAGTTGATTGCACAACACAAATTGTTGAGTATCAGACTGCATTACAGCTTTCCAATGCCAAGAATATGCACCCAATGAGAAAAAAGGTAACACAGAAAGTCTGCTACAGATCAGATAGGTACATTACCTATGCAAAAATGATATTTTACTATGACTGTAGTCTGATGCACCATTTCATACCTTTCTACTGACCTCTAGAGAGATTTCAAAGATCTAAAAACTTGAGGATTTTTGTGAGGATATGAAGAATGTAATGGTGATTTTTCTAGCCCATTCTACAGTATCCTAATATATATTATAATGGAAATGGTTTTGGTGCATGCTTTTTTGCTTCCTCCACCATGACATCAGCCAGCCACCCTTAGGTAATCATCTCCACGCTAAAGCAGACACAGATGGCTTCTGCATGGAGGCAGATGAGGAAATTTTTTCCATCCCATTCCAACACCTGGCTCAAAACTATTATAACAAGCAGCCAGGGATACAGTCACATTTGAAATTGCCACAGTCATTTTTTCTACCATGAATATTTGTGATTGAAGTGTAACCAAAACGTAGATTCACTTAGGCACAGGAGAGGCAGAAAGCAACATTGAAACAAAAGTAGTTCACATCCTGCCCTTAAGAAACTGGACTGAAATTTCAATTTAACAACACATTTCAGATTTTTTATCATGATCCTACATGAACCATTCTATCTCTCCATGTGTTGGATTTTTACTTGCAAAAATAATTTTAAAAATATCCCTTTTGATTCTCACTGTTTGCTGTTCTTTTATACTGCCAGCCCTTTGAGGAAAGTACCATCTCTTTCTCCTTGCAAGACCTACACAGTATTGAAGAGTAAATATGGTTCAAGTAGATGTTAATTTGGAAGGGCCTTACATCCTAAACTTGGGCAGGATAAGTGCATAGCACGCAGCAGAAACAAACTACCTGAGTTTCCATCCCGGATTTTGGGCAGGGGCTTAGGTCTACTCTGAACACCAGAGCTCAGAACAACCTCCACAGCACTCAGCTTTATGCTCATACCTACGTGAGCTGCAGTTACAGTTCAGTTGGTGCTCTAGGCAATAATGTTACATGAGGTCATAGCACAATTTATACCTGAAGCAATATGGAAACCTGAAGATGAATCTGGAAACATAGGACACAAACAGTGTGGCAATGGTGTAAATTTACCTAGTAAGATTAACTCTACATTTATAGCCTGTCAGCATTCCACTGATCACTTAACAAGGAAGGACAATTTAGGAATGTTTGTTGGCATTCAAAAAGCCATTTGTACTTCTGGACACATATTTTATTGGAGCTAAGAAATAAAGTTACTCTGCAGTGATTCTTCAAGAGAACATAATAAACAAGTAGGATCGCAGGAGCAAGAGATTTTGGTTAAATACAACATTTAACACTCCTTTGGTAGTCCAAGCACTTGTAAGGAAAACAGAACTTAGCCAAGAAAGCAATTAAAGCTTCAAGCCAAATCCTCTGTGGGCATAAATCAGTTGCACTATTTTGTACAAGGTGAAGAGCTGGTCCTGAAATGAATTCACCCTGCTGCTGTGTTATCAAAGAGCTTCTATTCACCCCTCTTGCCCACCAGTGCTTGAAAGGAAGCATCCCATGAAGTATATGCCAGAATCCACACAATATATCTCACTGCATTTCCTCATCCTATCCCCTCTGCTGATGACCTCTGGACCCTTTCTTTCAAATCCTCTGTGTTCTGATACCCCCACTGCACAAACATGGTTACCTATTTCCTACAGAAATAAACTTTGCTCAGTAACCATGGACATAGTTTATCCAGTCAGGAAAACACACAAAACAACTGTCCATTGTGAAAAAAATGAAAACGCTCCTGTTCCCATTCAGTGACCCCATCCTCACTGACACCAGAGCGGCAATTTTTCTTATCTGAGGAAACATGACCACATGGGAGAAGATTACACAGTGGAATATTGCAGTCACATTGAGCAATACCTTTCTTTTTCCTCCTCTGTAATCGCAGTACTGAAGGATAGATCTGACAGGATTTTATTGACACAGACTTTTTATAGATCCAGTTAAAAGTTCCCCAGACACTCATTCACCTTCCTGTACATATAGTACAGAAGCACTGCAGAATCATTGTTAATGCAAATATATTTTACTGTGTATATGCAGGGAAGGAGAGAGGTAAATTCCAAAAGACTTTAACAGACATGACTTAAGTGCAGCACACTACCTGTGTTAGTTTGCCATAACTAAATAGAAATACTTTCTCTTATCATTAAGGGAATTGTAAGACATGGGCTCAGTTCTTAGCCTGCATCTATCTGATTGAACTTTGGCATATGTCTCCTTCACCTCATTTCCCTATCTCAGCAATAAAGACTGGTTCCTTCACTTCATCTGTCTTGTCAAATTAGACATGTACATGCACCCTTTCACCCTACATAATGTGGTTGAAATAATGTAAGAGAGCCCTAAAAGCCTCATATTCAGCCACAAAGAGATCCCTGCAGTGAAACACAGAAGCCACTAAGGTACTTACAGAAGTAACACACTACATTACATAACAGCCTGATCTCACTTGAGCCTCCAGAAATACATAGTTTAAACATAATTTTAATTTGATGTACTTTGAGATCCTTAGCTGAAGAATTTGGCCAACTATCACAGTAATAGCACCGACACTAGTTAAAGCTGGAAAATAATTGCTTCCTTAGCCTCTTTGTTTCACACATTTATCCCCTTTTGAAGCTGATTTTTTCCATGCTTTAAGGTAAAAACAAAACACAACACCAGTGCATCTTGCTAAAATGGGAGCAAATTCCGAACAGCTTTTGTGCTATGGAATAGCGGGAAACAAACATACGCACACACTTTTCCCATTGTAATGAAACTCTAACCATACATGTTTTGAATAGGGCAACAGCAAAAACAGCTGAAGTTTGAAATGTGACACTCACTAAACATGTTGTCCTTAATAAGAAGTACATGGTGTGCTGTGTTTGAGGAAGACATGGGTTTTACTTTTCTTTCTTCAGTACTAATTGACTGAAAAAAAAAAACCCTTTCAATTTTAACAGAGACTAATAAAGCTGTGCCTTTTTGACATCACAACAGTTACCTCTTCCCAGACTGAAAAGCTTATGGGCTGCTGAAAAGATTTGTGTGAGGGAAATGTTCATGTGTAGATAACATCGTACTGTCTGATTCATAAAGTGATAGAAACCCGAGTAAAATGACCTAAAAGTGGTCACTGATCCATAACAGACAAAAGATTGGCTCTGGCAGCTGAGACTTAACTTAGTCTAAATCTCAGATGAAGTCAGAACATCCATTTCTTTTGGAAAACCTTGTGATCATCTGTGTACTTCACTATGACCTGAATTGCCTCTGCACTGAGCCAGAGGCCTTCCTTCCCCTTTTCCAGTCATGAAAGATTTGGAAATTATGTTTCTGGTTGCTCCACTTCCTTTGTAAGTAAATTTAAGTTCCCTTTCCTACTATTCCATGTGGAGAAAGAAATGCTGTGTTTTACTGGATACTGCTGCTATGCCCTTCACCTACCTACAGAGTGCAACTCTCCTGCAAGACAGATAACTAATTCCACAGTACTCTTCTAGCTTTAACCTATTTATGGTCATATTTATGCCTTCATCTCTGTGATAAGGTCACATCTGTAGTGTATGAAGTTTGATCTGTCTCACTGTGAGAGTGGTCCCAGAGGAATCTCCTTATCCTTTGGATCCAGGATTTGAGAGAAGCATGGCTATATGGGCCATTTACATACAGTATATGCCATGTGGACCATCAGGATCCCAAGCTATTATCAGACCAAACCACAAACGCTGATGATTACATGCAAGGCAGCAAGCCAAAACAATTTCATGACTTAGAGGATTTGGAACTTGGTCATGTGTAATGCAGGAACATGGTCATATAAATCTCTCAATTTATGGGCACCTGAAGGAAGCAGGCTGGCATGGCAGATATCCAGACATAGCTTTCAGACAGGAAAAGGATAGATGTCCAGGACATGGAGGACCACAGGTCCTGACATCTAAGACCTATGTATCTCTAGAGAGATCAAGTGCACCTCATATACAAAAGCAGATGAGCATTCATTACAATCTAGATGCCTCATAGCAATCTGTTCAGGCAGAAACAAGAAAGGTGACATATTTACAGGATTGTGAGTGTGTATATCACTCTTATTTAATGTTGTCTTTTAGTTATGGAAGCTACTCAAGCCTAGTCATGCTCCATAAATAGTTGTGACTTCCCCCTGCCACGCTGTAACCAGTCTAACAACACTTTGCAAACTCCCTGTTTCACCTGCTCCATGCAGCACCACAGTGAAACCTCAACAGTGCATGGTCTTTCTCTCACAGACCTTAGCTAGTTAAGTTTTCAGTTTAGCAGTTTCAAAACATTACTAATACTTATAATTTAACGTTGCAACAAGCCAAACCCAGGTTCTATCCAGAAAAACAGACACCTCATGCGTGCTGCTCCAGCTTTCCAGCTCAAATAATTGTCTCATGTCTGCCAACACAGGACACATGAGTTAGACATTGGCACTGAACCGAAAACTGAAAGATCAGTTATCAGGGTTTGCAAGCTTTTCTCAGCAACAGGAAAGGCAGCCTTCATTTTCTTTCTGTGCAGGATTTCAGCAGAAACAAGCCTCTTCAACTTCATGAGGAACAGAGAGTTTTTGAGCTTACACAGAAGGTCACATAGAGCACTATAGCAGTGCTGCCTGGATATAATCAAATAAATGTAGAGGTAAGTGCCCACTGCCTCTGTCTTTCACTTCTTCATTTCCCATCCTCTAGTCATCGACAACTTTAGCTAATCATAGGTGCACTTTCTCCTCCCTTTTGATTACCTTTGAAAATGATTCTAAGAAGCTCATGTCCAACACCATCATTCAGTCTACACCAAAATCCTAGCATCTCCTTGCAGCCCTCAGTCTTAGATGTGTGGCATTGCTGTGATTATGGGATAACAGTCCAAATCCTGATCCTTATGTTGAATTTTTCAAATTAAGAGAAAAATACTGTTCTCACTACTAGATCTTCCTAATTCTTAAAAATACTTTTGAGGGCTGCATGTCAGAAAAGGATCAGGACTTGAATCTCTGAGATACACTAGGATAACTGTATTCTTCATCTGCTGAAATATATCATTATAAGGCATATACTATGGCACAGACTTTAGCTGGACTATGGGTTTAAAGGCAAAAAGTGATGCCAGGGATGCCGGCTGGAAGCGTCACAAGGCTGTGCCAGAAAAGACAGAAAAAACAGCTTAGTGAGATCACAGAGGGGATCTTTGATGTGTCTTCATCCAATACTAGGCAGTAGCAACACATGACAAAAATCCCAGGGATGAAATACTGCAGCAATTGCCAGTAAAATGCACACTCCACCATGATTCACATGCCATTCACATCTTTCAGTATTCTCAGTAATTATTCCAGTCTTGAAACCCAGAAGCAAAGCTAAATTTTTTTTATAGCTTCCCTATTTTTATAGCTTCCCTATTCATCTTCACCTGACATGATTAAAAATTCAGAGTATAATAGAGCCATACCTATATTTTTACCATCCATTGCAGAAAGATTCATTTTCTGCACACCTGGAGAAACACGCAAGTGTTACAGAAGTGGTAAGAACTATCCTATAATTCTCGGGTCAGCTCCTGTTGATGATGATTAGTACCTCTGCAACAGACTGGAAGCAGAAAAGTCTCAATCCTAATGTACTGCATAATCCACAGAAGGCTTAAGTCTGTTCTCTTTATGGTTTACCTCTTCTGCTGTCCTTGGACACAAAAAATTTGGCTGCAGAGGCAATCACTGACACTAATTGACCCCAAATTCACAAACCAAAAGAACACTTCTTCCATCAGGCACTGCTAAAGCATAGATTCAGACATGTCTCAGTACCAAGCTCTTGCTGCAGTACCAAGCTTCTTCTGTTTGGGAGCAGGACCCAAGGAATCACCTGGACTTTGCAAATCAGTATGGCACTGTATATTTTGTTTAAAATATATACACTCCTTCTTTGCTGAAAGAGAGCATTTTGAAGAGGTTATATTGATAATTCTGAATTGAAAGTTCTTAGAAAGAGATATTAAAAACTATTTAAACTCTGGTGCTGCTTCTTGAACTTAGTAGGGGATGAGGGTACTCACCACTTTGAAGATTTCCCCTTATTGTACAGACACATTTGAAGAACAAAAGGGTGCTCACTAAATGGTTGTAAAACTTCATTGTGCCTTACAGAGTTTTAGAATAGCTTTCACAAAGGGGGATTGAGGGGAAGGTTGTTAGGTTTTGGCTGGAAAATCATAATTCAGAACAATGCTAATCAAACTACTAATGACTATCCCATGGACAAGCATGGCCAGCATTGTTCTTTGCAAAATATGTACCAGCATTGTTCAGAAACACTAAAAAGGATTCTTTTGGCTATAACTGACAGTGCAACATGTCATCATAACACCATTCTGATGAAGCAGGCCTAATGCTTTGGATGTTTACCTGAACATTATTCGTATCTCCTCACTGGAAACTGAGTTATCAGCAAGGCTGCTTTTTGCCAGCCTTTCTTCCTTCAAAGCAAATATACTAGACTGCAAGAACAACTTTTCAGTTTCAGCTAAATGAGCAACAGGTCAGCTCTAAGTATAATAACTATAAGCTCTAAGCATAATAGTATAATAAGACATTTCTAAACATCTAAAAGATTGTGTTTCATGAATAAGCTGATTTAAATGCTATTTAAACAAACTTATCCACCACTAATACCAATGTTGACATTGCCCTGGATTTATAATGCATTTTCAAAGGTCATTAATATTGTCATCAACAAATATTCAGCATTTCTTCTTTGAAAGGAGAGGATTTTTGTTTTCTTATATTTGATCTGATAGTATCAAAGAGAAACACTTCAATTTTTTTTCTACAAACATTTCTGACTGTGTTCTAATTCAAGACAAAAGTAAACTCCATATATTCTGAAACCTTAAACATCCCACCAGGCAGGAGCTCAGTCTATTAAGCAACCTTCATCTTCTGTAAAGACAAACCATTTTGAATGTTTCTAGGAAGATTTCTAAATGTAAATTAGCTTGTGCTGCCAGGACACTTGGTGTTATGAAAAGACAACATCAAATACAAAACACTCAGGCAATTTTCCACATGTGCCCTTTTCTTGCCTTCAAGAGATGGCAAAAACTTCTGCTCTCTCCACCATGCTGACACCATACCTTCATTCTGGGGCCTGTTCAGCCCACCATTATTATAGCTGAGCATCAAAGAAGCTGCTGAGCTTCCTTTATTCACTCCAGATATAAAGGAAGGAAGCATTATTTCTCCTACAGAAAGCCCATCTTAATGTCCCTAATGAACATCATCTAAGACACCTGGGAGGATCCAAGGAGTACTGGTTACAAAAGTGCAGAAGGCCTGGAGTGGGTTGTAATGATTGCTGTTGTGGCAGGTCTAAGCATAGATGGTGGCATTAGACTCCTGTAGCTTCACATCAGACTGATTCTGAATACAGACCTCTTTATGAAGAAAACGTGATTTATTTTCACACCGGTTCTCACTACTTAATCTAATCTCTCCTCTCTAAGAGGGGTGCTTGTGTCTGGATTCCTCTACCAGGTCACAAGGTAGCAAAGGAATATATTCATTTTAACATTGAAATTCTACAACAAACCACACCACTGATGAGAGCTATCACTGAGTGTGGTATCCCAGACCAGTAACTCGACAATTGCTCTCAGTACTGGTAGTGGCACTCACATCTACCTCTATTCTGACCTCTACTGTGTTTGCAACAGGTAACCTTCCTATAGTGTCAATAACATCTACAGAACCAGACTGGATCAAATATTTACTTAAAAATTATTCTAAAATACATTAAAGATGAGATGCACACGAAGGTGATAAAATCTGAATAGGAAATCCTAACAAGACTTCAATAGCTAATGAAAAAAATCAGTGCTCTGAGGAAAACAGGGTTAAATTTTGAAAATGCTTTCCCCTGTGTTTACAGGTTGTTTTAAAATCAAATAAAAAAAAAATCCTGGTGCTTTGAATCGTTTAAACCAAAAACCATCATGGACATCCAAGACTCATGTTCATCACCAGTTGAAGACTATATTCACTTTCTGGTGTTTTCCTTGGAACAAGAATGAAGTTGAAAAAGCTTGATAACTTTGCTCAGAGAGAGAAAGGTCTGGGAGACTTAAAGTCTAATGCATTAGACGTTCAATAAAGAGCTGTAACTGAGATGCCCACTTGACCACAGAATTTTGGCTCACTCAACAGATGCTGGAAAAGGTATTACAGAACTTGCAGACTCCTGCAAAAATTCTACTTTGCAAGGCAAATATCTCAGCCTGGCATAAGCTTAGAAAAATAACTAGGCCAGTACAAAAGGATGTTTACTGTATTATATTTCCCTTTTAAAAGTGAGCCTTGTTTCTTTTATTAAAATAACAGTATGTATGTGCTTTATCTAGGTTAAGTTATCATTTCATCAACAAACATGTACTGTACAACCCATCCACCCAACTTTGGAAATATCCCAAATTAAAGAAAATAACAGCAGTAAAGAAACATCTTAGCTTTATTATTTGTCCTGAAGTGCATCTTTTGTGTGACTCGCATGCTTTGCCCATGCCACCCTTGTGAACATTCAGGGTGGCTAAAAAAACCACTGAATCTGTCTCACACTTGTCTTTAACCACTTGGCTGTCTCAAAGGCAAGCCAAGGTTTGGCACACCAAGTGTACTCATCATACTAATAAGCTCAAAAGGGCATACTTGTTTGTGAAGCTGCTATTCTGGCTTTAAGCACAGCAGGTAAGTCAGGTTTTGATTGTGCATAGCACAGAAATATATATGTTATGTGTTATAAGAAGCTGTTGTTCATGAAGATGAAGAGGTGCCCAGTCATTAATACCACTAAGCTTGCTTTATTGAGAAAGACAACACAAGGCAAGAGAACAGGAGAGTACTTTTTGTTAAAGAAAAAAGACAATACAAAACCTGAAGAAAAGCTCTAACCCAAAATGCATAAGTTGGTGTCTAAGGAGTATTATGCACATACTATTCTATGCTACACCAACTGGAATTTTCTTTATACAGAAGGTTCTTTCTTAGTTACACAAATATAGCTCTACATGGTATTAATTGAGGAGGATCACGTTTAAGTCGGAGGATCTCCACTGAGGCAATGGAGTTACACCAGTTGAATTGTGGTATAAAAGGGACATTGACAACAGGGTCAAGCCCTGTGCTCAAATCAGTCCACCAGAGAAAACCTTGTGCACAATAGCTAAGAGAGAAAAATGCCATGTTTTATTCTGTAGCTACCAAAACTTCCTTCCTCTTCTTTTCCATGTGCAAGTCATTGCTAGAAGAGCCTCTTTGTCTGGGCCAAGAAGACTGGTGTAAGGAAAGGGAGATGCCTGGTTCCTCAACATGAGATCCCATTAATATTACTGATAGACTATTCTTTAAAGAGATCCATCTGTTTCTTATTTGGCATATTCAGAATAGTAGCTTGTTACATTTTTACAATAAGCTGTGTGATCCAAGAAAAGCAAAACCTCATGTAATGAAAGAAAAAGAGAGAATACTTATTAAACAATCCCATCAATGCTGTACAACTTCAACATCCATCTCCAAAATGGCTTCAGCCTGTTCCATTTGCAGCTGTCAAATTTCTTTGCTTCAGGGGGAAGGTTACTTATTTCCCCTCAGTTTTCCAAAATATGCATAGAAGTGACATCTCCTAAGTACGTAATAAATCTTCTCTTCTTGTGAGTCAGTATGAAATGCTGCCCTTCATAGCTGCATTATGAACAACAGGTTTCTTCACTCAAACTGCTAAGCTGCCCTGCAAGAATTTAAGCTGAAGGCAGGATCTGAGGTATGATGAAGTCAGGTTAGGACCGATCTAAGATACTAGTAGGTATCTTTGTTTGGATAACTACAGAGTTGAGTGTGGAAGCACAGAAGACATGCTGCCAAAGGGGTCTGTCTTCAAGTATTAAGTATGTAATTTCCTAACAACAGAAGGGCCTTGTATTCAGCTTGTCCTATATATATAAGATTGCTCAAATATCTGAAACAGTCAGGAGCATAATTTCTTAGTGAATGTAGCCAGTATAAAGTTATTTGGAATCCAATGCTTCTGTTTTATCCTAATAAAGAATTAAATCTAACTAGTCACACTATTTTTCAGCACTACCCCTTCTTCTGGCTGGTATTTAAATCAACATTGCAAAACATTATATGAGTTCTGAATTTATAACGTCATTTAATTGTATTCTAAAATACAATACAACTAGATGATCTTTAAGGTCCATTCCAATCTAAGCCATTAGACGATTTTATTTCAATTTTTAGGATGCATGTTATCTACTGACAACATTCATACATAAGTATTTATACAACATTTAATATACTATTTAAGTAAGGCAATAACAGGATAAGGTTGCAACAAATCAAACCTACTTCTGAACCAACAGTGAGAATACAAGACATCTATATGATCAAAATAAGTGTTTAGTACTAAGACTAGGCTTATGACAGCTTATTTGATGTTCAGAGATGATATTATTTTCGACAAGGTTTCTATGACACCTATTACTCATTTTATGTAGCTGTAGATTCAAGACACTGCCAGGAGTTAGCTGTAGTCAGGCCAAGCAGACAATGCAGTTAAATGCCATTACCATTAGTCTTCAAATAATTGCCTTTTTTTAATTGCCAAATAAGTGTGCACAAGAAGCATTCTTCTTTTTATAGAGAAATACTTATTCCATAGTCATGAAGAAAGACAGTAAAACTGATGTCAGCTAGTAGCTGCTGAAATTTTCCTGAATCTGCAGATGCTCCAAACACACAATCAGAAAAATCAAATTATCATCAGGATTCAGAAATAAGATGTGTCATTGAAACAAATTTTATCTGCAGAACCAAAAGTTGAAGTGCTTCCTTTTCAGTTTTAAAATGAAAGGGCAGTTAGTAATTTTTACAGTGCTCAAGAGGCGCAGGAAAAAAAAAAATCTCCTGTGCCTTCAAATGCAAGCTGCTTGTACCAAACAGAAAGTGGAGCACAGACCTGCCCCCTGCCACAAGCCTCCACTTCTGCCTCAACTCCAAGCACAAAGGGCAGCACCATAAGCCCCTGTTGCTCTCTACACCTCTGCCAAAATGTCTCCACTGATCTTCTACAATGCACTGGTGCTCAGTGAATCCGAAAATAACACTGGTGTTATGCTTCAAATTTGAGATTCGAAACAATGCAAAATGAACTGGTTAGAAAAAGACTGCTACTGATTAGTGCAGACAGCAAGGGATGAAATTCAGAATGCTTTATTAAAATGAAAATTAGTACAGGAGTAGGGCATTTAATTTTGGTAATATATTTGGCTAATGGGCTATTCCACTAGCTGCACTTTGTGCGTTGCCAGTTTGCAATATGGGTGGAAGGAGGGTCTTGGCACAGAACACGGAAAAGATCTCTGTTTTCCGAGGCTGGAAGAATAATGGAATACAACTTTCAAAACTTTCAAAATAATGGAATGCAACTTTCATGATGAAAAAGGATTCATCATGAAGCACCGTTCCTCTCTGGGACTACAGAGAAGTGCTGATGCTTTGTAGAGATCACTGTTAATTCCTCCAGTTCGGAAGAGTGATCCTCATAAGATATCCTCCTCAGGATATACAGACACACTGCAATGGAGACCATGTATTTCTCTTCAGCTGTCTAGCAATGAAGACATCTTTATTCCAGAGACAATGTTAATCAGTCTCCAGATGGGGCCTAGATTATTTGTTATAACTTATTAGGCCAGTGGATAAAGACAGTTGCCCAAAATCTATGTCTCATTCAAATGCATCAGTGAGGTAACTAAGGCAATCCTAGCTTAGACTTCTGGAAAGTATTGGAAGCCTGGTTTTAGAGTTGGGAGTGAGGACAGGGCTTTCCTAGAGGAGATATGGTCATAACCGACAATTCATTAAAACTGAAATTATTCCCAGAACAGTTTCCTGTCCTCAAAAAAAAAATGGGAAAAAATAGGTTTTGAAACTCTAGAAATATGCCATTTCAACATTTTTAAAACAAAAAGTCTTGGCTTTGTGGCTAAAAGCATCTCCTCCTGTCAAAACTTAATTTAGTTTATATTAAAAGGTTAAAAAAAGAAAAAAAGAGGTCAGCATTAAAATGAAATACGTTTGTTTGTTTCTTAAGTCACTCATATATTCACTGAGTCCCTTGTCAGACCTAAAATTTCAAAATCAACAGAATCCTCATGGGACAAGAAAGCTATTTTCTCTGTATCCACATAGCAAAGAGAACAGCTCAAGCTCTTCCCAGTTTCCTTGTTGTGTGGCTCAAAAATTACTTTTGAGAACCCCCATGATGAATGGAAACACAGTCTAGTTCTCCAACCTTTCAAATGTTTAGAGACTTCATAATTTTATTTATATTATTACATTTTTTAGAAGAGAGCCACATAGCTAGACTCTAGGGAACTAAAATGGAGGAGTTCCTTCAACCAAAACAACCCCAAATTGTTCTTGTAGGTTCATGAAATCAAAGTATTAAACATATACACCTATATTTTACTATGGCCATTGCATGGTAAATAGATTAATGACTGTTAATGCTGAAACTATTACGGCAAACTAGGTTGTGGGGTTTTTTTAAAGGATAATATATTTGAAAAGCTTAAGAGCAATCAGAGGCCACTCTTCTTTTTCAGCATCCATCTTTTCCAATCATCTTTTCAAAAAAGCACAAAATACAGTAGCAAGAGAAATTTGAACTTATTTGAACCACTGCATAATAAACAAATAAATAAATAAATTTATGAAACTTAAGACCAGGAAAGACTGCTTGATAAAGCAATCTGAATGCCTCCATATGATAACCTATCAAATTTCCTCTGGATTCACTTATACTTTGCTCCTATCATTGTATCTGGTTGACACTCTGTTTGGCTAAAGTATGTCTCCCAGCCAGCCCTCCAGCTGAGAGACAGTTGAGATATTTATTGAGGCACAACATATGTATGTAGAACAAATTAGCCACTAAAGGACTTTAGACACTCACAGAAACAAGGGTAACTAGCCATTGGCTACAATCTAAAACCTTAAAAAAGCTCCCTCTGCAATTATGCATATCCATTCTGGACACAAAATTGTCAGTTTTCCCTGCAATAGTTGAAAAGCTATGTTTTTTCAGATCTTCTAGGATTAGTTAGGACATCCCAATTATGCTGTCCTAGCCATGCTGCCAAACCCACCTGACACTGAAGGACTATTTCTTCTCATGTCCAGCTGTTCAGTCAGGCACAGCTTTACCAAGCTTTCAACTGTCCCACTAGATTTAAGTTTCTACAGTGCCCAACATCCCAAAACACTTGAAATCTGGAGGGGGAAAAATGGAATAGCTGTTCTCAACTGAGGAAAAAAAAAAAATCTTATTTTAAGCAGTGTGCTAGATCAACTGCAAGGAGAAGAACATTGAAGTTTAGCTTAGAAATGACCTACAATAATAAGAAGTATCCTAGAATTTCCTCCATGGATTGCCTTTTATTCCACTGAGTGAATCTAGCTTACTGAGTTCAGATTTTACAGAAATAGATCAGGTAGGGAAGCAGCAGTATATGTGCTTACTTGTCTATACACTCTATCATGAACTGAAGTACATCAAGCTCTCTGGGGAAGAGGAAGTGTCTCTTTGGTCCTCAAAAATGGATTTCTAATATTGTAAAATTATACTAGTAATATGACTTGTAATGACAGAAAAATGTAGAAACATTAGAGTGTAATTTTTTTAATACTTTGACATAATATATCCCAGATCAGGAGATGGATTCAGATTGGTGCTATGGTTATCACTACTTCTCAGGAGTTCTTTGTAATGGTATTTGTGCAACTATAGACTATAGCTCTTAAAGATAGAAAAGACGACATAGAATATTTCATATTATCTTCTCTGTAGTACAACCATATAATTTCACCCAGCTGTGTCTCCACTGTTTGCTGAAGCATACCATCCACTCTCAGTTTGCAGACTTCAAGAAATGGTAAGCTCACTGTTCCTCTTCATAATTTGTTCCAGTGGCTGATAATTTCTTTCTTAGCCACTGAGGAGTGTTACACTAATCTAGGTGGCAACCAAAAAATACTGGCAATAACACTGCCTGTTTAAATGATGATATTTGAGATGATATCCTTCTCACCGGGTCTGTTCACCATAAAAGCAACAAGGCTTTAAGATTTTATTCTTTTTTTAAGCAACCACTACTTTTGTGAACTCTTTGCATTTGTTTCTCATCATTTGTATTTCTAGAAGCTTATAAAATTTGGAGGCAAATCCATGTTCTGGTTTCCATCTCCATAGGCCACAATGCTTTCAAACAATGACTGATACTTTCTTCTGCAGCTTTCTGTGATTTCCATGCAGCTCTTTTTCAGGATAGAATGGAAGCCTTCTTCTCACAATGAAATTATTCCCATACGGACTCATAGCAGAAAAGGCATGAGAAGTCCTGCACATGCACAAAAAAGGAACACATTTCCAGATAAAATAATAGTCTGCATTTTTGCAGACCTTTCCATTGGACATGCATTCATCATCAGATATTAAATATTATAAAAGTTATTTTTACTAAGGTTCTGCTTGATCATCAGATTTAGCTACTGCAGTTCAAGGGGTGATAAAAACTGTTACATATGACTGACAAACAGACCCTGCAGTGCACCCAAATTTGACAAGTACATTGCCAGCAGCATTCTTGGAGATCTCTCTCCCTGGAAAAGGGTTAGGATATGGAAAGAGTGCATTGCACAAAGGCTGACTGCTACCATATATTAAAACCAGGTGGTCTTAATGGGTGGGCTACAACGCTCTTATCTGCCCTCCCTCTGTAAATCTGTACTTACTTTGAAGCTTTACCCGTACAAGTTCTGAGTCCTTTATTAGAAGCTGAGGCTCAGCAGCACAGAGGATTAACCTTATTGTCTCACTCGTGACCAGACCTGTCTGAAGGTCCTTTTCCTTCTGTTAGAGGTGGTTATTAACGCAGAAGCCCCATGGAGGATAATTCCCAGAATACATCCATACATGGCAATGGACCACAGTGCAGTGACTCCTGAGAAAACCTGACAGCTGAGATAGTCCTGCAGCACTATGCAGAGAAGCTACTAAGGTCCCAAAAGAGACTAAATTATGTTTTTATGGCCCTGCACCCAACCAATCAGCCCTAGCTCTAGTACAGAGTCAACTTGATACAGCTCTACCTATTCCATGTCCATATCACCATCACTACAGCAACTCCATAACAGTGACCCGTAGCCAGGAACTACCCACTGCAGTGGACTGTTACAGCAGTCAACACTTCAGAAATTAATGTACAATAAAGCTGTAAAGAAACCAAGAATGTACTTTTCCATTTCGTGTCTGTTACACTGACTGAGTGGGAAGCCTAAGTTTGATTGATTTGATCAAACTAAGCAATTCAAGCATCTTCTCCCTAATTTTAGGCCAAAGAAAATTGCAGCAATGCAGAAGCAACTGATAAATCAAAAGCAGAAAAATAGAAATTAAAGCTCAGTTCTGGCCTTTCATCTTTATTACCCTTCTTTATGTGCATATGGTAGGTGTTCAATTCTTTCCAAGTCCGTATGATATTCCCTTGTGCTTCAGAAGCAGTAGGGCTGTAGTTGTCTATAAAAAGGCAACTTAACAGTTTCATGTGACTGAGAGTTAAATGTGTTATTTGTTACCAGCTGGTTCAAGGATAGCTTGGGCTTTAAGCGATCAAACTGACTTTAAAACACTCGCGCATGAGGTGAATTCACATATAGAGAAAATTCTGTTGCAATATTTTATTTCGGAATTATGCCATAAGACTTTTTTTTCTAAAACAATATTAAAACCAGAACCTATAACACAGCAAATGCAGACTGCATTTTTTGGAAAGCTGATACCAAACATAACAGTAAATGAACCCTTCTCAAAGGTTGAAGTTGCTTTCATATAAAACATTTTCTGCCAGGAAATGGAAGTGGAATGTTGAACTAAGCATTTAACTTGAAAGAATTCATAGCACAGACTCCAATGGTTGCATTATCCTTTAAAAGAAAAAAAAGCAAAATGTTTTTATGAGTATATATAGCTCTAGTTTCATAAAAAGAGTATTATGGTGATGAGGCAAAATGAATCCCAGTATTTTGGGTGCTCCTTTTAATCTTCTAACAGCTCCTTCCCTGTCCATTAACCATTCTAAGGCAAGCTTTCACAGTATGGTTAAATTCATCTAACAGTTCTGCTCCCTTCACTTCTCTCTGCATCCTTTTTGCCTTGACATACAGGCCTATTCCTTCCCTTCTACTTTCTCTGATTTTCACATGGCTCCTTGGTAAACCCAACTGGATTACTAAACCAAGAGAAAACTATTCATGTTTTTATTTCGCTGAATTGGTTTTCTACCAGCTGGCAAGGTGAGCCATCTCTATGGGTGATACAGAAATCAGAGCTGATGCAGAACAATGGCTGAGAACAGCACTCCTATTTGGGAGACCTCAAACCCTTAAAGCACCCATTTTAAATAATGGGATTGCCTCTTAAAAAATACACTTAACTATTTGAGGTGGTGGACCTCTTGCAATAGATTCTGCAAAAAAACTAATGAATGAAAGTAGTCCTACCAAACAGATTTACCACTTACAGAGACAACAAGCTTAATGGCAAATATGCACCACACAGGATACCATTCTCAGGAGCAGACATTCCTGGATGAGGGCAGTGACCTCATGACACATCTTTGTAGTAAGCAATCAGAGAGTGTCTCATTTCTGGGCACAATCTTCTGCTTCAGGGGGGAAATAAAAAAATGCCAACTTTAAACAGTATCCTTGTACCTTGATTTTGATTCTATGATCATTCAGGGAGGGAGAAAGCAACTCAAATGAGCTTGACATGTTGAGCTACTACTGATTTGCCAGATTCCAGTGTCCTCAAGTGTGACACAGCATTATTATTCAGTGTCCTGCATTTAAAATCAGAAGTGATTTAAGCTGGCTCTCTGCCATACCACTTGATGACATGTAGACACCATGTAAATAATGCATAGCTCTGTGACCACATACTTTCATGCCACATGCTGAGAGAAACAGACAACACCTGCTATTATTATTAGCCACATCTTAGGTATCTTGGAAACGTGCAAAAGTAACATCAAAATTACTTCAAACATATTGTAGGCTCCAGCTCCAAACTGCTTCATTAATACTCAAAAGGAACCTGTGCATCCACTGCGGTTAAAAATTTACATCTCACATCCTTTAAAAGCCACCCTTCTAAGAATGTTTATAAATAACCAATACAAGAATTTCCACTGACAAGACTTTTCTCTGCACAGTCTGGAGTGAAAAAGTTGCCATTTTAGAAGAAAGCAAAATCCAGTTCTAGACGGCAAAATTCTAAATAATTAATATCAGACACTGCTCCCTACTAACAGTAGCCAGTCTACTTCTACTCTTCTGATATGTCAAAACGTAAACGTACCAATGCCACCAGGATGTGATCATCAAACCAAAGTGAAATTGTGGTTTTCACTGGGGAACACTGTAAAACAAAAATAGGACACCTAATATGCTACTTAGTTCTTACATGACAGTCTTGTATCATCTAAGCGTCATACAACCTCAGTCATATTGAGAGCAGACAGCAATATATGCTGCTTTTCACGGGGCATTTAACAAGATTAAAAGTGTCTTATATCACTGGTACCCAACCATCATTACATACACACTCCCTTCTAATCCTCTGATTGTCAAGTACAGAAAGGTGTTGATTATATTTTTACCTTTCCATGGTGCACAACAATAGAATACTTGTTCTTCTTCATTTCACTGAGCCTACGCTGTCAGAGCGGGACTGTGATATGCATTCTTCCTCTGAAGACACATAGGAGTGACTGTTAAATCAGGAGAGACAACAGAATAGAACAAACAATGAAACACAGAAATCAAGTCTTTATAGTTTAGAAATTAGGATGAGTGTGTTGTTGCAGCGAACTCACCTCAATCCTCACTCCGTGGCCAATATTAGGGAATTGCACCTAATGTAGTTCTCTTGACTTTAGAGTTGAAAGTCTGAAATAAAAGAAAATCTGGTTCGAAACCACTGAAGTGTGCAAGTAGATCATAATTTCTCAGGGGGAAAATAGATACACAGATCAAAATTCCTCACCCAAATAAATTCCTTTAGAAACTTTGTAAGACAGTAAACATAAAAAGGAAAGGGAGTTCTTTTTTTTCTTTTTTTTCCTTTTTTTCCAGCATCTATGAGACAGTCAGAGCACACAGAAAACTGGTTTATTTCTGCTCAAGGATGAATACATTGGACAATATTCTGTACTTGTCCACATTGCTCAAAAGGATCAGCATTTTGAGAGTCCCAAACCAAGACCAATTTTCTGTTTTCTCCATTAAGAAGACCAGGAATCTTGTGGTCTCTTTTCAAAGGAATGTCTTTGTCCAGAATCTTGCCTCAGAGATTTATTTTCACTATGTTATTTAGAACAGAACACTGGAATGACTTCCTAATTTCTTTAGCAAATCTGTTCTTAATCTACTTTATTCCAAGCATTTTATAGACAGTTTCTTACATGATGTTCTGAAGTTCTGTAATTACACACATGCTGGTCAAACTTTCTCTTGACCAGAAAAGACTTACAGTAATTCTATTAAATGGAAAGGAAAAGTTCAGGGAATAGAGTAGGTTGGCTGAGAAGATAACTTACTGCTTTAGATGTGATTTCTGTTCTAACAGTTGCTATGGGTAATGTAGTTGCCCCTCACAGAGAAGTGACAAAGCCGGTCTTGTAGAAGTTTTGCACAGGTTTGTTTGGTTTTTTTTTTTGCCTGGGGTTTGGATTTCACAAGGCTAACTAGATTGCCCTTGTCTAGGAAATGCGGGGGGTGAAGCCAGATGGTGTCTGTCTGTAAACTGCAAAGAGTGAAAACTGGGGAAGGATAGTGGTTGAAAAACAGGGAATAAAACCCACTGAATTAGATGAGTGGGTAAAGTACAAAAAGTTAACAAGAAGTCATGAAGTGACATGACAAAGGTAACAAAGGTTGCTTTTCACAGGCAAAGGTGAGTATTTTGAGGGTAATATCAAATGGATTTGGATCTTTTTTCTAGAGTCCATTCAAAGCTTCCTTCAGCAAGGTTTTCTCTCTTCCTCCTCAATGGAAGTCTTATAAGAATTCTATTAGCTACAGAAAATTCCTCTAAATTCTCGTTGCTAGATATATACCTGTATATGCAAGAATAAAGAAATTATTTCAAACAAGTCCAGTACTAGATGAATAGCAAGTAAAAATAGCACAATTTGCATATTCTTACTAAGAGCTAGCTCAGCAATCAGCAACACTGCCTGAACAGTCAACTATAAAAGTTCCCATTTTGTGGTAACCTGATTTGACTGTTTCCTCTACCAAAATGTCCTATTTCAGTGACTTAAAATGTATGGGTAAGTCCCATATTTTGTGCAGTTGAAAGTGCATATACACTGAAAATCTGGGTAAATGTTAGCTACTGAGAGCAGTAATGAGCCTCTTCAGAGGAAACGGTGCACTCTTCCTGTCGTCATGGTGGAGGAGGAAAGAACAAGGAAAATAGAGACTCTGCCACATTCAAAATAAAGATCTTTCGATGGTAAGACTTTCTCGTGTTTTATCTGATGTCCATATTTACAAACTTGAGCACATGTGGTTTCACAGAAATGTTCAAAAGGGAAGATAGAGGCGATAAGCAGCACATGCATGACCTGCTTCCTGTGTTTGTTGAGAAGGGTGTGCTGGGTGCCAGGCCAGGCTGGTAGGGCAGCAGTGAGAGCTGTGGTACTATCAGAGCTGTGGCAAGAAGCTGGGCATAAGGGCACAAAATGCACACATGTACATAAACCCAGTCGGAGTCCAGTGGCAGTTATGTCCTTGCTATTAAGTTGTGTCATTTGCAGAGCAGCATGGTTTTTTATACACATTAATGTTTACTACTCTATCCTTATGGTATTTTGAACATTTTCTGTGATAAAGAGTGTTAGATTTTTTAAATTTTCTACTGTCGACTTTAGTTTTCACATCTAAAAAGCACGCACAGTTCCACACAGAGGTGTAATCTCTGCTTGATTGTTTACCATTCCAGTGCTATACCCTTACTTATCTGTTCTCTTTGGCTAATGTGGCTTGATGATTTCACTCTGTGTTTTCCCTTTTCAATTGCATACATCAGATAGAAGATATTCATACTTCCCTTCCATCATGTGACACATTTGCATAATGCAGAGTGATAATGTGGCAGACTTATTTTTGCAAAGAATTAGCCTTGATCTACTCTCTACCATGTCTTAGAAACTAGCACTAATTTCTACAGTACAAATTAGGGAATTCAAGATATGGATGGCTTGAAAATACTAAATTCTATGTGTTAAATTTCCTTAAAAATTCAGTGTTCGATCTGAAAATTCATTTGTTATTTAAGGGTAATTCCATTTCTGAAATAGCCTCTTTAAAATTGTATCTGCTTCATCTCTGTGCTAGCCTGGTCTCTCTGATATGACTGATGCTTTGGAAGGCATTGCCGTGAAAGGACGCTATGTTTGCAGCAGTGTACTTAAAAGCTAATGGTCATCCATCTTCCCTTGTACAGCATGTGCTGGGATAAACAATGGGGAAATCAGAGGCTTATGGAGGCTTCATGGAAAAGAGGTGAATCAGAGTTTCACTGAACACTTTTTGAGGTTGCTAGGCTGCAATTTTAAAGGTGTTCAGTGTTGCAGATAAATGTATACTTAGCTTTCTGTAAAGAGCTTAGATACCTTAACTCCACTTACTTCAGCTCAAGGTGACTGCTTTTAGACTCCTCAAAACTGCAATAGGCAACTACTTGAATGTTAATATACCCTTCAAAATCTGAGCCCCAGGCCTTGATAACCAGTAGTCTTAGCCTGCCAGCTCAATTCAGTCTTGAACTCTCTACTGTATGAGTGTTGCCTGCCTACCCACTAGAAGTAGGTCATTACCGCCGATCTGAACAGTAACTCAGAAGTAATGAATGGGAAATATCTCTCTTGGCCTATATTTGTTGTTGTTGTGACATAGAGATAAAAAGCTAACCATACCTTTATAACCTTATTACCCTAACCCTGCAGTCTTACCATCCTTCATACCTCTAATTAAGTATGCGAAAAATAAATATCTTACTGACAGTCTTTCCTCAGGCTTGGTATGAGTGATCTGACAATACCCAGAATATTCCTATGAAAAAAGATGTTGTGCAACAATTTTTCATTCAAAGATTTTTTTTTAATTGTAAATATATATTTTTTAGTTTTAAAAAATATTGCAACATCTGAGCTAGGATCAATGTGTCTGAAACTACAGCAAAACCTACACGATCTGGTTGCAATACATAAAATTTCAAAAAATTTGCTAGCAATATTTTTTTAAAAGGCAGAAGAATTTGTGCTTTTAAGATTATATCAGTGAAAGATCTAGCAAGCAAAAATGTTTTTCTTTTCCGTTCCAACCAAATCATACACTATTTGGGGTAGAAATTTGGCAGGCAACTCTACACTGTGACTGGACTGATTTCTTTATCCTTTTCTGATAGATGGATGTCTAGCCGAGCTCTGAATATCTTCAGTGGTGCTGATTCCACAGATTCATTTGGCAGCTGGTTTCCTTGGCTATGAGTTCTTATGTTTATAAACTTTCCCCTGATTTATAATTCTAATTTTTCCCTCACAATGCTTAAAGTTGCTTCTTTATTGTTTGCTTGCTTGCTTGCTTGCATTCTTAAGTAAAGAGAAAAATCCAATATTTTCTCTTTTTCTTTTACTTCTTATTGTAGAAAATAAGAGGCCATTCTAAACCTCCTAGAATTAACACAATTGAAGTAATCTCAATTCAGCAGCATACCATGGGCCTTATTTTGCAAGCCTACCATCACTTTTCTCACAGAGCTCAAGATTTAGACAACTTTTTAAAAACAAATATCTAAAACCAACTACAGTACTTCAGGACATGACCATAAATGACCATAAAAAAGACTAAAGTTTTCACTTCTCATTATATATATTTCCAAGGATTATGTTGTATAAATTGTTACACTAGCTGATTGTGTGGACCTTTCATCCTGCTAGAAAATTTAAGAGTTTGCAGAGCTGAAAAATATCATTGCTGTGAAGAGAATTACATTGATTTTTGAGACAACAGTTGGAGAGACTAATTCTAATCAACAAAGAAATTAAATAGTAGATCAGCATCACTGTTAATCCCACTGAATTGGGAGGCTGGTGTCTCTGTAACCACTACAGTAAAGTCAAGGAAGGAGAGATTTATTTTAGAGAGAGTAAAGACAAAGTAAGAAAAAGAACAGCAGGCTGTGAATTACTACTTTTGAAAATGAGATACTTTTAGGAGCTGATGGGGGGCCCAAAAGTGGCTTAAATATTTTGGGAATCTTTTCTGCATTAGAAAACTACAGCAGATTGTTAGCCAAGCAGCTCCAAGCTGCATCAATCATTAACAGTTCGTGGCTTTGGACCCTGGGATAAAGGAGGCTGAACTGCATCCTGAATGCAGAGAAAAGTGAAGTGATCTAAGTCCTCCAAACAATTCCCACCTGCTAGCAGTTTCTTCCACAGTATGTGCAGAGTTTTGTACATTCCCTCCCAAGGTGCCTAGTCATGGTCCTTGGCGCAGTATAGTACATCTTTTCTGGATAAATTCCATTAGGTGCATTAGAACACAGAAGCCTTTTGGTAAAACTAGCTGTGGGTTGGATTTTCACAAAATCATCATTAAATCAAAAGTAGTAAGTATCTGATAGCTTTTGGCAAGTCCTCTAAACACCTGTTTATCCCGTCTTTGAACAACTCACTGCAAGTGACTGGTCATTGCGGCTTCATGGGTCAGACAACAGGATGCACGAACACACAAGGAAAGATGGATCAGGATAGTATGACTCTGGGAGTCTTTTCTATTAACAGGATCAGCACTTAGTTCCAACTGTGTTTGCTCAAGCTTTCAGGCACATCACATTCTCATATGACTACTGGGAGCTGTACCAGAGTCTGTTCCATGCAAACATTAATCTAATTTGCCAAGGCATTCTCACACTACTAACCTGGCAAGAATCTTTCTAGTTACCATGTAATCATTTACATTTTGTCAGTAGTTACACACTACCAAATGTACCAAGACCATTCAAATATTTTTGACCATTTCTCTAGTTCAGTTCCAACCACGTAAAGTAACTCAGCCAAATCCAATTATAAAAGAACTGCTTCATCTGGCCATTCATCCCTTGTAGTGACAATTAAATAAGTTGTTTTAGAGTAGGAGTGTTATGACCACTAAGCAGAAAACTCACAACTATCTCAGAACTGACCTTGTTTGCCTTTTAGCCACTATGCCATTTCCTCTGAGCTGGGAGCCCTTTAACTCCTGTATATGCATCTGGATCAGCATGTTCAAGGAACACTTAGTTCTTCTTTTCATTGTAGGACTGTCACTTTTAGAACATGAGAAATGTGGTTCCGTTTTTAAATAAAGGAAGTCTGAGTAATTCTGTGAAGCCACAAAGACCAAACTCTGTATACACACTTATTCCAACACCTTACATCATTTCAGGCTTTGAAGTTCTGATGTCCAAAATAACATTACTAAAATGATAGCAATTTTAAGCTGCCAAGTCCATCTAGGAGAATTGCTTTCCTGAGACTGAGGACAAAATTTCCCAAATCAGAATACTGCACTTGCAAGTTTTCTTGAGAAAACAACAATATGTTGTGTCTCCATCTGTCTACTCAATAATTTGCTGCTAAGCATTACTACAAACCACTTGGCAACATTGCTTCCATGTTGAAGAGCCACTAGATACCATCTGACATTGCGAAAAGTTTGGACCTACTGGGATACCTATTTTTGCATTTAGATTTGCACCTGCCAGTGGATCATAACTGTAGGATACCACATACCTATGTTTGCTACCTGGAACATGTGACCGCAGTCCTTGAAAGAAGCAGACAGAAAAGCCTGCTCTCTGACTGAACCATCCTCTCAGGCATAACTGCATTAATGTGCAGCCTAGAGGAATGCCACCTTGAAATCATTCCTACATAAAATACTTGTGTGGCCATTACAACAGCTGGCACTGCAGCAGAAGACCTCACGCTTCTGGGCTGCTGCTGCTGCCTGTTACCATTCAGGTAGTATCAGGTTCAGCCAGTACCAAAACATTGAAGCACAGGCTTCAATGGAAACAAAAGTTAATCACAGTGACCTTAAGGAAGCAACTAAGGACTATCTGCATAGAGGTGGCCAAACCTCTGGCAGTACAAGCTATCCCCCTGAGCCTTGCAAAGCAACAATATATTCACTCCGTGCCTTAGAAAGCCAACAGACGTATGGGAGATCCAGGATCAAATAGCAGCAGAAGATAATCAGCTCACCACCAGCACATAGATATGTAAATGCTGAACCTGTCAGGTCCTGGGACAATCTGTCAGCATCCATTGCAGCAGCAGACATGGGTGCTAGTACACCATGCTGTTCCTCGCTTTCTGAGCAGGACACCTTGCTGGGAGGCTTAAAGTGCTCTTAGATGGGATAGCCAAACTTCAAGTCCTACTGAGTCACAGCCTACAGACTCGCTCCTACTTCGATATCACATTTAAGGGCAATGACAGTTCTAAGGTCAGAATCCCCTATTAAGCAAAGGGAATACTCTCAGTGCTTTTTGAGGTTCAGGAAGACAGGACCTTGCCACCTTTACACCAAGCCAGTTAAATATGGTGGCATTTCAGGTATGAGCAGCTTTTTTGATATGATTTGAGCATGACAGTATGTATGTTTTTAGGTGGGTGAAAGAAAAACAATTGAGCCAATTAATTAATTTCCTGAATGCTGCCTAGTACGGCTCAGAAGAATCAAATTCTAATTTGAATGAAGTGTCAGGGAGACTAGAAGCCTTGTTAATACAAATACCTACATAAAGTCAATAATGTAAATGAAATAAATTGCCGACAATACTTTCAATTCACAAAGAACTTCATAGATGTGATTTTAAGAGAACCTAACTCTGACCATTTAAGTTTATGGTAAAACTTTCACTGACAACTGCAAAAGCAGGCTGAGATATCACAGAAACTTCTTTTAAAGAATTTTTTAACTTTCACCTCACTGCTTTAAAGCATTTTGCAAGCACATCCACCTCAGAGGTTTTATATATCTGGTAAAGATAAAACATATGACAAAGAAATAACTTGTTCTAAGCCACAGAAGAAATCTGTATCTGAGCTAAAAATTGGACTCAGAACTGATATCCTGTTCTTCTTTGTGGCATGGGAAAATCTTCTCACTGAGTTTTCAAGACCACAGGACAGAAATGTTACTATCTATGAGTTAAAGTTGTTTGACTTGTTTATGAAGAAGTGACCATGATGATACTTGTAGCTCTACAGTTTTCCTTATTACAAAATGGAATACAATTCTTATTTTAAAGCATCCCTTCCAGCTTAGTTAGGCTGAATTTTAAGTGTTTAATGCATTTTAAGTATAGATCATAGAAACTGTAAAAAATCTAACTTGTTTAACCAAACCTTTCAGCTGTAATGTTCAAATATTGAAGGAAAAAAGATCAATAGACACAATAGAATCACAGAGAAAACACTTCAAGTTTCCTTACTATTTTATACTAAAGAAATCAGAAAGATGAACAGATTCTTCTCCTTGAAATGCTTAATATTCTCTCTGAAAATAAACAAAACTTTTATAACTACATGGGTGATTTTCAGCATGTGACATCTGATAAATGTCAGTTCTTGGGGAAATGATGAAACAGTGTATAAAATAATAATTAAAAAAACAAACAAAAAAACCCAGAGAAAAACAAAGATAAAAAAAAAAAAACAAAACAGAATAACAACAGACAGTGAAGAAATGGCATTGAGGCAGACTTCAGGAAATATATTTTCTTTTCCAGTGTTACATTCCACGATATTTTTAAATCACAGATATTGAAAACAGATTCCCATACAATTTTTAATCAGTTACAGTAGCCACCAGGGTTAGTGGTTCCTAACATGTGGCAAAAAATATAATACTTCTAACTCAAGCCATGTTATGCTGGTATTTGAACAGCATTCCTCATGTTATTGTTACAATTCCATTAGCTTCATGGCATTTGATTCTTTCTGAATGTAAGAAAAGAGTATCTCCCTTTCTGATGTTTACAGTAAGCAGTATAATCATAATAACCATGGTACTTTTCATCCCAGTATCTCAAAATACTTTGATTCTTACCCCTGATTTTGGAGATGGAGAAACTCTTAACTCAGAATCATGAGATGTCTCTCTGGAGTCAGCCACCAATAAGGTCACCATAAGGCCTAGAATGGAAAAATCACCAAAAAGTAGCACTTCACAAACTTTATAGAGCCCACCTGGTGTAACACATGGAAGACTTATAATTAGAATTATAAGTCGCCATCACCTCCCCATGATTTCACAGTGGTGCTGCTCACATGCATCTCCAGGGCACCATTACTTCCTCACCCTGTAGCTGGGATCCCAACTCAACAGATAGTGAGTACATAGCTCTGTAATCCCCTTAGAGGTGACAGTATCTGGGGGGGATTCTGAAGAGGGGTAACTGTCCCCCACAGAGGCCAGGGAGAAGGATGTGCCCCTGGAAAGCTGATGCTGTGGTCCTTTCGCTGTCACTGGAGACTGTGCCCCTGGAGAGAAAGGGGCACAGCAATGCTAAATCTGATGTGGATGCTCCCACACACAAGCCATGGCCCACCATATCTCATATGTGGAACATGCCAGTCCACAGCCCTGTGACTTGCATCAGATTCAGATATTAGGAATCCACATGCGTTGGGGCAGCATGTTAACTCTTATAAAAAGAAACTAAAAAAGGTATTTCTCATTTATGAGACATTAATAGTTATTTAATGGAACTTACTGTTTATACAAAACACGTTAAAATAAATCATATTAAAAAAACCTACACGGTTTCATAAGCACCTTGAGTCCAATATTTAATATTTTAAAACTCATTAAACACTTCATTTAACAATGGAGTAACTAGAACATTGAAATAAAAGCTAGAAAAAGAGACCCGAACTATTCATTGAATGGTAACAGAAAGAGATTCTGAAAGAGATCCTGAAAAGCTTGCTGCAAAGCTAAATCAATGTTTTTATCAGAAGCCATTCCTAGTTAGCTATTACAAAACAAAACATAGCTACATATAGAACTTCAAAACCAGAATTCCTGTCATTAACACAGAATATTTCAGAAGAAGCTCCAAATTCTTTAAGAGGTGTCATTTACAAAACTGGATGGGTTTTCTGTTCTCCGTTGACAGTGCTAAGAGTACCAAGTGGTAAATTACATACTTACCCAAAAATTCGGTTTAGGGATGACTAAACATGATTATAAAACTTGACAGGAAAGGTGGTGATAGGTGAAAGACATAAAATCTGGAAAAGCTGGATAATAATATTTCGATATCAACATCCTACTTTTACACACACACACACACACACATATAAAAAACAAACTAGCTGACTTGAGTTTTTAATTTAATTTGAAGTCAACTTTCTTGGCTTTTTTCAACAATATCACTTTCCCTTACATTCCCTGAGGCTAGAGGTAGGAAAAAACCCACCTGATCAACAGTAGGGAAAGGCTCATTCCAGGACACACAGGGTTGGTTATCTGTCTCCTGCATGAAATACAGTACAACAATGGCTAACAAAATATTGCTGACTTATCTGATGTAAATGCTATAGGCAAGTTAGATATTTTAATACAACCTTCTTACTTGACAGCAGTTATTAATCCACTTCAGATGCAAATTTGACTTTTCTTAAGCCAGAACAGGAGTTCCTGGAGAGCATGATATGTACCTGGATTGAAAGTTATCAGTTTTACTTATATTAAAAATATATTTGTAATTGAAATGTTAGATTTAATATTAAACTTTTTATTAAGATGATCTGCTAATTGCCAAACTTCACCATCATAGTCAAAAATAGAATGACAAGAATTTGGTGTTTCTTTTTCATGTATTATCCAGGAAATTTACAGAAATGAAACTAACCCAAAACTAATGGTGCCCATTGCCCTTCCAAGCTCAGTGCATTTGTTTTCTTGCAAGGACGTCAGCCGTATATTTAGCACCAGGGTGGAAAAAGAGGAGGTTAGACTAAAAGACTCATATTACATATTGCAGGTCTCATATTCCCACTCTTGTGACACTCCTGGATTCACGGCCTGCTCATTTCATGGTTTCTTTTGAAACATTTTGACAGACAATTTCTTGTCTGCCTAAAATTCAAAACCAGTTTTAGTAAGATATACTAGATGCACAGAGGAAGCCTTTCCCAGAAAATGATGTCATTTTTGCAAAAGAAAGTGCAGGGGCAGGAGGTTTTTTTGCTTGTTTCTTTTGAAGTCCCAACAAGCAGATGAAGTAGCAAATGAAAGAGGAATTAACATACAATAAATGTGATTATCTCTGTTGCATACATTCAACTTAATTGAAATACAGAGTTAGTCTGTATGAGATCAGGTGAGGCCTTAGACACACAGAGAGTTAAATATAGAGATGCTGTTGAGCTACAAAAAGATGAGCTACTGCTGCTGACCACAGAAAGCAAATTACAATTAAGTACACATCTTTCTGGGAAGTTTGCCAAGGAAACACCAGGGACAGGAGGCCATTACTGCTGGTTTGCCCATGCTAGGGAAAAATGGAGATCTAGTTGCTCTAACTCTTACCAACAGAGCAATTGCACTCAGAGTACAAAGCAATTCACTGCTAACAAGACAAATCGGGAAACGAGCTCTGAGAAAGAGCTGAAAGTACAGAAGCAGAAATGCTTCAGCTCTGCCTGTGTTACTAACTTAGCACTGCAGCAACTGCACCACTGCTGGCTGTTGCTGTAGCATGGTGTTATTTTTTGGACAAAACCAGTTTCACAGACCCTAAAGACAGAAAAGCATAAACAAAATTTTTAGATGTGCAGTTCATTTACAGTAGAAGAAACCAGGAATGTTGAAGAAGAAAAAAATGTTTGAGCAGCCTTTTGCTTTTGATAAGAGGGTGCCAAGAAGAACTGCAACCATGGAGGTAGAGTGATAACAGTAGAACATAATCAAGAACATTCATATAGAGCTGAATTTCCTCAGCAGGCAAAGGAAAGGGACAAGTGACAACTCTGGCCACAGCGTAGACCATAATGTGAAAAAGATGAAAAGCATCTCAGCCTACCACTCCTTGTATTGGACTCAGTATTGAGATTTATTCTACTAGGGGCTACAAATTGAGAGAACAGTGAAGAACACTCGTAAAAGCTAATGGGAGTAAGAAGTCGGCATGTCCTACATTATTTCGCTATTTCTTTGTTTCCTTACAGAGGAACTGTCTGATCCAGCACGAAACAGACTATTCTGACTTTCCATTCAGGTCAAGATAGCTTTAGAGCTTTTCTACAGGTCTTTGCTGGTAATATATGGTACTAGCATTTCTGTAATTGAGATTCAGAGGAAATGTGGCTGTCACTGCAGCCGGAGGATGGTCAGCAACGTTGACGTATTCCTTCCGTTTCAACTGTGGTGGCACCTAAGCAGAGGTGAACTCTTTGGCACCAATCTCTCACGTACCCTGGCAAGCAACTTATCTCTGCAAATGCATTCCTGACTGGGTAGTTTTGTTCTGGGTCCCCTCTCTACTGTCCAGGTTGTTACCAGATCTCTCTTCTATAATTTCTCATTATCTTTTCAATAAAAGAAAAGTTACCATAAGTTAGACTCCCCTCTACACAATTCTTGAGTATATCTTTATGTCTGGATCAAAGAGCCTTTACTTTATTATTTTTTTTCTGCATGAGAAAAACCCCTTTTGGTGTGAAAAGAAAACACGGGGAGTTTCATCTTGTGTGATTTCCTGAGATCCTCAGTGAGCAAAGATCATTTATATTACTGTCTCTCACCATGTCTCAGCCTTTCACAGGGCTGGGCATCCAGGCTATATCTAACTATGGCTAATCCATAAACCTCCACAAGGAACAAAACAATACAGATGCAAAATTCCAATTTCAAGTATCATATTTCTATGTAAGTCCTCATTTTTCATTTTGCAGTGATGAGTTGGACCTATGGGTCTTTTCTTGAGAGATTTCCCTTTCCAGTTCCACCCTCCACCAGAACACTGGAGGTAGAACTTCACAGGGGTCTCTGGTGCAATGAAAGCAATGTTACAGGCATGCTACAGAAGCCAAACTCACTCATTCATTAGTCCAAAATCTTCCTTTAACTCAAATACTGTTTCATAGTGAAAAAAAAAGTTTAGGACCCAGAATTTACTTAACAACATAAACTAATATTTCCATGTGGTTTCTATGAACTCTCAATCCAGGAACAACATTCAAGCATTTAATTGCACAAAAGGCAACATCACCAACCTCTCACTCTGGGTGACCTGTATTAACAGTGAGTCTCAAATCACCTGCAAAAACAATATCATAGTGAAAAAATAATCAGCCTTAACCTTAGTGCACATTTGTCTGTGTAGTATTATCACAAAGTTAAGAAATTTGAAACATCTCATAAATAAAGAAGGCATCAAAATCATTTTGAAGTACAGAAGGAAGTGAGAGTTTCACTACTCTTTGGCAGTAACATTTTCCATGAGTTCTTTCCCAGTCTGACCATGCACAAGGCTGCAGGACTGAAGCAGAAACTGATGCAAACATGCATGTGCACGTGCATGTGTCCAAGTTTATATGCACACACATATTTCTAAGTATGTGCTAAGGAAAGAAAGGATGTAGGGAAGATTTTAAGAAAGCTTTTATGCAGGTCAAGTTTAAGGAAGTCGGGGACAACTGCTCTCAGTAAACTGATCTGAGATTAAGAAAAAAAGGAAATGGTCGCCTTTGATGAAGGAGTTTAGAATAGGTACAGCTGCATTGTGCAGGAACAGGAACTCGATAATAAAAACACTCTGATGTGGCATTTACCCCAAAACATCAGTGAGTAAAAATAAATACACATCCACAGAGCTTAGGCTTTTCTGGTGCTGTTAAAATCACTTTAGAGTATCCCAGCATCTGGGATGTGCTGGAAGTTAAGTTTCTGGTGATTATTTAGAGTTGCTGTAACCAGTTACTGGACATTTGTGTCTTTTAAGTAGTCATATGTAACGTGAGTGCAAGGCAGCATCTGTGAGCAACAAAGTTCTGCATTAGGAACCAGTTATTTAAGGAAAATTAGTGCCCTGAGCCACACACATTCTTTGTTGGGTTCATCTCTTTTTCTTGTTAAGGTTGTTTCCATGGATTGCTACTGTCCTAAAGTCACACAAACTGAAGTCCTCTTGTTCTCACTCATTTGGGCTACTTTTTTCCAGTCCAGTACAGCTGTCAGTCAGGGTGTGATCTCTTTGAGAGCAACAAATGAGTCAGATGCATAGTTCAACGGCCAGACACTTCAAGTCATAACAAGCCAGTGAAGCGAGCTAATTTTGCTTGCAAAAGAATTAGCCTTTATTAGCCACTAATACCACTTTTTCCCTGCGTAGCCCTTTAACCAGCTGCAGCTCCATTGACATCACATTTTGGAAAGATTACTAGTGGCACGTCTGGTTATGGAAAGCTTAGAGGGCTTCCTAGGCAGCTACCACTTATTAGGACATGAATGAACTTAATTTATCCAATGAGAATGAACTTAAGTTACCACACTGTAGGCATTCATATGGGATAAACCCTGTCATTCAGATGACAAATTCTGTAAGACATTTTGGTCTGTGTCTAATTTTTATCATATGTTTATCACATGTGTAGGTATGTAGGATAGGGCATGCATATTAGTAACTTAAAAAATTGAGGTCAGAGCTGATGAAGAACATGTACAGAATTGCATATATACATATATATTTTTATATATTTGCATTTATGTCATCATATTTAGCCCTGGTTTTGGAGACAATTGTTGGTACTTTGTATTTTTCTATTTTCTCTGTTTCTGTAGATTTGAGGAGGGTTAATAGCCTAGTTGCACTCATAGACTCTCACTTCACAATATTCTAAATTAATCACTAGGATTTACAAACCCTGCCTAAATCCAGTGTAATTACAATTTTTTCCTATGGAAGCATGCAGTGATACCTTACAACTTTGTGATACTGCTGTAGGTCCAAAATTACAAATTAACCTGCTGATCTAGAGAACTAGACAAAAGATCAAATCTATTTTAATCAGCTGTGGCACTCCCTACACAAGAAAACAGTAGAAGCTCTAAAGATTCTACAGTGTTTACCAGCTCAGTACAGGCAAACTCACTTGATTTCATTTCAAAGGGTTCAAAGTCCAAGTAAGGACCAAAATTATTTTTTATTCTGCATAGTGTTTAAAGAAACAAAGTCCAAGGAAGCTGCACAGGCTGCAATACTGTAAGAGAAAAGAGTAAAAAAAAACAAACAAAAAATAATAATGTATTAAACAAACCACTCACAAGTTTTTGTTAATCATAGTCTAGCTTTGAAGAAGAGGGAGAACAGCAAGTATTGTAGGTTCTCAGTTAAGCTAATTAGGTAGGGTACCCAAACCAGTCGCATTTTTTACTAACTATAACCATAAATGAGACTCACAAAGGCAACTGATGTCTAAAAGTAGCAAAAAGGCCAGGAAAGGAAAATAGGGAGATAACTTTAAGAGTTGCCTACCTCAAAAAAATCAGGGTGTGGGCCCTCACATACTGGGAACATTCTCAGTCACTGGAAGCAATAGTCCTGCTGTTTCACAAAGCACAGAATCACCATGCCTCTCCTACAGCAGCAAGAAGCCTCCCTACAGATGGACTACAGTTTCAGCCTCATGTGACCTCTCATATTTTAATTTTTTTTCTAATCTACTAAATAAGGATAATCTACTAAATAAGGAGTGGGTCCTGAAAGGATGTGTTCCTCCTGAATTATAACAGTAATAATGTACAGCAGCAATAACATGTTCTCATATAGCTAGGATGCTCGACACACTTTAAATCTAAACTGAGTAAAAAGAACAAAGAAGGTTGAATTGTCTCCGTTAATGTACCTGGTATGTTCTGTGAATCTGATGCACGGCAAGCAACATTTCTAACATCAACTTTTCATCATTTAGAAAAGTGTAAGGAAGGCCTCCCTGGGATCAAACTGGAAATTCTGATGGGCGTATTTCAGTGTGGAGCAGTTGAAACATGGAATCAAATTATGAATTAGCCTTCATGGGTAGGATGTATGAAAGCAAGCCCTTTATCATTAAAAGCATACCTGAGCAGAGGGAGCCAATCCAACCAGATTTCAGGCTGTGCCAACAGAAATAATTGTACACAATTAGGAGGGGTGTTCTCTCTCCTTCTGTCACGTGCCAGCATGGCTTTGATAAGAAAACTGTGGGTATATATCTTATCAGTGGTTGCAACAAAGAGAATTTGTCTTTTCCTCTCCTTCTGATCATGTTCTACAAAGTCTACCATAATGGATTTTCAACCTGGAAGTTATCGATGAATGCAGATGCAATCGACTTCCTTTTATGATTAGGCTGGACAAATTCCTACACAGTATATAAAATAACAGCCCTACAGACATTTATCTTGCATGGAAAGGAAAGAATCCAGCAGACTAAATCCCAACCATCCCATGGAAATGCAATTCCTCTCCCATCTTAGCAATACCAATTCTGCTCATCAGTGCCACAAGCAACCTTTGCATTTTTACTTCACTTATAACCACAGAAATACCACAGAAATGCAGAGCTGGTCTTCTAACTAGTTAATTGTTTATGCCACACAAAGTAAAGCTGAACGACGTAACTGGCAGCTCTGCTGCTCGTTACGGGTGCCACCCAGAGAAGGCAAGAAGGTGAAGAAAAAAGGTTGTGCAGGAAAAGCTGCAAGAAAATACCTACCTTACCAGTTCCCTTTGCAAACAAACAATAGCTATTAAAGGCAAAACCTGCTTTTTACAGTATACAGAAAGAAAAGAAACACTTTAGAAAGGACATCTGCTGCAGAGTAGCAGGAGAAAAGATTCCCATCAACCTCAGTGAAGCTAGCTAAGACCACCGCTGAAAAAGGAAAACAATCTTTTAGAAAAACCAAAACAGCACATAAACAAACCTAATAACATGGTTAAAACCAAGGTGAAGACAAATAACACTTCCTATCAGTGCAACACACTTGCAATTGAGGGAAGCTGTAGAGAAGGGAAGCCACTCCGATATCATGCTCACAGAAAAGGTTGATCCTGAGAATACATTTGCCATGTACTATGGTCAAAATAAGCATCATCTGCACCATGTGATGCTGCCAGGCATACTGACAGTCACTGTAAGTTTCTGGATTTGATGTACCAGGCATTGAGTTGCCATTGACCCACATGGAAAGGACAAACCTGAAAAGAGGGATTATAATTTGCACATGAAACTTGGGTTAAATTTGTAAATGCTAAAAAGCAGGCTTAGAGTTTTGCTTTTATTTCTGCTCCCCCCAACCTCCTGAGCTCTTGTGATTAAAGAGAGAAGAACAATGTCATATCTCACACAGAGTCACCATGGCATGAGACAGGGAGTCTGTGCTAAAATTTTATGGATATATCCTTCCAAATGAAATAAAAACTTCCCTAGTACTGCAGCCCTTCTGTTCCCAAGGCTTTCCCAACTTCTGGGGGTTATTGACAATTAAGGACTTATTTTACGAAATAACTGGAAAACTGCAGTGGTCTGGATCTGTCATAAACAGCCAGTCATAGTCTAAAATGGGACACTGCAGTGTTTGGCATCCAGGCAGTCTCAGAGTAGACTGGTTCTCAGCTGGGGCTGGAGCAACAAGGGGGATTTTGCAGTCCCATTATTTCCCATGCAGTCAGCTCCTGGCCATAAAAAACATGCAGTTATGCTTTAAGTAGGGATTTGCTTTGGGGAGATTGCAGTTATGTGAAATCTCTGTAGAAAGGGATCTTCCCTACCACCTCCTCCAGGAAATGAGTGTTTGAAGTTATATGTCCCAAGTCATAATAACAGAGCAGCTTGGCTATTGGTTGCAAGGACATTTGGGGGACTTATCAGATTATAAAATACTGAAGTGTGGTGATTACTCAGCAAGTGCCCTCTCCAGTCTCCACAACCATCATCTGTGGCTTACCAGACAGAAACTTCAAGTCATGAAATCAGACTGCTGACCAGTGAGCCACATGTGCTCGTCTCCAGCCAGTCAAACTGTACATCACAGCAGAGCAGGGCTGCAGCACTGGTGCCCCTTTGCTTTAAGTGAGGCAAATTGGTCAGAGATTGTTTATCAGTTCACCATGTGTTATCTTGATGTTTATACGATGCAGGCTCTTTCATAAATTGTTCAGTGAGGGGTTTTGGCAATGGTTTCATCTTACGAGGCTTCTTTTTATATCCTCTGCTGCCTTTTCCAGGCCCTATACACCCATTCCTTGCAATTATTAATAAAGTATCCCTCCCTCCAGCTGTCAGACCAAGCTTTTTAGTCTGTTTTTAAGCTATTGTCTTACTTCTAACAATTAACACTTCACAGTTTACTCTTTTTTTTTTTTCCTTGAATCCAAAGTGCATTTTTAAAGGCGCTGTAGCAGCTGACATCTTGTTCTAAAAATAGGCAATCAAAAAGCCAGAACCTATACAAATGATTCCAGGACTTTTTCTAATTCAACACAAGTATTTCTTTTACATTAAGTTTCTTCAGCAACACAAACTGTACTTCTTTGTCTTAGCATGAAAAATTTGAGGGGAAAGTTAACTCTAAGCCAACTATCCTGACAACATCCATGCTCATGCTGTCCTTTTAGAAAGCGCGTCCTCTTGCCGCTCTTGCATTGGGTGGATTCACCTACACAAAAACGGGATACATAGGTTATGCATGCTTTATAATATATATTCTGTAGCTATTACACCTCTTCCACATATGGTACAGTCAGCACTGATCTCACCACCATCTTACCAGAAGACCACATCTAAACCTTAGGTAAAGCTCTACAGCAATTAGGAGGTTAAGGAAGAGAGGTAGAGAGGCAGGGAGATGTCACCATTCAACTTTGCTTCCTTTAGCCTGGACCACAGCCAGGTACACATTCCAGGTTCCAGCACAGCAGTACCCAAATCTGCTCACCTTGATCCAACAACCAAAGATCAGACACCGAGATGATGAAGAGTGAACAAGGATTTTGATTGCATCCATTTTTTCTTCTTTTGTTTTTCTGTGTCATGTTGACACACCACACAGACAACTTAGTTTTAGAGGACACACGTTCTGCATTCCCTTCAAGGCACCCTATTCCAAAACTGCTCAGGCTTTGACCCTTAAAAAATGGAGGTGCTCAAAATAAACAATCACTTTGCATATCTTGGCCTATGTTCCAGAAGGGAACGTAGTCATGTGCACAACAACCTTCAAACTACACAAATATGAAGCATTAGAACAATAAAACTGCAACAGGCAATATGGACACAAAAAACTCAGTATGATGCAGCAGCTAAGATCACGTAGTTCTCGCTTAGCTGTTTAAATTGTAATTGATCCCTACTTGGTTTGTTAGTCCCCGCCGCGACCAGAACCCCATTGACTTTCTGCTCCTTGAAAAGCAACCCAAACCACATCTCTTATACCATGAAGTTTAAAATAAGTGCAGTCAGAGCAAAACTCTGTGTTATGTTTTACCTTACTGAATGCCTAGAATGAAGGAGTCCCAGATTTCGCTTATTCTCTGCTGCCATTTCCAACTCAGTCTTTCAGAGGTGTTGTTATCTCTGCAGTTCTGGTGTCATTTTTTATTTCAAGAGAACATAAAGCTGTTCAAAAGGTATATACTTGATTAGTTATATTCTTTTGTCTAAGCATACTCATTCACAAAATCAAAATGCATGGCCAGAAGTAACAGGAAGCATCAGTTCTTGAACAATAAAACCACTGAAAGAAAAAGTTTTACAAGCCAGCTCTGGTGAACAGACCACAATGGAAAAGCTGTTAGATTAAACTATTTTCATTGTCTAGGGTGGAAAAAGGATGAAAGAAAGAAAAAACTAATCCTTGTAAAACATTATCATAATTAGAACTGAAAACATATAGGTATTTACTCCTATAAAATACTTTGGTATTCAACATTTTTTTCCTGACCTGGGATGATTAAGTAAATATCAACTATTTTGGTTTTTTGGGGTATTTTAAAAGAATTTCCAATAAAAAATAAACCTCTGGGGTTATTTTGGGAAGACATTCCAGTTTTCAGTATTCATGAACTGAAAAATGTTGTTTCAATTTACTGGGCTCTTTTCCTATTTCATTTCTCACCAGGCCTACAGGAGTGACAGTCTGCATCCTTCATCCTCTTCTATGGGCTAATGACTGCCATAATGTACCAAGCTGTTCAAAGAGAACTATGATTCTGCTGCTTAGTGGCAAATACCAGTTGGCAAGCAATCTCAGATCAGCAAAGAGACGAGAAACAGTAGGCATGATAACTATAAATTGACTAAAGAAATGCACCACAAAAGGGAAATACACAATTTATTCAAAACTAAATAGTCTTAAAATGGAAGGCTTCATTTTCCTTTCTAAAAGAAAAATTAAAGAGCACAATGTTAAAAAAAATAATTCCCTTTCTTCTGATAACAGGTTAATTTTTCAGAAGTTGCTTTATAATGTCATCATGATGGCAGATTCCTGCCCTGTCCAGATTTGTCCTTTTCAATTCCTGCAATTTGATATTCCTGAAAAGATAATTCTGTCATCAAAATTACCTTCAACTATAAGGCAAAAAGCAGGTTAGGGCACAAATGGTAAAGAAGCTATAGCAATATTTTCTTCAGGTCTCTTCAGGAAACTATCTGTGTTAGAGTTAATATGCAAAGCTTAGGCTTCTGAAAATTTAGGCATCACAATGCTATTGCAATACAGTGAGGCAGGTCAGTTTGCTAGTTAAAACAAACAGAACCAGCCAAAACATCCGCTAACTTCTTCTACAAGCTCTGCCACTGACCTGCTGTAGTCTTGGAGAACCCATTTTGACTAAATTTGAAAGGTCTAATAGGATATATATTTTCTTCCATGAGATGCGTTAAGATGTAACTCAAGTCTATGTAACACTATAGAAATCCACAGTCAGAAACGGACTAGGAAAATTGAGAATGGAAACAAATTTGATGCTGTTCTCCAACCCTCTGTTTGATTAAATAACATACCCTTCCTCTTGCAGCTGGATTGAACGGTTCTTGCTCCATGCTGTAGGAGTTTTATCACACTGGAATTGCTTTTCTCCACCATGACTTAACATTATTTTGTTTTTAAACTTTTTTTTCAATAGAAACATAAAACAATCTCATGGGAGAAGTCTTCAAAAAAATATTCCTGTTGGGTTTTCTCAGGTATTTTCTTCATACAGACCAGATGCCGTACTTCTCAACATAACACAGGAACTGAGGAGAACAAGAGGAGGCAGCTTACACTCGCAAATGTCCACGGTTGTCTCACACAACCTGGAGGCCTGTCTAGGCTCAGGGCCACTGTCTTTTATACTCAGACAAAAATGCTACTTGAATATGGGCAAGAAACAAGTTTCACAAGCCCAAACCACAGATTGCATGCTTGCCTTTACCATACAATACACCCCGGGTTGAAATTTGGGAGACACCATTTGGGAGAGGCCACAGTGTCACTTCCAAAGCACAAGCTGTGTTGTCCACAGGCGAAAGGAAAGCAGGGTCTCAGTGCCAGGGTACAAAAGGAGTCTGTATGCATGAGAGCTCTCATCATTGGCAGGCTCTAGGACTTGTAAAGTCAGAGCAACGAAGCCCAAAATACACATATATGCAGAACGAGACACAGACTTTCCACCCTGATGAAAGCACAATGAGGAAAATCTTTCCGACAGATTCACAGCTGGTTTCGATCTACAGCCTAAGCATATCTAATGGGACGCTTTTATCAGAGAAGCTCTCATAGGGTTCTGGCTGCTACTGAGGGCAGTTTGCCACTGTGCAGACCCCTCAACAAGAGTCAGAGAGGACACCGTGTACTCCCTACACGAACTGAGGCATGGGGTAATAGGGACCATCTGCTACAAATTCTGGCCCTACTTGCACCTTTATTAATCCAGTCCAGCTCCTAAAATCTTACTGCAGCTAATGTGGCTGTCCTATGAAAGTATCAGAAGAACGCAAGATACACCTCTCAAGGATCTTATTTCTTTTTACCTCACCCTCAGAGGTAAATTAAAGGATTCTACCCATGTGAACAGAGAAAGTAACAGCTGGTCTCAAACTCTCCTGGGTGAAACCCTGGCTTCTCTAGAGGCAGGAGGTTTTTCTGTAAGAAGAGTTTAAGAGAAGCTACCACTCTCAGTAAAAACAAGACCTTTACCTTCTACACACTGCTTAGTAAAAGAGAAAAAGTTCAAAACACCTCATCCATTTATGAAAATTTGCATGCTAGGAACTTGTTGAGAAGTTATTGTGTGCATGTCATGTAGTAAGTAAAAAGTACTTCAAATATATATTACTTTATTTTTCCCCGAGTGGTTCGCGGATTTGTCCTGGGACAATAGAAGTTTACAGAGAAGGGGGACATGTCTGTGATTAAGGCTTCTTTCAGCTCTTCTTCCTACAGATACCCCGTGGATATTGCTGTATTCTCCAGAACCTAAGCTTCCACTTAAAAAACAATGAAGTTTCTAACCCATCTGGGTTTGCGGAAGCAGAATGTAAACAGATGTACTGTTGTCTTATTTTAGAAGCTATAGCAAGCCAGACTGAAACAATAGCACTAAGAAATGTCAACTGCTTCCATTCATCTCAGTGGGGTGGGGTGTTAACTTTGAAGCCTAATTGTGACCACTTTAAAGTCAGCCTTTTAACCATTTCACTGCTATTACCACACCAGAAACTCCAAAGTAATGAACTTACCCAGCCTCTGTATTTCTATGCATTACTCTGAGACCTTCCATTCACTTGAAAAGGACACTGCATTACAATCGAGCTAGTTTGAATATTCTTTTACTTAAGAAGTTAGCTGAATTGTTGGCTACTGTCTTTCAAAATTAGGGTTAAAAGAAAGTCAAGGGTGAAAGGTTAGCTTCATTGTTGTTGCTCTCAAAAGTGCAACACGTGGAATTTCATGCTTTTTGCTTTGATCAGGGTGCCGGGATGGCAGTTCATTTCAATAAAGTGACAAACAGCTACATACAAAACTGAAAATAATGACTATTCAAATAACACGGCACAATCAATCAGGCGTAAAAAAAAGAAATCCTAATAATGTGGTAAAATAAATTTGCAAGAAAAAAAAAAGGGGGCGAGAGAGAGTTCATTTTCAGGAACTTATGACAGCCATTACCTTAAATCCAAGGTATATTGGGTCTGATTCTGAGCCTATAGAGAAGTTGTCCTTTTAAAGTTTTTTTCCGTCCCATCTCCAAGAAGCTGATGCTTTATCAGTGGTCACTCTGAAGTCTGCATGTAAATTTTCCTCTGGAACCACACAGTTGAAGACTAGCAGCTCTACACACACAGTTTTGTAAATATGACTTCAGATGCTGTGAGTACTCACTGAAAATTATTAGGGTGAGCTACTCTAGTTTATCTTTCTGATCATCCAGAATCCCACCAACATGCAGGTGGAGTTTGAGTCATAGAAGTCATGGTCCTGCAGGGCATGATGGAGATGCCTGGCTGGGTTTGGTGAGGCTGTTTGCCACACACCTACTGTCTCTCTGCTCAAACAGCCCTTCTGCCCACCTTCACTGCAGGACCTCTCTGTAGTGCCTGCCATTGTGTCTGCCACAGGTCATGGCTGATACAAGACTGCTGCTGAACAATGTATGTGCTGCATTGGTACTTTTTCCCAGCTTCCACTTCTATGCTTACTCCTGCACTGATGATACAGCCAAGTCCTTTTACTTGTCATTTTCTTCCTAATAGAACACATATTAGGCTGAGAAGTCAAAACCAACATCACTACTGCACTACTCTAGCCATCATTAGTATATCCATGTTAGGTGCCTTAACTAGATAATCCTGACATGCCTCAAGATGCCCTCATGGCAGCTATAACCACCAGCTCAGTAGAAGTGAAACAGGAAGGGCAATACCATCCAAGTCAGCTACATGACAGAGCTATGGGAATGGCATTTCCCAGGAAAAGATCTTGAACAAACAACTGGGACAAGAGTAATCTCTCTAGGTCATGGAGCAGCAACTGGAAGAAAGCAAGGTGGAAGAATGTGCATAACCCATCCTATATCTACTGCAAGATAAGTCCTTGAGCGCACATTCACACTCCTGAATAAAAGAGAGGTCTTGAACTGGTGTAAGAGTGCCTACGTGTGGTAAAGGAATAGGGTTATTTTGGTAGGAGGGGGAAATTTTCCTGTCTATACAAAAAGGTGTTTGTACAAACAAAGCCCTAATTCAAGCAGTTCAGGTTCTTTCGCCTCCTGTAACAGACAATACTCTTATGTTGTTATTAGTAAGTTATGAATGCACAATCCGTCCATGTGTAACTTCCACTCTTAGCTGGGCATTAGGGTGTTTGGAATTTGCCCTTACTAATAAAATCACCAGATCCACACCTCTGTGTTATCAAATGTCAATGTTTCCTAAATCTTGATCTTTAAACTGTAACATAGGATTTGTAAAATGCTCATGACAGAAAGCTGGAAGTAAACCTCTGCTTTCACTTAAAAGCTTGCAAGCTCTGGCTTCACACACAAAAGGCCTGATATGGAAAGACAGACAAACACCTTCATTTTCTATTAACTTCAATCAGCTGCAGCAAGGTGATCAGTTCTCTGCAGAAGGTGCTGAGTAAAATCAAATATAAATTCACAGAAGTGTCTGAATGCTGTTGAACATGTTTTCTGCAGATGCTTAGAGGTGTAGAACAAAGGCAGCTGAAAACAGACTCGGTAAGTTTATAGTTTTACTTTATCACTGTATTTAATTCCCATTCAACATCTATAAGGCACCACACACTTGTTATAGAAAAAATAAACAGCCTCATAAAAACTAGACTTGCCACTCTTTGCTTTGCCTCTCATTCCTCTTCTTTTCAACTGCTAACAAGTAAAACAACCCCCTGACAGCTGGATGTACAGAAGTCTGTGCCGGCGGTGTCCGGGTCCAGAGCAACACTGCCGGCTGGAATGCTGACGCTGGCAGGGCTGCCACTGCGTTTACTTAACACTCATTTCTCTCAGTCTGCTTCAGACCAGAAATGCAGGCAATGAAAACCTATTCAGCCTTTGAGAATCTCGGCCGCAGCGGTTAGCAAAGCAGGGTCTTTGCAGGTACGTGAAAGAGGCATTCAGAAGACACTCCCATTCAAGGGAGGTAGAAAGAGAGCCCCCAGCTGTCTCTGGTTACCTTTCATTGGCATGAAAAGAGGGAGGCAGGAGGGGCAAGGTTTCAGGACAAATGAAAAACAAGCTTTCTAAGATTCACTGTTGAATCTGAAAACAAAAGCTCCGTGAATTTAAGCTAAAGGATCTTGGTTCCATTTCTTTCAGTTTAGTAATTTATTATAGAGAGGAGAATGAAAAAGCTGTTTCAAGTAGTGGATTAAACTTTACCCTGAAACAGAAGTAGAGTGGAAAAAAATATACATTATGGATTCAGCTAGTTTCTTGGGCAAATAAAGAGCAAATTGGCAAACACACAAGAAAGCGTACCATATCAGTAGGTATCCAAGGATCCTTGGTTGAAAACATTTACATCATGATGATAACTGGATAAAGCAGCTGTCACAGAAGGATTATTAAGTAGAGGGTATAATCTGTAAACAATCGCCACCCAAATTAAACCAAGATCTGTTGAGATGGAGGAGAAATGCCTCATTTCAGAAGGCAGCCCAATGGCTGCAGTCAGCCCAGTCCTGCCTTCCACAGGAAGCCAGCCCAGGACAAGGTGAGGGTGTGAAGGGCACTGGCAGGAATGTCACTCCCTGGAAAGCCACCAGCAGATGTGGAGGAGGCATGCTGGCCAGCAAATATCCTTGCCCTTCTCAGCCCACAGGAGCAGGCAGCCTGCAAAGCCCTGCACTGTCCCAACCTTGCTGCAACCTGAACAAAACCCAATTTTGTTAAGTCTTGCATGACATGGGAGATTCTTCCCCAGGTATGGTAGATGCCCAGGCTAATTCTGAGTTCGCTCCATCCAGCACTTTAGGAGAGAAGACGGATGGGCCAAAGCTTTCTCACAAGCATTAGAAAACCCAGTGCCCCCCATGAGACCACAGGCAATTTGTCCACCACCCAGCCGTGCTACATAGGGGGGCACAGTAGGGGGACCCCAGGATGACTCCAGGCACCCATCCTGCAGGCTGTAGCACAGCATGGCACTCTATAGCAAGGGTCAGCACACTTGCTCGTGAGGGGTGAGAAGTCCCAGGACATCATCAAGTCTGAGTCCTTCCCGTTACATGAGGACGATATAGAGTTCCTGCTTCACAGGATCTTTTAAAGAAATGTCAGGTCCTCCACTGCAGAAGAGAAGACCATGCAAGTATAGATTTAATGCCTACTAATATGTTCAACAGAGAGTTTAACAATTTAACAGATTATGTCAATGCAAAAAGATAACCATAACACCTATTATTTACACACTTCTCTACACAAACCTATTATTATTCTATAGAGGTATAGAAATATTACCCAATCAGTCACCTGAGGACACATGACCAAAGCCTTGGCTTCTTGATGAACTGCAGAAGTCTTAAAGTGTGACCACACACTCCAAAGTTTGTTGCATTGAATCTAGGCAACACAAATTTAGCTACAGTTGTGTAAATACCTTGAGATAACTCAGAGCACTTTATAAATTTAGGTGGCCTTCTTGACACCTAAATGCAGGTGGGTTTGTGAGACCTGAAAAAAATGATGCATGCCAAGTCAGGGGTGAATTTAATAATTTTTCAAAGACCAGTGATTTATATCTAGGTTATATATTTTTCCACAGTTTTAATTTCATGCCAGCATGTCTCTTAGAGGTAAGCTAGCCAGAGAGCAAACTATCCAGTCGAAGCAATGATCTGGATAGCATGCTAGCTATCACCTTGATACACAATGAGACAGAAAAACAGAAAGGATTTATTTGGAATTCATTTGGCAGTACTGCAGGATTTTCTGCAAGGGAAAATATCCAGGAGTTTATGTAATTCCTCAGTTCTTTGAAGAGGTGAAATGGATAATTTAGAAAAAGTTCTTAGAAACATTTAAGAAGAAAAATATTTTACTCATGACTAACTTTTTTTTCTAGATCATTCTTTTAGTCTCTTAACATATCTTAAAGCAAACATGAACTGCCAAATATTTTAATCAGACTACTTCTGATCTGTAATCTCTCTGATAGAGATCATGTCCCAATAAATCCTTTCACAGCCTAGAAGAACCATTAGGAGCAAACTACAGCATTTGCAGACATAGTATAAAGTCACTTGGCATTCTTTTAGGTCATACAAGAGGATAGGAACAATGGTCAAAATTCAGTGTTGCTATCTGAATATTTAAAAATTGGTGGGTAAGGACTTGATTCCCGACATTTGTCAGTAAATGTTACTGAAGCTGACCTTAAAAGCTAACATTAAATGTTGTAAGACACACAAGGTGTGTTCCTACAAAAACCTGACTCAAACCAACAGAAGTCATCCCACTGATGTGAATAGGATTTGGTCAAAGCCTGATGCTCAGTGGTGTAAAATGGAGAGAGAAAAGGTCAGAAGCAACAGAATTTTAATCTCTTAGGGTCAACGGCTGGATTTATTATTTTGTCTCAGATCTTCTTGCAAGACACCAAATACATTTTGGACACTACATTAAGCAGAGATAAATAAATTAGTATTAGTCTTACTTTCCTTAAAAGAGCACTTACTGGCACCATCCCTTCATCTCTTCTCAGGTTTTATGTTGGTGGCAAATCTTGCAGGTGGTAAGATAAATATTTTAGCAGACATCTGCTAAATATAATGCAGTTATGTTCTGTTATTAAAACTGCACTTTTCCCAATGTTTTTCACGGCATTCATTTTCCATGTAACGTGCTGCTTTACTAGTGTCCCAATATGTATGTCCCCATCAGTAAAAGCCCATTTTCCACCCTGGTCATCTTTGCCCTGACTCCTCACTTGCAGAGGCCTTCTGGTACTTGAGCAAGCTACATTTCCCTTTCTGTTTTAACTATTATAGTCAATTGTATATCAACCCTTTGTAGAGAATGGACACTGCACCTCCACCTGAGCTCCCACCCATGTAAACATTGGTAGAGTGTTTAGGAGATTCTTCTGGTTCACATTTCTGTTACTGTGCCAAGTTCAGTTCTGTCATGCATTACTCATGTCCTCCTGTTTTCTTCTTGATCACATGCTCTTTCCTTCTTCTCCTCACCCACCCCACCTCCAAGAGCAGAAAAAGGAGCTGGGGACAGCCAGAGCCTCTCCACAGTATGCTCCAAATCCAGTCCTACACTACCACAATAGCCCTAGCATCAACTTAGAAGTCCTAACCATTTCTGGGCAAAGCCTACTGCTCACAAAACACATTGGCTCAAGAGAGAAGTAACAGTCTTTGAAGAGATTTAGCTGTCTTCAAAATGCAATATTTTTGCCCATTTATACATATGAACAGCTGCGCTCCTGTTTTAGCATCCCTGCTAACCAACGCAGAAGAACAAACAGAAGGCTTTCCAGGAGTGGCCTTCAACAAAAACCCAAAACTGACTTAAGAGGCTTAAACCACACAGAAAGACTCTTCCCATCCAAGAACTGGAATGATGAAAAAGTCCTTGTGATGATATTATATGCTAGTGAATGGATCCAAGCTCTGTGTGACTCACAAAGTGTAGCAGTAAACACAAGAAATGTCAGCATCTTACTTGCAGGAAATATCAAATGAAAAATTTAGTATTAAATATGATTAGAAAACACCAAAGATTTTGAAAGATTTGCTTCAGATATCATCATCATTAACTACTGATTGCACAGGAAACTCACATGCTAGGAATGTTTTACAATCTGGTTCCAAAGGCTTTAAATAATGAAATAAAGCAAGTTATCATCAATCACATTGCATGTACCCTAAGCAATAGTATTTACCCACCATGAGATGGTGGGTATTTAGGGACTTTTTGGTAAATATTTCACTGACTCACTTAAGGGCATTTCTATTAGAAGGAACCCTTGAAAAGGAGACAGTTTAAAAGAGTTTTAGAATAGCATGCAGAGGTAGTTGCAACAGAGGCACAGGAATAGAGATTAATGAACAAGATTAATGAAAATTTAGATATAATCACTTGTTTATCTGTATGTCTGCAGTTTCCTTTGGTTCAGAATTTAGGCTTACAAGAACACGTAGTATCTGTCAAGCCAGATATAACCACTGAATGCTCTCACTGCATCTTTATTCCTTCTCCTCTTTTTCTGTATTTGAATGCTAGGTTGTACATGAATAGAAAACTATTACTATGTTTTTACAAGTCTCGGGAAAAAGTGTTTCCCAATTTGGAGAAATCCTTTTATCTGGACACATTTACAGATCACCGCTACAGTCCAGCGCGAATATGGTACTCACACTTTAAGCTGCTGCCACTGCCTCAAAAAGCAAACTGAAACTAATTTTATACACAATTTTGACTCCTATGAAGTAAACGTAAGTTACACAAAGAATTCCCTTCCCACCACTGAGAGAGAATGCCCTACAAAACTCACACTGCACAAAACCAGAACAAAACGTTTTGGAGGAGGAAGCAACAGTTACAGCATAACTCTTTGATGCTGCAGGGGGAAGAAGGCATAACTTAACTTGTTCAAAGCACTTGCATTGAACACCTCATTCTTATCACTTATTCCATGTAACAAACCTCATCTATTTGATCTTTATTTGGATAAGTAACTTTGATGACCTCCAGGTCACTAAAGTGTTTCCACCTTCTATCAGTCATTATGCAGACTGAGGATTATAAAATTTTATGAAGTCCCTGGGAAGGCGTTTTCCTTACAAGTTTTAAAAAAAACCGAAGTACTTAATTTTTCAAAGAAGGTGCAGTGAACTTTCATCAAGACTGTCTACTTTCAAGTGTTGTGGCTTTTTTTCTGCAAGGTGATACTAGCATGATCAGCTTCTGGAAAAACAGCTAAAATGCTGTGAATGCATAATATAAAGTAGGTAACATGGAGGAAGTCGGACAATTGAGCTGCCCATAAGATTCTGCACCACTTTATAGACATGTATGTTACAACTAGCAACCAGAGATAGAGGTCTGTATTGGTTTCTACTATATTGTTGTCCAAAATTACACTAGAAGATAAAAAGACTGTACTTCACAGCTGTGAAGTACAGTTGGATGGGGCTTCAGAAAAATAACTCCAGTTTCATATCCCACTTGGGTCATGCTCACACTACAAGAATGAACAATTTGAGTCAGCTGAACTGGACTTGTATAAACAAGACCTGATAAAGTTTAAGTTTTGTCCTAGAATTTACAATATTCATCTGCAGCTTTTTCTAAGAATTTCCTGTTCCTTGAAATTATGAATCTTTCATGAACTCGTAATGGAAGATTGGGTGATTGAAATTAATTCCTTTGTCCAGATTAGAACTTAATTAGCTTGGTTTCAAACACTGAGTTGGCTATTAAATGTACTAAAAGTATGCTACTCTAAACACTAATTATACAATTTGTAAATTCTTCTAGGACATTTCAGTGTGTTTATATGCCCTGTTGACAAAGTAGTTTAATTTAATAACCCCAGTCAAGACTAAGCCTAAAGGTAATACATGTTGATGTGATCGGTCTCTCTGTTCCTTAATGAACATACAATTCAGTGCAATGTAGCTAACACAATGCAATCAGTTCTGTCAAGTGATTTGGGCCAACAAATCACAAACTAGGGAGAAGGTCTACAGGTAGAAGGCCCAAACCCAATCATTCCTTCCAATGCCATCCCACACTTTGGACTAGTGTTTCCAAAAAAAAAATCTCCAATCCCCATTTCACCCAAAACAACAAAATTTAATAAAATATCACTATGAGAGGATGACATGAATGCAGTAATCCATCTATCATTAACACACCTACCAGACTGTCTAAGCAGAATCTCACTTCTTTCTGTTGTCCAGAGTAGCACTTTTAGCAAAATTATTATGCATTGATTTTCTAGGGGGGGAAAAACCCACAAAGCAGAAAGTAAATGCCAAAGAAAAGTATATCCATATTTAAACTAAGCAGTCTTGCTTCCTATATTATTTAAATCTAGACCATAATCTCTCAGGTTTCCCTAGAAAAAATGTGCACACTTAAACTTCTGGGGGCAACGAAGCACTTAGGGGGAAACAAACGTTAGAAACAGATACACTGATCTAGAGGTAAGAAGAGGAAAAGTGAGGATATATCCCAGAGGCTCTTCTATTTCCTGTTGCCACTATAGGAAAGGACAAGAACTGAGACGGTTCCTGTCTGCTCTTGGTTGGCTTTGTATATTCCCTGGTGTTTCACTGCTTCAGTCTCAGGCTCAGCAAGAGTTTTCTCACCCAAGCTCTTGTATCATTTATTAGCAGTAAGACCAGGAAGAGGTAGCTCAGCAGCAGCAAGGCAGCTCTCTTCTCTCTGTGGGAGAGAAGATGAGGAATACAATGAGGTGTCAAAAAAAAAAGAATTTCAAGCCACCTGTACATCCAGAGTGAGAAAATCTGTGCAAGGGGCAAGTGGACATTTTTTACCCTAACAGAATAAGCAGGAGATTTTCTAAATTGAAACCCTTCTGACAGTGCCATATTTGATATTGCTGCATTGAAAGAATGAGATCATGAAATGTGCCTGTTGCCATTTCTGAGAACCCTCCTGCAAACAGCCCATGCCTATGTTAGCTCCCTCTTTCAGATGGTGGCAGTGGGTGGCTGTGTGCAACCTACCTGTTGGAGCGGTCTCTGCAATGACCTAGCTCCTTAGAATGTGCTAGTGGGTTAGAGCAGAGAAGACCATGCCCCAAATGGAGTCATTTCCAGGCACAGCTTAACTAATTACTGTCACTTGCACAACACTACGGTCTTTTTAAAGTACCATACTATACCTTCCTCTTTCAGGAGACAGTCACAAGTGACCAGCAATCCTTTTACCAACAAGAGGTGTTTGCAAGGGAAACTAGAGGTGTTCACTCTATTGAGCTCAGGAATCAGCTGCAGGTTTTTTGGGGGTTACCTGAGAAGCAAGTACACCTCCATATCGTCAAAACAGACATATACCCTAGAATGAACTCCCTATATCTTCTTCTAATTTTGTTTTATAGAGTTTTGTGGTAACAATCCTTAAAAATTCTCAAGATCTAACACACACGTGTGCATTACAAACAGCCTCTCACCAGCTATATTTGCATTCATTGTTACTCCTTAACCTGAAACCTCAGGTTTAAATAACTGTCAGCTGATATTATCAGTGTTTGGTTTATGAGTCATTCAGCCAGCACGATTGGCCAAGGAAGAAAACAGTACCTTTATAAACATGCCCTAATTTTTCTGCTACCATGGGGAGCAGGAAAAGCAGAGTGAGGGCACAGGAAGGATTTGCAACCTGAACAAAAATATATGTTCCAGCCTAGAGTTCTACCTGTTAGGCACATATAAACTCATAAATCAAATGATGAAGAGAACAGCAGGAAAACAGCTCTGGGATTTTAGACGAAATGTTTTGGTATAGTTTCAAGTTTCAGCAAGAAACTTTCTGCTAACTTGCTTCCTACTTAAATTTGCTCCTTCACACAAACCCCAGATTTCTCTGAGTATTTTTCTTTTTTTGCCTTCAGTGAGGCAATTGAAAAGAAGGAAGGGGGAGAGAAATCATTGGTCTGGATTTGGTTTTATACAAAGTAAGGTCATGTAAAAAGGAAATGTCTGCCCTCCCACACACATGTGCTAAGGACAGTTTTGCTAAAATTAGCCACTGGTGGAAAAGCAGAGAATCAAGTTGTTCTCATGAGTCTTTCCCTTTTCAGCAAAGTTCCCCAGCGTCCAAAAGCTCAGCAGGCTCAGCCTTTCCCGGTGCTGAGCACCTCGTCTGGCCACCAGGTCCAACAAAAGCAGCAGAGAGCAGGGCCAGTATCACTCAGATTGCACAAATATGCCCAGACTGGAATCATCTGGGATGCATTAGACTGGGAAATCTCTTGTCTTTGCTAGCATACCTGCTTTTTATTCAGAGCAAGTGTTGTTGTAACAAGATTTATACACTAGGCTGCACTGATAAAATTGTCAGAGTCTTGGTTGGTCGCTCTTATCTCAGTACTTAAATTAAATATTCCTATGAAAATTAGCCTTGACTTTCCTTGCACAAAGCAAATCAAAAACCATTTGTTTTGTTTAAAGTGGTGAATTGCAGATATCAAAATAAAACATACGTAGGGGAGTGGAAAATTTTGTACTGTGGCACTAGGTGATTCATTATGTTTTATCTGTGCTACAAAATCACTCTCAAGGGTGTTGTATTCTCTGTAAATTGTAATAGCATCTAAACCTGATCACAACTTCAACAGTAACAGACCAAAACCAGTACACAAATAATGACTTCCTATCTTGTGTTCAAATCCTGCTAGCAACTGTTCAAGTACAGGCATATTAAACTTAAAAATGCTTTTCTTATCTCCATCCTTTATTCAGAGGCATGGACCCTTACATACACCTTTGAGATACCTGGTTAATGTTCAGGGCTTCAGCCTCTTTCTTGTATTTTCCAGTACTTCCTTGCTTCAGCCAAAACAAAACCATAGGCAGCACTGCATTACTCAGATTTTTGCCAGAAACAAAAAACAGTCCCAGAAAGTTACCTAGTCCCCCTGTGTGATCATCAGGAGCAGGCAGACCCTTCCCAGGGGCACTCATTTCCAGCACCCCCACCTCTCCAAATTAACACACATGGGATGAATTGTCCTCTAGGCGTGCTTATTTAGCCTCATTGACTACAGCTAGGGCTTAGGTGACTAGATGCGTTGCTCAAAATAGGCAAGATGAATCTGTTACTGAAACCTAAGCCTCCGGGGGAAAAAAAACAAGAAAGAAAAAAATCACCTTCAATAAGAACATGGATGCCTTTTCCTTTAAAAGCCCTTCTCTGAGGCTCCTGTAGGATCACATGGCCACTGGGCATTCTGCAACTTCCCTGTCTTGCAGTTATTTCTGGTGTAGGTCTAGGTGTGATTGTTGACCTTTTGGAGACCTCTTTGTGTTAAGCAACACAGCTTGCTCACTCTTTCCACAAAATGCGCAGGAGATTGAACAAAGCAGGAAAGTGAAAGCAATAGCAACATTCCATCAGGCAGGGAAAGAGTTAAAGATATGAGCATCAGGAAAGGAGTTTTTCTTTAGGAAAGACATCTTTCTTTAGAAAAGACTTCTTTACTCATGCGGTTGCAGTCGCTTATTAAAAAAGGATTTATATTTCTGAAGTTAGGATCTATACTTCCTCCCTCTGCTGAAGCTATATGTTTCTCTGCCAGACTGTGATGAAAAGGGCCCACCCTTGCCCATCGCAAGCCAACACTGAAGTCATCCTGTTATTCTTTTTCACCTGGCACACATGTTGAGGCTTCTCTGTGGAAGTCTTGCTGAGACACACATCTCTTTGTCTTTTGTTCCTCTCTGCTCATGAGGGGCTTTTTTTTTAATCCCAGATTTCTTTTGCACATAGCTCAAACAGGAATGTTTCTGCGATATCCACAAAGGAGGATCCATGCATGTAAATAATGCTGTTCTTTGATGGCACACAACCATCCATTAAAGCCAGAAGTCATTTCTATGAAGAGGATGTTGTGAATAGCTCTAACTAGGAGGTCTTGGGGACTTCTTCTTTGAAAACTCACATGTTGCCCCTAACTACAACTGATCCAAGAAGGAACATCAGGAAGATTGGCCTCTTGCACAACAGCAGAGTTTGGTAGGTGGATACGGAACCAGCCACAGGGTGATTTGGCTGCAAGAGACCCCTCTCCTGCCTGCATTTCTAGAGAAATGCTGCAAAGGCTCAGCATCTCTCACAGGACTTCTCCCTACTGGAAGTGAGAGAAGCAGAGGCCACTTCTGCTCTCTCTTTCAGGTAGTGTTCATCCTTGAGGCTGAATTTAAGAACATGGCTAGGAAGTCTAGATGTTTTTACCTGCTGATATGCATTCTTGGCTGATCTGTGCATGTCAAGCATACATGGCTGCAATGGAACTCCGGTAGTCATCTCCCTTTGTCTGACCAGGTACCTTCCACGTCTTCCACTGTGTTCTCCCAGTGAAAAAAAGGGTCTTTCACAAATGGGCAGCACCATCATTTGCCAAAGGAGGTAAAGCTCAGAGACAACATGAACTCTGCGCAGCAAGACACAATGAGCACTGCAGGCTTCAGACCACTCCCAAGATCAGTTCGGATATGATGCAGGTGTAGCCACAGGCTTTCCCTGTGGGAAGAAGAGAAAATTGGATAGCTGCATGTTATGTATCTTTGAGGTTGTTAGAATGATGAGAATAAAGTGAAGTAAGATTAAGAGGCATATTAGGCTGTCTCTGACAGATCTTTCCTACTCGTCAGGAAGAGTTTCCCACTGAGCTTCTGGGAGGTGCTGAGCCCCCAAGGACTCCATGCAGAGGCTAGAATTTGCAGCCACAAATGATGCTGTTTTTCTGTGCAAGGCTGAGCTATCAGGGAAGGTATCAGTGCAGCCTGTTGCTACTGATACTGTAAGCAGAGGACAGAAACAGTGGATCATTTGTTTATCAGCCCTCTACAGTGTACAGCCCCTTTGTGAATAATAAGCCACCTTTCTGCAGCTCTCGTACAGTGCAATGCAACATTTTCAAGTCAGCTCAGCTAAACTGAACCTGCAGTCACCTGATATTGGCAAGTTAAAATAGTGCTGATAAAAAAAATATTGGTACAAGAAAATTCTGAGAAGCACAGTGCAAGAATAAGTTAAACGAGGGAGTACATGTTCCTTCTAATAAATGCAGGTTACTTTTGGCTGGTCTTCACATCTCAGATTTAGTATTTGTACTAGGGAAATCATTGTATTGCCTCATCAAGGGGCTCATGTGAACCTATGCTTACTCAAGCTTGCAAAGATCAGAGAAAGCAGTGTCTGTAAAATCATAAAGAATACTTTGTTATCATTATTATTTGACCACAGCAATAGGGAAATATGCTTTAAAAATGCTTTTCATTAGCTCATAACTATTTTTTAGTAGCTACAAGTTTAGCTGAGAACCTAAAAGCAAAAAACCAGCAAGCTGCAAGGTAGCAGGTTCAGACTTAATGTGCCTCGATATAGGCCTATTTTTTGCCTTTACCACAGCTGATGAAGACTTTCAACAACACTTTTAATCCAAAGGTAAGAAGTAGATGCAGAGGTAAAGTAAATGCAAATGAATCTGGGACTCATCCTGAAACATCTGTCTCCCAGAATGTTACCCTCTAGCCCACATCCCAAGCTGCTATCCTCCCTGCATAAGCTTTCGGGGTCTCATTAATGCACCGGGCAAGTCTACACAGCAAAGGGCTGTTAGAGCTCCTGAGGTAGCTTTGAGGAAACTGGCTTGTCTACACGGGTACGTTGCAATGCCGTGCACGGATGCTAGCTTAGATCCCAGAGGCAATATAGCCCTGTCTCTATAGCAAAGCACCCACGCTAATTAGCCCTGCCCCCGAGGATGCTGCAGGAATGGAGCTAATTAGGTATGCTGAGAGGCACCTTTGTTAATTAGCCCAGGGAGAACAGAACAACACTAACAGAGCTTCCGATCGTGGCATTAGCTCAGGGATCTCTATAGTGTACTTGGCTGGGTAGCATAGCTGAGCCCACAGCTCTTTTGAGCACCATCCTAAGAATCTAAATACCTTCTTTCAACCCAGTCTCACCATCTGACCCTGCTTTTGCATTCGTAGTTGTGTTTCTCTCTTGATAGTAGGAAAATTAAGTAAATAGATTCAAAAGAATGAAGAAAAAAAGCCAGTAAAAACCACACTACAATGATCTAGTGTTATTAAATTCACCTACAGGTAGCAGCATGCCTGTAGGGAAGCACTGGATATTCCTAACCCATCTTGATAAAAGGCATATTTTGGCTAGGGGTGCATGTTTTGCTAGCAGTGTATCTCCAAAGGTACTGTTAACTCAAGCCAACTCAGTCATAAATACAGACTATGGTATATTAAGCTGTAATCGTGCAAGATTTTCCATTACAAGCTCAGGGAATGAAATAATTTAGGCACAGGCACACACCTAGGAAAGATGGAGCTCCCAAGAGAGCAGTTTTGTTCCTTTTTCTTCTCCCCTGTTTGCACTGTGCATTAGAATAGGGCTGTTCTGGCTGGACCTCTTGCCTCCTCTCCCCACAAGACCTCCAGCCAGGTGCCACTGTCCATGACTGTGCACAGCAGACACGAGAATCTCCACATGGCTGCCACTCTCTGGCCTGGCTGCCATCACTAAGCACCGTACACAGTTCTGTCTCTAACTTTCACGGGTTGCTATACAACGGCACAGAGGTAAATAGTCTGTATCCAATACAGCCAACACAGATATGAGGATGGTGATGAGACTATTATTGAGGGAACGCTTCCAAATACCTTTCCAACCACCATATTGTAGGTACATATAAAAATGCCAAGTTAATGCCTTCCAAAGAGAAAATGTGCGTGCTTTGTGTCATTCCAGGAGGGGGGTTTATGGATCTTATTTTTGAAAAATGGAGCACAGTGATTTCCAATTATCTTCCAGGCATACGTGTAAGAGCACCCAGTTCTTTCCCATATGTTTCAGAAAAATGTTTTTGCACATGGGCAACTTCTGAATAGGACCTAAGCCCTTAAGTCCCAGGTTGAGTTCTTTATCAAACTGCAAAAATGCATAGTGAAATTTTAAATCAGCCTCAAAAGCTTATAACATGGAGCTGCTAGAACATTTGAGAATACCAAAACTTTTAAGGAGTGGATATTAGGAGATCATAAATACCAGAGAAGACAGAGGTTTCTTCTGGAATTAATGTGGTTCCAGTAGACATAATACTTAGGTTTTTTCTAAAGCTTGCTACATTTTAGGTATATAAAAGCAAAAAATTCAGGCTCTTATCTTTCAGGTCCCCAAGAATTTATGACTATGACGTAAAGGGGGGGGGGGTATGTAATATATCTGAAAATCACAGTTCGATATTTAATCTTTACTTTGTATCCTTTAGAAAAAAAAATCTTAAAAGTATGGTTTCTGTTTATGTAGCTTTATGATACTTGTCAAAATAATATAGTGTCCTATAGCATTTACTCATGCAAACTGGGATATCTCACACAACCTTGACTTTACAACAGGGGTTCTGGATGTATACCAGACACACAAAATAGTCATTAACTTGATATGATATGAGAAAGGTGTTGAAGTGAATAATTTATATAGTAGTAATAGTGGTTCTGTCTACGGACATTTTATCTTGCTCTTGTATGGCAAAAAAAATACTTTAACATGCCTTGTGTCTGGGCAACTTTAGAGTGACCTAGAGACTTCTCAGTTTCAGAGTTCAAAATCAGCCCCTTCATTTATACTTGGCCAGTGCTCAGACCAAAGCTGCAATATATCACATTGTCTCACAGAAACCTAAAAAATAGAATAGACTGAAATTCTAGGCAGGAGCATCCTGTAACTCTATAAAAGTCCATGCTGTGTCCCAAAATAATGAAAATACCCCAACTCTGTTTCCAATTGTATAAATAGCTCAGATTTTCAGATTGACTGCCAGAGCTTGGCTAATACCCTTCAGTTTGTTTGTCCAGTTTTACATCTACCAATAACTATTTTCTCCTGTTCCATCTGTTCAAAACAAAACCTGAAGCACAAAGGTTATCAACTTTCAGAACCTCTTGTGCGTAGACAGACCGATAAAGTCCCTGTCAATGAAAAACAGCTCATCATTCATTCTCATTATACTGGCACATAAATCTTCTGAGTGACCAGGGAAATGGGAAGCTTGCTACCCTCATAACATTCCTTGCATGCCTGCTGCAGGCGTTGTGTCTATACATTGCCCGCGATTCCCAGAAACATAGAGTTAAGAATAATTCAAGAGACATAAGAAGGAATAGGAGGGAAAGATAACCTACATGTAAACTTTGCCAAGAAATCTTCAAAACTAATTGCTTGAGGTGGTTAGGAAAATAAAGAAAAAAATCTGTGATGCTTATCAGTGTTACTTCTCAAAGGCTGACTGGCCTTAGTGTAGTTTTGCACGTCATAAAAAAAAAAAAGGTTAACAGTAGAGCTCATAGTTTTATTCAGTTTGAGAGCCCTTGAAGATTTCCTAGTGGAGGTACTATATGGACAACAGTTTCATGTTTCTTGAGTTACCCTGCACCGACCTCTTCCAACCACCCACAGAAACAAGAGGTCCAGCAGACAACAAGCTGACATTCACAGAGCTACAATGTCATCTGTGAGACAGAAAGGTTAATCAAGTGACAAGAAGTGCATCCAGGGTGTAAACATGGCATTTCAAAAAAACAGCATGGTCCAGATCTGCCTGACGTATCCATACAGGCATAGCCAATTCCTTTTGTATAAAGGAAGAGCTGTCATTTCATATGAAAAAGCATAAGCATCTATCTGCCCTCCAAACTCTTAGAATTATAAATAGTTTGAGTGACAAATACTTCTGTCACAGTGTTCAGGATACCTTCAAAAGTTATCCCAAGCACTGTATATGATTAACCAAAGCTTGTCAGAGTTCACCCTTATAAATATATCCTGGATAATCTTGTTGGTTTGAACAAGAATTTGTGTGTCTGTGTCTAAAGGAAGAAGAAAAGAAACAGGAAGGTTAGTCACATCAGTCACTTGCACACTTTTCAAGCTGACTGGTAGAGCATAATATCTGTGCTTTGACAGTAATAAGAGGACTGAATTCCTAAATGTTGTGTATTACGTTGTTCAACAGGTTTTATCACAGAAAAACTGAGTAGTCTTGATGAATGAAGTTTCACATAGGATAATGTTGAAAAAAATTAAATATTATTTGCATAGATTGCATTAAAGTGATTGTTTCCCACCCCTCCCAAGCATCTCAGTACCTTAGAAATAAATTATAGTCGGAGGGTTATTAACATAAAATTAAAAAAAAAAACTGAAGCAAATTTCAAACCACAAGACAAAGAAAACAGTACTGTAGTCTATTTTCAGACCTCCTCAAAGTTATTCATATCCTACTTTTCAAACAATCATACATCTCCCAGACATCTTTTTTTCCCTGGAATCCTGCTATGGTGTCTTCCACATTAAATTATTTCCTCTTCAATATGTTAAGAAAGAAGAAAAAAGCAAATCACCCTTAAGTCACATGTGTTTCTCTTTAAGGAAAAGGGTCTCCACAGTTCAACGAGGCAAATAGTTCTCTGTAAATGAAGTCATGCTGAGATTTTTAAAGTATCTAGGATTAGGAAAGCAGTAGTATTGGCAGCAATGTCATTGTCACACAAGCTAGAAATACTCCTTCTAACTCTTTTTTTAATTTCGGCCTTCCTGGAACAGTGTTTCAACCTGTACAAATCAGATTCTTTGCTAAATTTAGAACTGTGTTGAGAAACACATCACTACAGAGAAGCACAAGGAAATCTCTTTGAAATACTAAGGTTCAAATGCCCTTTCAAAAATATCTGTTGTCATTTGGACACAACTGGAAGAAAAAGGAAGATGAAATGTTTGCAATAGTAGCTTGCCTCAGTTGGTAGAGCCTGAATATGGGATTTTGCCTGGTTTATTTTAAGTCTGAGCAGCTAGCAGCTGGAGTATGTCCCACATGCTAACACTTGGAATTCCCCAGAGAGAAGGTTTGTTTCAAATGTAATACTGGCCCTCCAAAGCTGGACGTCTTCATGCTTTATTAAGTTTGCATACTCCATCATTGCCTCAAGTCTCGATGATAATGCACCTATTCTGAGCGATCAAACTTCCTTGCCAGCTTCATATGAACTGCGTTTGATTTAAATGCAATCTATTAACAATATCTATTTTCACACACATACACACCCCAGGCAGATACTGAACAGACACAGCCTTGCAGACTTACACAGCAGCTGTGACAACAACTGATGTCACCTCCTTTGCAGAAATTTCCACAAGCGTCTTCCAAAGGCCAAGTTAAATGAGATAGAGCTTATCAGTTTCTTTAAAGTGCTCTGGATGAGACCAGTCCATGTGACCCCCTTCCCAGCCGCGGGGGTGTGGTATGTCACAGCTCCCCTATCAGCTGGCACATGGCGGTGGGAGATATGAGACAGCAGAAAAATAGTAGTAACAACATCACCCAGACTGCTGAAGACAGAACGAATACGCTGAGTAACTTCAGTGTGTGCTCACTCACTTTCTGAAAACAGGTGGAGGGTTTTCAGCCCTGACTTCTGCTTGCACATCCTGCTCGGCACAGATGGGTGATAATGTTGCCAGCTATGAGCTGGAAAGGCTATGGTTCATTAGTGTCATATTAACACCTTTAAGCGGTGTGTTGCAATATTTTTTTTTTTTCCTTCACTAATTTCTCCCTTCTTTTAGGTATTCTGTGAATAAAAAAGAAATTACCAGCAAGGATGTTTTTCCAAAAGCAGTTGCTTAAGATAAATTCCTTGTCTCTGTTCTTGCGTCAGAAATATTAGAGAATTACAGAAGATAGCCTCCTCAGTTGTACTGCTGAAATTACTGAATGTTTCAGATTTCCTTCACTGCCTTCAATTATAATTAAAGGATCAGTTGCAAAGAGTTAATTTTTAAAGCTTTCACGATTATCAACTTTATTCAAAATACTAACTAGCCAATAACATATTAACACAAGCATATATTTAATATTTGCAAAACATCTCATTTAATACTTTATACTTGCTAGGACAAAAAGGCTCCTTACTTGAACTAATTTAAAAACATAGCCATAGTATCAAACATCGTGTTCAAACAACTTGCAATTTTCACCCCAGTACTCTCCCAGTTTCTCTACACAGACCTGTTAGCACAAAAGACAGCCTTAAACTCTTACCCCAAGCTAGTTATGGTATTTTGGTTAACAAATGTTGGTAATGCAACTTTTTTCTTTGTGAATGTGCCCTTTCAATTTCTGAATTCAAATTTTTCCACCAGTATAGTTACAGTCACTCTAGATTGCTTGGGCATGTCCTTTGTAAATTGTGCTATTGGTGCAAGACTAACAGTTTCTGTCATACAGCAACGCAACATAGAAATTCTTGGTCTAGCAGAGCAGTGAAATATAGGTATACAGTATATATAAGTACACAAGAATTTGTGGCAAGGGCAGCAAGAGAAGTTGAAAATCAGTCATGCTCCATTCCTGAGGTCCTTCTCCTCACCCTGCTACTGAGTGGGGATTGACAAAAGTTTGGGGGTTTTAAATCAGATTTTTTACAGTTCTGCCAGGTTGCTCCAATCTTACTGCAATCTCACACCTATTAAGAATCTCCCTGACTCATCTAGCCAGCTCACATTGGATGAAACAAGCTAGATTGCCTTTACCCATTTCCTCTTTCAAAGTTAAGTGTCTGCAGATAGAAAAATAAGCTTTCTAAGGCACGGACAGGCTCTCCTATTTCAACTGCAGTGTGCTCAGCTCAAAGTTGTAGCTAGAACCTAGATGTTGATGCCACCTTAAATAATATTTTTTCAGGTGTTGGCTAGAGTTTTAAGACATAGTTCCAGCAATGAGCATATCAGAGCAGCCAAGACACAGCTGCTCAAAACAGCAACACGCAGTGGTTATATATGCAATGAAAAAAGATCTCCTTCAAGGAAGATATTGAGGACAGCTGCAGATCAGTCCTCCTCAGGGTTCATTAGCTTTTTTCATCTTCTGTAAGTCAACCCTGGGCACGACTTTAGAAGATGATTAAACCAAAGATTTGTGTGTCATTACAACCTCTCCAACTCCAGCTGCAACCTTTTATCCATGAAAGTCCCAGGATTCAAGATCCAGGATAGAAGCCTTCCTATCTCTGGTATTTCCTTGTCATGCTGGTTACAATCACTGTTCCCACCATCACCTGTATCTGAACTGTCTTTGGTCAAAGATCCTTAATCCTTGCTGGAACTGTATAAACAGACACATGGATTGCCAGACACCTAACATGACTGGTGAACCCTGGACTGTGGTAGATAAAAGGCCTTTCAGTATTCTCCCCAGCAGGTCTTCCACAAAGGTATAATAAATTTTGTGCCCGAGTTCACTTCACCTTTATGCTGTAGGGATGCTTTAAATGGTTCTGTTATGTATAGAACAGATACATATTTATATGTAGTCCTGACCATAGGTATGGTGAGATGCCAGCTATGAATTGACAGAATTTATAAAGCTCTGCCAAAGGTACTCATAAGTGTGAGTTGCACACATCAGCTTTAAGTGCTAAAAAAGGCCCTACTTTCTTCACACCTGAAATATGGACCCACAGCTCCTACACTTACAGCATTCACAAGCCAGTGCACGATAGTCCACGCACAGTGATTTTAAATTTTAAATGCAGACACATGACCTCAGATTCCACTCATAAAGGGATATCTGTATTGCAATGTTTGAGAATTACAAGTGCAAGCAAAGCAGAGGCACTAAGGACTTATGTGAAAAAATAATTATTCCATGTAGAAAGGAAGTCAGCTTGCTTTTGAGCAGAGGTGTTAACAGACTAACCTTTTCCCCTAACACCAGCCTGCTTACCTGAAAATACGAAAACATGCAGTGTTGTATTTATTTGTGGTGGGTATCATATCCTACTCATGTTAGATGTCTTGCTGCATTTCAGACTAAGATAGTCATTAATGGAAATACCAACTATAAGAGTCATTTACTGGAAAGTAAACCCTGGACAACTGTGCTGCAATTTTAGTACATTGGGGGAAGAGGCATGCAGATCACAGTATACAAATATGGCTAAACTTAAAAGAATAGCTTCAGAATAGATACCTTTCCCCCTTCCACCAGTTCAGGATAGTTAATAAGAACTGGATCTTGAATGACAGTATCTAAACAGGGACTTGGCAAAGAGGAGACTAGGTTCAACTGAGATATCCACCAGAGTACAGAAAAAATCACCAGCAACTGGAACAGGGGAAAAGGTGGAAAGATTACAAAGATCTATAGTAGAAAAGTACCTAGGTCCCTCTCAAAGGCAGCATAATTTTGTTTCCTAAACAAGGTTTCTTCTCCTCCCCATCTCAAATATATTTCAATTGCAATCAGTGGTAATTTCACAGCAGTAGCAAAAGTGGGTAGACATGGCATTAGCAAATTAAGCACAGGGCCATTGGTTGCTCTGGCTGTGCCGGACTAATGTCCCCCTAGCCCCTCTTGTCCTTCCATTAGCAGAAAATTAGTTTCCTCTGCTAGCATAAGCATGCATGTAAGTAGGTTTTTAACCCTATCAAAATGAGTCAGGCCTGAAAACAAGGAAGACAGAAACCTATAGAATGTGTTAAAACTAAGCTAGATCCTGCTGAGAGGACCAAGCAGTTATGCAGCTATACCTGTAGGTTGGGTGGGGTCTCAGTGACACTGTCAGTGTGGAACAATCTCTTCACCTGCTTTCCTTCAAGCTGGAACTGAAATAGGCATGAGCCAGAAAGCACCTCACCACAGCAATACAAATGTGTCTAGGAAAGAAGCGCTGTTGATGCAAAGCAGACAACAGTGACCAAGGGCACTTGCTGTCCCAGAAAATCCCTTGTACTTGAGGGGGATGCAGGACTAGCATGGATGGGCAAGACCATAAAGTCTGCATCTCTTTCCTTGCAGTTTAAGTATGTAGCTACTCCTTCTTGGTTCTGAAGTTCTTTTGGATATGCTTTGAGTAAAGATAGGAAAGGATAAACTTTGCTGTCCCAAGTTGGATACATCCTCCCTTACTTTTTTTTTTCCAGCCTAAAGGAGTTTAGAAGAGGAAATTGGAAAGTAGACATAAAGCTGCTAGGACACTCAGTGGAAGATGTGGCTTGCCAGCTGCTAATCTGTGAGGCAGGAACTCCCCAGACATCCACACCTCGTGGATGCCCTCCCCTAACTGCTTCCCTCAGGACTCTATTATCACTACAGTATCTCTGCAATAACCTGGTGATATAAGATCTAAATTAGAAAAGGATAAAAATGGGGCTTACAGCATTTTCGCTACCTATGTAACTCTTACTTCTCCTTCTATTAACTGATCCACCTGCTTCCCAGAACTGAATATGTCTGCATTCAAGGGAGGACTTTGCTCTAGCTCTGTTTGTGGAAATGGGTGTGCATATTTGGTTGGGTTTGGGCTTTTAGGGTTGGGTTTATATCCTCTAAAATAAGGAAGTTGCAAGGCTGCTTCCTTTATGGAGGTACACAACATAATATTTTTCTCGCAAAGAGTCCAAGGCAGATCATGCAAGGCCATTTGATAAGATGTTGGAGTGCTAATAGATGGTATGCATGGGCACCTTTTATATGTATCACACACACCTACTTGCCTGTAAGCAAATCAATAACTCCTTACACCAAAACTTGCATTTGTCTGCTCTTACTAGAGGTAGAATGGTGCCTGAGGGAGGGCCACAAGTATTCCATTACTTAGGATCAGTGCCTGGTCAAAATGGAAAGGCTGCTAAAAATAAGCAACATTTGCTCATTGGTATAAATAACGAAAGTGAGAGAGAAAGAAAAACAGAAAGAGAACAAGATGAAAACGAAAACTGGCCCCAGACCAGGCCTTGCAGAATGACTAGTCACCTCCTCATTGCCAATTCTCTCACCATCTCCAGTATGGGTAAGATACTTTCCAGTGCCAAGTGCCCTCAGCTTCTTTCCTGAGAGGACCATCCCTTGCAGATCCACAGCGGACCCGAGGATAGGAGGTAGCTCCCACTGCACTTCACAAGCCAGTACAAAATACCACTGTGATCCCTGCAGTAGCTTGCAAAGCAAGTATTTGTTTTATCTCTATTTTGTTTATAAAGGGTATTATGGAGGGGAGTGGGGTTGCATTAAAAACTTTATCCTGACTTTATTAAAATAGAAATAACTTTTGGATTCCCATTTTTCTAACAGACTCCTAGCAAATAGTTCCCAGAGCACACTTGGCTGCCTATTCTCAAGTACTAAAGTTGAGAAAGCTAAGCCTATCTATATTTGGAGGAAAATAAGAAGACTAGGCTAATTAAAATTCACTCTTGCCCTGTATTCCTAAAAGCACTGCACATATCCCCTAGCACCAGACATTTCAAGGTGGGCTGCCTTTTTACTGGAAAGTTTAAAGCAGGGTATGCTTCTGGTTACTTTTCATTTTAGTCTCTTTTTAATAGAAAGGAATAATAATTGGGAACCAGCTCCCAAGTAGCACACTCAATTTTCCCTCCGCTTCTATTTAATGTATTCTATTGTAATAAAGCACACACACACAAATCTATTAGCCCTACAATTAAACAAATAGTGGTATTAGCAACTCCCACCCATCGCCGTAAGCAGGTTTAGCTGGGAGAGCTGAAGCAGCTGTTTCTGTCCTGTGTCTCTGCCAGAGGTCACCATCCTGCAGTAGGATCAGCTGATCCTCCTGGATAAACTCCTGAGCAAGTGCAGTGTACAGGCTGCAGCATGACTATAAACCACCTCCAATTTCAGTGTACTCTGGCAGTAACCTCCTAGAAAAATTAAAGGGAGGAGACTTAAGGCTGGTAACTGTTTCATCTCTCAGTATCAGATAAATCCACTTTGATTACATTTCAAAGCCCTAAAAAACGGAACAGTCAAGAGGTTTATAATAATGCTCTGGCTTGCCATGAATTAACATGAATTCTCATGCTGAAAAAGGTCACTAGCATAACCATTGAAACATACCTAAAATAAGAGCTAAGAGAGGTCCTCTAAAGTTTATCCAGGTATGTGTAGACTAAATATTTTCAAAACTAGCTAACTCTATGAAATTAAGCTACTTTTAAATTTAGGACGAGGACAAATTTGGGTATCTCCGTATGGCCCCAACAATGTTGCAATATCCTGACTACCATAGATACTACCTGAAATCTCAAACAGTAGACAGAGAAGAGAAGGATAAGATTCCTACTCAAGTGAGGGTATTGTTTTTTTAAACGTCAGACCAACAGATGATTGGCTTAGAAGACTTCAACATCTTTTTGGCATTCAAAATGGAGACATGCATATAGATGATTGGCTTAGAAGCTATCAGCATCTTTTTGGCATTCAAAATGGAAACATGCATACTTAGGACTTGCTTACTGGTAACTATAGAGAAAACAACTGGCGGTTACAGTTCAGTTTCTGGTGCACTGACTTCACAGTGTCAAATTCACAGGAAACAAAGAAAGATGTTGGTTTTGAGTAATGGTGTGAATGAGGAGAGTACTAAACCATAGGCATACCTTGAAAGCAGGAAAATAATACAAAAGGCAGGCCATGGTCTCCATAGTGCAGGGATTGAGTGCAACAGAAGACTGAAAAAATGAGGGCAAGATTTATTATGTTTAGACTAGAGTGTGAGGCAAAGCATTTGAGGCTGGGAGGTGTGGGAAGACTGAAACAATGAAGAACTTTCAAAAGGAGAATGATTTGTGATATCTGGAAGGGGTTTCTTTTACAATGCTTGAACCACACTTACGTAGTTGCAATACCACAAAGTCCTGGTATAGGTACATTGTGCTGAGATGAGAGGATCTTCTGTTGTGGCTTTCACCACACTTGTCCCAATCTCTTACATATGGTTTGCGCTGACATGGCTCCAGCTCCTCCAAGTCTTCCAACCCTGACACAACCATCCTCTGCACCCTTCTCATGCCACTCTTCCAAACAATACAAGCCAGCTCTATTCCTCTTGGTCACGTTTGTACTCATAGGCACTTCCCTGAAGCTAAGGTAAATTCAGAGCAGGTACAGAGGCAAGCAGGTTCTGGTGTCTAACATGTAAACCCTGCCCAAAGTCATCCTCTAAAACTTCCATGCTGCATTTTCAAGGCAACATTATTTGAATGATCCAGGAACACTGTGAGTATGAGAGGAAGGAGTATGACACGGCTGGCTTGGGCACATGTGGCAAGGGCAGGCATGGAGCCAGCCAGCTCCTAAGGGCAGGGGAGGCAGCCCTGCTCCCGCCTGAAGCAACTTTCCAGGCTATTTCTGTCACAGACCACTCCGCAGAGCCCCTGCCAGCCCCTGGAGGAGGGCACAGGCACATGATAAGGATAAGCAGGAGCTGAAACGAGATGGCACCGAATTAATTTCCCTCTGCATGACCTATGCACTAGATTTTTGGCATCTCAAAAGGCACAAAGAGAAACCCACTGGAGTAAGCAGGGCCCTGCGTCAGCAAAACAACATTTCTCACATGAAATGCTCTGGCTGGTGGAGCTGCGAAGGTGAGGATTACTCACTGTTTCCAACACTGTACCACATGTTTAAGAGATGATATGAAGGGATAGGGAGACTATTAATCTCATTTTCCTTTCTTCTTTGTTTAAAATAACTTTGTTTAAAATAACACCATGAAGATATGAAAGATGCCATTCCTGCTCTCAAAAAATCAATACAGAGAGAGGCAGTCCACTACTTTATTACCAGGCAATGCTTCTACTATGAAACACTCTGTGAATGACCAAAAAAAGAAATATGATGACATCAATCACAAGCATCAAGAAAGTAAAAACTGAACAAGAGAAGGATTTATCTTCAGCTAGCCTAAAGTAAATAGTTCAATCAAGCAAAGAAAAAAAATCTTGACAATTGACTTCAGTTACGAATTAAGGAAAATATGTCTAAAAATGAAGGTCACCAAATCTGATCTTCTGTATTGTTCAGCCAATGAAATTTCCTCCACTTGCACTTTTGTCCATAGTTTTACTTGATGCAACTTTTTATTAAATATTTCAACAAACAAAAGGAAATAGCAAAACCAGAAGGGAGGTAAGACAGTCTTTTTCAAGGAAACTGGAAACTAATTTAGCAAAGTGGGTCAAAGGAAATGCTGAAAAATACAAATCCATTCTACAGGTTAACTGAAGTCAGAAAGCACTAGTCTACACAGAGTTATTGTAGCACTTAATATATAGCTCAAATTTGCTTTAGAAATTAATAAAGAGAAAGTAGAACAGTAGCCCAGTAAGAGCAAATAGGCCAGCATTTGGGACTCAGGAAAAGGCTATGCTAATAATACAGTGGTAAACACACATATTTGCCACAAATCATACAAGTCCCTTTCATACAAGTCCCTTTCCATGCATTTTGAGAAATGTAGGAACATGTTAACTCTTTATCCACTAAAGGTGCATGTTAAAGAATTGTAGCTGACAGAGTGTAAGAGCAGGAGGGGGCTGGAGGTCAGGAGAAGTTCCAGCGATAAACCATCTCCCTCCTTTAGATAAGGCTGATGGTGGCTTAGTTGCATTACAAGGGAGAAAAGCAGTGGAAGAAGTCCCCCTTCACAGCAGGATTAAGAGAGATTGTAAACAAGAGGGAATTGTGCATCTGCATAGTCTTCAGAGAGAAAAAAAGCAGCTAAACCAGAAGAAAAGATGGGTAAGAGAGCGGTACCAGAAGGGAGTAGGGGAAGAGGGTCAAGGATGTGGAGCAGGGGTTGCCTAGTCCGGGAACGTGCCGCTGGGAAAGGTTCTCACTGGCTTCGAGCATTGCCATCTATATACAGGCAGGGTGGCTGCTTCGAGGCAGGCTTTTCTGGGGTGCCCTGCGAGCAGCAGTAGGTGCACTGGAGAGGTGGGAGCCTCATCACAGGCCCTTTCGTCCAACTCTGAGATGCTCCACAGCCATGTCTTACACCAACTTTCTCCCTCACCGCAGATTTCAAGGAGAAAATGTTCACAGCAAATAAAACCTTTGAAGGGAAACCACAAATATTGAGGAGGGTTGTCAGCAGCCATCAGACCTGTGTCCTATTTTATACCTACCAATGCAAAGTAAACGAGAGGTGATTTGGCAATGGTGTGAAGAGGCTGTCCCTTTGAAACTCCAGCCTTTCCCTCAGTTTCAGGCAATGCTATGCCTCCTATTTTACTTTCAAACAGCTAACTGGCAGATAAATCCATGATGTAAGCTGGTAACTACACAAAATTAGCTCTAGCCAACTGTGAATTCATTTGTTCTTTCTATTTGCAGTCTCTGCTTTACTGGAGCATAAAACTTGGTACAAGTCAGCATATTTCTCCACATTTAAAATTATAACAACAAGGGCAAAGGCATGAAAATAATATCACTAATGCAAAAGAGGAACAAAAATCCAGCCTAGAGGCAATCATGGCAGCAGAGAAATTCAGTATACCTGAACTATCTTACTGTCATCTTTCATTTTCTAGTCCTAGTCCAGCATTTCTATAGAAAAAAAAGAATATTAATTTTGAACTTCTTCCTATGAAGCATTAAAAAAAGCCCAACAGCAACAAAAATAAAAACACACCACACACCCATGAAACTAACCATTCTTCATGATGATTCATGGAATAAGACTTTTTCTTCAAGCTTTAAGTATCTCTATATGATTAATAGCAAAATAAACACCGCTTGCCAAATAAATCTGCAGTAATCTAATCTAACAGCATCTAACCACTCTCCATGTTTCCCTATTGTTATACCCCTGTGGAATGACTCTGCTAGCCCTCCCCCAAAACCATTGCTTCCTGTACCTCCTGCATCTCAAAGGCATGCAAATGAATTCTTCACAGCTTTTATCCCTTCTTTGACACATACAACTTACTTTTTTTTTTTAATACACCAGAAACAAACAGACTGCATTTATTTACATTGTGACAGTTCCCAAAGGCTCCATCCAGCACAGCCATGAGAGCAAAGAACAGCAAGTCCAGAGTTCAAGCAGCAGCAATCAATGTGCTGAGCTCAACACCAACTTTCAGATGTGAGTACATGCAAAACAGAGAATTGTTCACTGGACTCCAGAAGCACTGCAAGTTATAATCGTTTCTTCCACTAAATTGTTTAGTAATTGAAGTATGGGAATGTATTTCCTCTTAAGTAGAGTTTCTAGCCTTTACATTGTCATAGAACCTGATTTCCGACACCTCTGTCAATATGAGCTATTGCAATAACTAGGGACAACCCTTATTCCCAGTCAGTCAAATCTACATGGGTAGGCCAAGAGTTATTAGAACAAAGCCAAAAAAACACATAGCCAAATGGAAGTATGGTTTCTTGACTTAGGTAAGATTAAAACAAAAAAAAAAAAGTCAAGGGCAGCATTTTCAAACATAAAGGTAAACAATAGGCCCCTAAATCTGTAGTGGGACACACTAATTAAAACCTCAAGCCTCTTTAGGAATCTATTTCAGTTAAAGAGGACCATTTTAGTTTAATAAGCTCTATTTTGGTTAAATCCCAGGCAACATTCCTATGAAGCAGTCTACAAACTTAACAGTAGAGCACAGCACATAATTCCACAAGGACTGTCCAACAGAGGAAACTACTGGGTTGTCACTGTTGGCCGAGATATCCTTGTATCCCCTTTCGATGCAGTTACTCTGAACACTTAGTACAGAGTAAACTTCATTATTTGCCACTCTTGACAGCTCTGTCTCTGGCAAAACTTATGGCAATAATAAAGCTACCGCTTACCTTGCTGCACAAAGCACGTCCCTACGTCTGCCTGAACAACCATAGAGTCACTTTTACTTCCTGGTTGTGATACAGCTTTTGAAAATGCATCACTTCAGGACAGAATAAAACACAAACAGCAAGGCCATCCTTCGCATAAACAAACTGCCCTTCGTCATCTCCACATCATCACACTTGTCTCTAAAAGGTGATGGTTAAAACAGCAAGAGCTGTCAAGGGTTAGTTTTTCCATGGGGTTTGCCTAGTGGGATTCTTTAAGAAAATAAATCCAGGCTTCAGGTGAGGATGCAGAACACTGTCAGTGATGTTAGGCAGGGATCACTGAAGTGCTCTTTCCACACTTAGAAGAATTTAAGCTTGCATTTGTATTGAAGGAGGGAGAAGATAGGAAGCTTACAAATGAAAAAAAGAGTTTATTACTGAATTTTGGGGCCAGGAGATGTCTACCAGGTGAATAAAAAACACCTCTCCCCTTCCATAATCAATCAAAATAGACATTTCAGAAAAAGTGAGCACCTCCAGATGTTCTTCTGAACCACTTGCAATTTTCCAAACATATTTAGGCTAAGCTTTAATCAAATGGCCAGAAGAAATAATCATCCCACTCTTGCAAACAATTCACCATGTGGCCTTAAATAAATCACTTGCATATGATCAGCACTAGAGAAGAAGAAAGTTTTCTGCTCTTTTTCATGTATAGAGGCATTATTGGCTGTTAGCCTTGCAGGGGGAAGTGCAGGGTGGGGGAGGTGAGTTGACGCTGCTTTATTTATAGGGAATCTTCACTTTCTTGGTTTTGAAAAGAGATTTTTAAATGCACCACAAAAGACCACTCCAAGCAACGGAGAAAGAGGAATTTTCAGCTGAACGTGGTGACAGGTGTATAGGTATATTGCAAAATAACACAAGTATCTGAGAAAATATTTGACGAAAAGCTTTCATGAAAGAAAATTAGCTATTGTCAAAGCTCAGAAAGAACAGAAATAGTCGTCTAAGAGCTTGACAGAACATGTAATGTTCCTCTCCCTTGCCTTTGAAGGTCACGTTTATTCTTGATGAGATTCTCTCTCTGCAGAAGGCATTAAAAAACAAAAATACCTCACATGCATCTGCTGATCTTCTAAGTTTCCCATGAGGTTCCTTGGTTTCTCCTCTCATTTATCAGCTATTGATACTTCTCTGCATGTCCGGAAACCAGTTAATTTATATCAGCAGAATGGGGACTTGTCTATAACCTGACCTAACTAACCAAAGACTACTCTGCCTGTACATTTGCTTTTAGGTACTGCTGCTTCAATTAGGCAGCACCAAGGATGGATTTAAAAAAAAAAAAAAAAAAAAGATATCCCGAGTAAAACGCAAAGTACATCTGAGTCACAAAATGAAACTGGATTTTCTGGGGCCCCATTCCCTGTACCCCCAGCCTGTGGTCCTCAGGTGCTGTGCTCAGGCTCGACAGATAAGCATAAACCGCAGTACAAAGCACAGTTGCAGCTAATTTGGATTTAGCCATTTCACACTTGCAAGTCAGGGATTCAAAGCCAAATACCAGGGCCCCCTCCTACTTTCCAACACAGAAACAATTTAAAACAGATCTAACACCTATGTAGTACTGATTTGGTTATCTTCAAAATCCCCATTGTTCTGTTTAAAGAGCATATCCTCCTAGAATAGCCTCCTTTTGATAAACAACTCCTTCTGCATGTCAGCCAAACAACAGTTTTGGTCTTTATCACAAGTGGACCAGTAGCAGAAACAGTGTGTGGCTAAGTGGGGGAGGAGGGAGTTTTAGCTGAAAATAGAGTTCATTGTCAGCTGGACTTTAGACTCAGGTTTTTAAATAGGTTTTGGAATGTGGATATGAAGAAGTTAAAAGAATCCTACCTCCAGCCCTTAAAGGAAGACACTTAAAAAAATTTAAAAGCATAGAACCTCAGGTTAATAACAGGGTTATTTGTATGTTGTACAAGAAAGATTTTGTATAAGAAGGTCAAAATATAGAGGAAACAATATATTAATTTCTCAAGAAACAAACAGCCAACAAAAAATATTCTTAAATAGAAATACACATCAAAGAACCCATTTCCCATTTAAAAGAAAAGTTTCAAGAAAGAGATTATGAAATTTAAATACTTTTTTAAACCCTACAAAAAGAGGTACATAATTTTAAGAGGTTGTGTAGGCCAGACAATTCTCTGCCTTTTTTATGATTTGTAGAAAACAAACTATTAATATTTTTTTTTACATTCCAGGTACGCACATGGTGGAATGTGACCATTTCTGAAGTGTTTATTTTACAAAAAATATTAACTCTTTTCAGTAAAATATTAGTGGCATGATTCTATAATGACACTATGCAGTTAGACTGTATATTTTACTTCAAATATCCCCTCAGCATGGCTGAAAATAGTTTTACTTCTTCAGTTCTTAGCATTGGTTGGTATATGCGTGTAATACACACACTCAAAAATCTGCCACCAAAAAAAATCTTATGTGTTCCATTAAGAGTAAACCTACTGTAAGAAAGCTGATTGTCTAAAGGCTGAAATAACTGACTTAAGTAATCATCAGCACGTGTGGGAAGTGAAAAAATGAAAAAAATGTACACCCAAACAGAAAAAGTGATGACCAAAGCAAAATACAGGCTAAATAGCATTTATAGTCTAGCTTCTGGAAACCATGCAACTCCTGCAATGTCCGTGTGCTTTGCTAGCAACTAAATGTTCTTGTAGTTAGAGGCAGCATTTCTTCTATAGTCTTATGTTAAAAAATGTTCTTAGGTCCACAGGCTGCCAGAGAAACCACATCACTTTGTTCTAAAATGTCTGCTGAAAAGCCATAAGTGGCCTAAACAACAAAAACTTCAACATCTTCAGCGGTGCTATCTCCTGTCAGGGCTAACTGACAGCACACCCAGGCCACGGGGTGACCCCCCTCACACAAACAGCCCAGACCTCGGATAAGACGGTCGAATTTGGAAAACACTGGCGGTCCGTGCTGCCTGGTTTCTAGGTTTCCCACAGATAGAGCATCTGGGCAACGTTAACTGTGGCATTCTGTAAACACTGGCTGGACGATGATAGAGTATAACACAGGCAACAAAGTGACCCTATAAGACTGCTTCCCTCTGTTCTGGTGGTAATCGAATGGCATAGCCAAATGTTGTGCTTGTGGAAATGAGCTCTGGAAGTAGTTAAAGTGTTTACAGCACAGGCTGCAAAAGATAAGGAGACAAGATGCTCTTCAAAAGGCAGGAAAATCCATCTGAGTGCAAGTTTTTTTCTCCTGTTCAACACCAAGAGCCACAGATACCCCGTAACTTCAGCCAGAAATTCAGGCTGGCTTTTTTTGGCAAATTTCCAGTGTTAGGGGCTAGCAACACTGGGCAAAGTCTTGGACCACTAACATCATGTGGCAAAGCTCACTGCTGACCGAAGAGGTGACAGAATTTCTCAAAAAATCTTACATATGAGGCAATAAACTTTCCAGGTCTTGCCATTACTATTTAAATAGGCCAACCAGCCTGTACATATATGCAAATTATCAAATGAAAAGGGAAAAACTTGGAATATAACTGTGCAATTGACAGGAAGGAATTAATGTTGATTTTCTTGTTACTAGCAAGATCTTCTGCATCGTGGTGGCAAATGTAAAATTTTACATCAATTGTATTTTCTAAAGAAGTAGAAGTTTATTCCATTCATTCAAGGTTCCATACTCAGAAATGAGTGGCAGCAAGGATTTACAATTTTTGAGCTGATCTTCCTCCCATTTGGGATCATCTAACTTCCTTGTAACAACTACAGTAATTGCTGATGCAAAATAACAGTTGTTATAAATCCATTTTGGCTAGCCTTGCTACTGTTCAGAGGCTGAATGGTGGAGGATGACCTCTTCATGTGATCAGTCTCCAAAAGTTCTACCTGGGCTGCTGACAAGTGCTCAACCACAATATGAGAGCCAACTCTGTGCATCTCATTGAAAAAATTATAAAAGACATGCATTAAAGGACAGTAACTCTTATAACAATTGTTTATACTTGTAAAAACAGAAATTTGCTATTATAATGACAGTTGGAATTTTATGTTTATCTTACATTCAACTGCAAGAAAAGAGATACAAACTATCTACTTTTGCAGGGACTTTTTGTTTTCACGAGTTTGGGTTTTGGGATGTGTTTTTTTGCTTGGTGTTTGGGGTTTCTTTTAAACTGAAATAACCTATACTCTAATAAGGCATATGGTTGTTTTCCATACGAAGAAAGATAAATGCTTTCCCTCTATTAAAGTCAGCTGCAACTGAAAGAAGCTAAGAGACAAAGAAAAAAGAAGAAAAGCAAGAGATTTCTTTTTAAGAAAAAGTGATGGACTTACCTAGTAAAGGAAAGTTTTAAATTTAAGGACTTTGAGCAACATTGCTGGGAAAAAACCTCAGTCTGTGCATCCGGGCCATCATGCTGCAGACAGAAAAACATGCATGTAGCAATTACGTGTAGATATGTCATTGAGGAAAACTGTGTCATGAAGTTAAGCAGAGAGATGAAAATTAGCAGCAAACTAAAGGTGGGGCATAACAGAATCTAGTTTTGGACTGAGGGTCTGACAACTCAAATATTCAAAATACAAGCTCAGGATTATCAAGAGTGCTGTGAAGGGAACCTAGTTTCATTTCAATGACACATAACTACTCCTTTAAGGAAATCAAATCACACCACAGAACTGTGGAGGCCCATCAGGTAGCACAGAGCGTTACAGCAAAAAGAGTCCCCTGTTCTCAACACTTCTAGGTCCAACTTCTACAAAATAAACATTTTTCTCCCACTTCCCTTACTTTTCCTTTTAACAAATTTACAAATGCTTATGAAAAGAAAACAGAGACAAGATTGCATCTGGTTTGTCTATGGCGCCATTTGTTGCTATAGGGAGACTACTTGGAAAAGGTGATGAGTGGTAAGTTGGTGAAAGACATTAATAGAGAAACAATAGACAAATAGATCTGAATGTTGTGGTTAACCCTTTCATGTTCACATTTTGATTTCTCCCTCTTCTTCGGGAGGCCCAAGCAGAGGATAATGATTACATCTCCTGCACAACCTGCTTTCCCCTCCAAAATATTAGCATATTTCTCCTTTTCGCTTCCATGAGCACAATGCATGTAAAATTATTTTTGGAAGCAGGGGAAACTAACAATGAAATGTTAGTTTTTTCCTTATCCAGGTCCTTTAGCAGAACTGAACAACATTTCATACTTTAAAAAAAAGGATGATTTTTACTTTCAGCACAAGTCAAATACCATCAAATGGTGTATTTTTCCTAAATGCAGATATTTAAAGGAAAAACTCCACCCCTGATACTCACTGAGCAGGGAGCTGAAGAATGCAAACCACTAAGTACTTATTGTAAAGATAAAGCTTTATTGAATGCAAAGAGCATCCCTTCCAAAGCCTTTAATAAAGGGAAAAGAGGCCACATAAAAATGATTTGCAGTTTCCCAATGAGCACATCAATTTACTTAATTAAATATTGCTTTCAAAGTTGCAGTCACAATAGCTCTTGTCCCCTGCCAGTTGCAGTAAGAAAGATACATTGAACAAGGATGTCAGCTGAATACTAGCATTGATGTTAATGCCAACTGTCAATAGCCTTGCCAAGTTGCTGACGTTTAGAGTGAGGACTCCCTCGTTTTCAGATGTCTTTAAGGCTTTGTCAAAGTACTGAAATTCTAGAAGCCAAATTTTGTGCATTTTGCAGAGACATACAAGACCTTACATTTTCAAACATGAGAAGATCCATCTACTACCCTGAGGTTTTTTTAATGGAAAGTGTTTGTGTCACAAGTTATTTTTATTTTCATTGCTGACTATCACATTTTGGTCTTACATTTTGTTTCCTTACATTTAAGTTCACTTTGTGAGTGTACTCATATTTTAATTCAGATTTAAAGAAAAAAAAAAGATAAAAATCTTCCCTCCCCAAAAATGCCAGTCATTGTCTGAAATGAATTTCCAGCATTCAGATCACTATAACTTGACATCTACTTTTTTTTCTCGGTTTCTCATTTTGGCATAGGATGTGGAAACTCAGATGCATTCCATTAAATATTTCTGTAGTTTTGCCTACATCCACAGTTAACTCCATTCTATTGTTTTTTAGGAGAAGAAATAGTTGGTATAATTTTGGGAAATATTGTTATTCTGAAACTCCCTGGGCATCAGAATTAAAAGAGCAGTGCAAACAGTGAAGACAAACCTTTATTTTCTCCCTGATCCACTCTCTCCTTTTTTGCTTTCAATGATAGAGTCATAAAAAGCAGCAGTAAGATTTGGCCAGTGACACTGAAAGCAACGTATGATTTACACACCTATGGAACCTGCGTGGTTACCAACAGACTTAATGTCACCTTTCACTCCTCTGAAAGAGAAATTGCTTTGATGGCATTTCTTGCAAGTGGTGGCTCAGCCCAGACTCTTGGTGAGGACAGTCTTGGAACTTGTAGACTTTTAAGGTGAGATGCATAAATAATCGGTCACTTACACTACCTAATGGCTTTCTTTGTTGTCAACTTCATTCCAGAGGCAACTGCATTTTAACTTTGAGGTACGAAGACATGCAGCTAAGAATCATATCTCCTTAATCTTAAATAAATGGAATTTTGGTGTTTTCCTCTTTACATTCTCAAAATCCAATCTTGTGCCGTCATTCTGTCCAAAGTCAAATCTATAGGACATAGACATAAAGTACAAGGCTTTGCCCTTCTGAAATTGTATTCAAGGACTCTTACTTGCTTTTTTTCTTATTTTTTAAGAAACCTTCAGTTAATCCTACTGAAAGGCCTAATACCAGACAAGTGAGCTTATTATTTGCTTGGGCATAAACAAAGTTATTTTATATTATAAGGTCTAATCCATATTTGGAAATTTATATTTTAGGACACATCACTTGTAATTTTTTAAAGAAAATCTTTATTCAATGAGTAGTGACCTTTTAAAGAGCACAACATGTCAAGACTGGTTTATAGTCAATTATATTTTAGTTTAACACAAACACAGACTATGTCCAATAATAACCCAACATTATTAACAGGAAGTTTAAAAAATCCCCAAATCTAGTCCTGGATTCTTATGACACACACACATTTAAACATATTTAAAACAATATTTCCACTCATCTGAAGTAGCAGCTTGTCCTCATAGTCTTATCTGCCTTGGAGTTAGTTTTTTAAGCAAAGTCAGAGACTTAGATTTCAAATGTTTAATCTAATGATTAATCTCAGGATTAGAACAAATGCCACTGTGGGTATAGAGCCATAGGAAGGCAGAGAAAAAAAAATAAAATCTGTCACTCTTCAGATCCATTGTCATCAGAAGGAGCAGAGGGCGCTGAGCACCTTGCAAGTGTTCTGTATTTTAATTAAATTACAAATGTAATTTTACTCAGAAAACAAAAAACAATAACTGAATGTCTTCATGATTCCCTAGTGCATAACTTGCATGTTGCATGTTCCTTCCATTGCTTTGTCCAGGCCTTCAAAGCCTTAGAGAGACTGTTGCACCATTTCTTGAGGCATTTGTCCCAGTGTTTCAATGGCAAACCAAATAAGAGGCAAAGAATAAAAGGGACTATAACAGCAGAGGGTGATTCTCTCCGTTGTGTAACATCACAGCTTGAAATTACAATGAAATCAGTCATACAGAAAAAACCAAACTTATAAATCACATTACATGTCGAAATGCTTCATATTTTTAAAGTATTCCTCATATGTCAGTGAACTCATAGGCCAGTTTTAAGTGACGATGAAATTTTGCTTACAGAACCAAAGCAGCTGTATGAACAAATGTGGGAAGAAAAGATCAAGTGTTAAGTCTTTGAACTTACAGATATGAGCTTGGTGCCTTCAGCAGTATCCACATCACCTGGTTGCTGCATTTTTGCTACTCTCCTGCAATGATGACTAATGTCTGACTGATATGTTATTTTACAAGGAGATACAGAAATCTCATCCTGAGAGAATGCTAACATACCCCATGCTCAAATTTTTCTTTTGCATCTGGAGTTCCTTCTATCATTTTCTGCCAACAACTAAGAGACCATTTTTATATTTCTCTTCTACAAGCAAAAGTCTTTCCATAAGTCATCAAAACTGCTTTTTCCCCCCCTGAGATCTACATACAGTTCAACAGACTCTCACATCTGGCACTGCAACATTTAATCAGTCCTGGAAAACTCTACTGCACACTGGAATAGGGAAAGGCTATCAGTGTTTATTCAGTGTCGTGCAATTGGTCACTAATACTTATTTAAAGGGTCTTTCATGTGCCCTAAACAGTGTTCACATGCAATGCAACTGCGCTGTGCAACATGCTGGAAGGCAGCAGCTAACTGCACAGTTGTGGAGAAAGAATGTGGTGACTCAGGACAAAACCCCAGCTCACCCAGAAAACGCTGTGAATGTTTACACAGAGCAGGCAGATCGTTTCTACTTGGTTGTTTCCAAGGACACGTCAGATGGCCTCATGCCACGGCAGAAGCCAGAATTTTCTTTCTCTTCTTCCAAAGGGTAAAAGGGCTGAATCAACCATTGGTACAGGTCCTGCAATCCCAAGGATTCTGTAGTTTTTCAAACCTAAAACTGAGAGGCTTTCAAGGAGCAGCAGTGTCTTCACATACACTTCAAAAAACAACAAAAACCCCTAGTTTTTTCTATACAAGCTGCTCTTGAGAGCTCTACATTGTGCTACCCTTTTCATTCATCCTTCTTGTTTTTATCAAGCGAGGATGACTAATGTGCTATTGTGATGCACTTTTCTCAGAAATGTGGCCGACTGAGGTTGCTTCCACAGTAGTTCCATGGGTGTTTAACATTAAAAAGGAGTGCTCAGGCAGGCAATGGGTAAGTCATTACACCCCTCTTTAAAACAACAGGCCCTATACATAAACCATGGTCTCATGCAAATCTGACCTACATAATGTTGAACTCTTCCAATGTCAGGAAGATTTCACAAGTCATTCCCTATGTCCCATAGCTGCAAAACCCACAGTACTTGAGCACCACAGGAAGCACAGTGTTGGCCTCCAACAGCTTACAGTGGCTCGTGGCATTCCTCAACCCTCTCCCTGCCCTGCCAGGTCCTTACAGTTTGGCCAGGAAGTTTAGATTGGAGAAACATCTTCAAAAATATTCATTCTATGCCAAGAAATTCTCTTCCAGCTCAGCACAACTTAACCACCTCGGAAGGACTATAATAAGTCTTTATGACACCAAAAAACCCAAACCAAACAAACAAAAAATCAACCAAAAAATTCTAGGCTGTATATATGACCTCAGCTTGAAACCGCTGACTTCAGTTGGGTCAGGTTTTTACTCCTTATCTGGGTTTTACTCCTTATCCCTACAGAACTTCTGAATATTCATTTTAGTCCCTAAGGATACAAAGAACAAATGATGCCCCAGAGCACAACCAATAAGGAAGATAGCATTGTTTTGCTATGAGAATACTTCAAATAATTTCTTGAAAAGCAGATTCTGGAGCACAATTATACCACCGTTTCTAGCCATCATATATGAGGCCATGTATGAGGTTCAAGATAGACTCTTCTTCAACAACTTTTACTAAATTCAAATGTTTCAGTTTCAACAGGCCTTGATTTCCCTAGACTGAAACCTGCCAACATTTAGCTTTGATAGAAAATTGTAACAGGTTTCAACTTTTTAAAACATTTTTTAGCCCAGAATAAGGACTTAGAATCTGGAACACAAGTATTAAAACGTACATTTTTAAGATAGGCATCTATCCAAAAATCCATTTAGTCTTTTCAACTGGCCATGTAGGTCAGTAAAATTGTTGTAGCAAAAGCCGGTAGATCTCATTTCACATTTCAAGGCCTACAATTTTCACTCTTCCTGGCAAAAGAACCATTTTCTTTCCATTTCTGTTGGAGAAGACTTGCAGTTTCAAACTCAGCTCTAAAAATAGGCAAGTCTATGCAGAAAGGACTCCTTACTTTTGACTGTGACAGACACATGAGCCTACAGTTATCTGCACAAAAAGGTTATTAAAAGAGCATTTTGAATAGCAGTCTAGATATTCTTCAATACATTGTTCAGCCACAGTAAATACAATCACTTAATTCATTTCTTGGTGGAAAGACAACATTTATTCATGCCTCATTAACTTAAAAAACCTTCCAGCATGCTTATCATCATTCACTGTCTTTGTGATTTAGAAAATTTTCTTGCCTTAACCAAGGAGATTAAATGCTTTTCTGAATCATGTTATTAAATGATACATGCCTCCACCTTGTAAGGATGCCTTATAAATATCCTCACTTACACAAAGTAGGAACAAAATGAATAAAAATGTTAAATTAGATTAAGTTGACTAATCTCTTGGGCCCAAATCAGCCACATTCAATATACTTGAAAATATACCATTATGTCACAAGATAAATATTTTAAAAACCACAGTCTTCAAAACAGTTGGCAACTTGATGTGTTGCTCAGAAAATTGCGATATCTTTTAAACAACAGAAACAAAAGCTTGAACCTAATTCTGAACACAGAATTGGATTTTTTTCCTCCATACTAGGAATTTTCATATGATATTTCACTTGCCCTAAACCAGCATTTTTTTTTTACCTCAGTGAGAATTCCTTGAAAGAAGACTGTGAATAATAAAATCCCCAGGACATGTCAACAGAGAAAATTTTAGCAGCAGAAAGAGTTTCATTACAATTCTCCAGGCTTTAAAAGTATAAATTTATAGCAAGATCCTCCTTTGTAGTATGCAATGGTGCATGTCTCTGACACCTATTTTATACCATTTTCTTGCTGCAAATAAATAAATCCAGAAATATGACCTTTGGGTTGGGCGCTTTTTGTAGGTATTTTCTCACCTAACAATCTCAGTCTGAAGTAGGAAAGTGCCAAGACATATAGAAGCTAGTTGCTTATCTGGTTCTAAGTTCAACTGTATTTCTCTGGCTTCTCTTGTGGCAACACAGAGAAAGTAAAGGACAAATTATTTCATAATGATCTCAGCTAAAGAGAGTATAAAAGTTTGAAAAAGCTCTTATCATGCTTGCTGAACAAATATACAACTGCTCCCTTCATGGGCTAATACTTGTCTGAAAGCCAATGTCATTGCTGAGAAAAAAAACCCAGAATCTAAATCTGCTTGCTTTATTTCCCCACATAATTTCATTAAAGAGAATGAAATCATCCCTCTCATTAAGATTGTTTGACATAGTTCCCAGTGCAAACAATCCTATGTAGGGCAAGTAAAAAGGTGGGCATTGCATTCAGCTCTGTGAAGAAGATGCTGATTGTCCTGCTTTTTCTTCTCCATGACTGACTTGGTACACTGCAATTTTCTAATGTTCTTGCTAACAATAGCAGACAGGAAGAGTGCAGTTCAACCTAGTTTATGTTTAGGAAGAGGAGCACTGACTTCCCACAATTACTCCTTGAATACAGCATCAAGCCAAAGGAGCAGCAGGGGAAACAATGAAGGCTTCCATGTGCGTAAGAATATTGTTTCTGTCCTTTGAAGAGCTTGTCACTAAAAAATCCCACAACATAAAGGAGATTTTAAGAGAAAAGAAAAACACTGATCTGTATCTAACGAATAAAAGCAAAATTATGGAATAGTTGTGTCCAATTTATCACTATGGAATAATTTGTCTCAAAGAGCTCCTAGTGGTTTGCAGAGAGATATTTAGGTAGTGAATCAGAAAATTGGAAATGTTTGCAGAAGATAAGTTCTCTAGGCATTTTCTGAACTGGTCTTGGCACTTGTAGACCCTTCACTTAACACTTTGGCTCAGTAACCCACCAAAAACTACCCAGGATCCATCTTGTGCCACATCAGTGAACTGAATGAGTGTAGCATGTTGTCCTACATCCACCAGAGCTAGCAGCAGGGAAAGGGAGGGATGGGTCCCTTTTTTCCAAGGTAAGCCAGTAGATCTGCTCAGCTACAATCCTGAGCTACAGCACCCAGCAGTTCCTGCCTTCTGTGCCACAATACAGACTGCTGGCAGAACAAAAAAACCCCAAGCAACCAACAAAAAAACCAAAACCAAACCAAAATAAAAAAAAGAAGAAAGAGTTTATATTTCCCCACTAGATATTCTGTATATTTCTGTTGTGCTTATTGGGGCTATCACATCAAAGCATGTACCTGAGGTGTCGAAAAGCAGGAGAAAGGGAATCAACAGAGGACAGATGCTCTTTCATTGACATACTGACTGGAATTTGGGACATTGGGGCTAATTTCTGTATTTCTTCCATACTTCCTACAGGGCTGCACATCACATGTGATCTAATAACTTTTCCTTTTTTCTGCATAATTTGCTTATCTAGCAACACTATGAACTGTATATTAACTATATGTTAAAATAAACTTTTCGGGGCAGAGTTTTCCTGTTCTTAGATTTCTAGGGCAAGTGAGCATATCTTTGGTGCATAAAAGTAGTAATAACAGGGTTGAGAGAAAACATCAGAATGGGAAAAATAAGCAAGTATGTTTTAACTCCATTGCTTTAGGTAGAAATGTGCTTTTAAAATTTTACTCAGTGTATTACACACGCAATTAAATCTTATTTTAGCTAACAAAAAAAGGCACACAGTCTATGATACACAACCTTTGTTAAGTAATACCTATGCACGCAAACAAGAACACTGTCCTTCTAAAGTAACATATGTGTTCTTTTGCTCTATTTTCCATCCAAAGAGATAATTCCGTTTATGAAACCAGACCACTAACGAAAACCAATATATTGACTTGTAACATGCAAGCCCAAACAAATTGCACAACACAGAGAGTGGAGTTAAGCAGTGATGACGCACAGACTGTACAACACATAAATGGGACAGGTCATAATACACAAATACACATGTACACACAGACTCAGAATTAACTGTCAAACATTCATATATTTGTTCTTACTTTACATTTTTGGACTTTGGACTTAAGCACTTTGATGTTTATTACTTTATTGTTTTTATCAGTTATAAAATTAACTAATCAGTCTGTAACAGTTAAGGATCTGTTATTTTAAACAATCTTCATGAGAACTGCAAACAGAAAATCCAAACTCCATGGCTGAAATGTCATGGCATTGCATATAAACAAGCATAGACTCATTCGTGTGACAAACACTACATTCATACCAAAGTATGTCAGGAAGTCAAATTGTCCTTACTTACAGCACATGACAACTGGGGCCTATTGGGTTTCCTCCTGACTTTGTATTTCTCCAGCAGCAGGGTAGAGAGAACATACTGGAAGGAAAAGAGATCCTGATGGAGATAAAGGCGTGTGCATGTTGATTAATGGTGAATGACCAACGTTATGATTGATACACTCCAGACTTTCTGGCCTTTTGATGTTGATTGTAAGAACGAAGGCATGTATTTGTGTGTTTAAAATTGCAATAAAAGCACTAAATTTGAATTATGTCTTTCAACACGTTTAAGAGCAGAAGGCCGAAAGGTTCAAAGTAACCAGCTTCTTTTGCAGAGATCCAAGGTTAAACAAAGTTCCTTGAGTCGCAATAAGCTATTATCTGTAGTAAAAAAGGCAACCACCATATAACAATAAATATGACAGCATAAAAGCAATCAGGCTGAGGAACTGAAAAAACTTATTGAACTGAAGGGAGGAGAGCAACTCCTGGTCAACATCAGCTCCAATCAACGACAGAAGCCTTCATCCATTGCTTTTCTTTCCTTGTCCTTTAGTCTATGAAAAGCACACATAACTGGTATGTTACTGACGTACAGAGTGCCCTGGATTCCAGTGATGATGATATAACTGCTTCTGAGCTGAGGTACAGGAAACTTAAAGACTTGTGTTTAAATTATGGAAGATTCAGACACGATTATAGTATGACATTACCATCACCAATACTTTCTCCTGCAAGCACCTCAAAAACTTTTACAGACACCATTGGATGAAACAGTAAGGCAGGCAAATTTTATTGTTGCTCTTTATTTCAGGGAGGATGAAAGACCATCTCAGTAGTAAGCCTAGAAAAAAACCCCAACATTCAGATCTTCTGAATCCCAATGCCTCAGTGGTTCTTTGCCAGCGTTGTAGAGATCTAGATCTTAGAACAAAAGGAAAAGTTTTGAGACCTACCCATAACAAGCTGTGCTGAGGAAAGCAGCTAAAGCAGAACAGGAAAGCTGTCCAGGAGATACCAGTATAAATACAGCTAGCAAGGGCTTATCTGAGGGGGAGAGAGCTGCAGAGCTCTTTAGACCCTTGAGTCTCCCAGCACATTCAGGACAGTTCAGCAGCTCAGCAGGTGTGAGCACACCAGCTCATCTCAAAATGCTGATGTAGTGAGAGACAGGACGGTACTGCATGACTTCTGTGGGTAGTAACTGATGAACCCATCACAGTCAGGAAAAGAAACAAACAACACAAAGCTCAACTCATATTTCTTGTGTATACAAGACTTTGCAAAGAGTGCAGTGCCGCAGCATAGTGAGGTTCAAATTTGAGCCTAATCTCACCAGATTTGAGAGACCACTTAATGCAGATGTTTTTATCGTTTCATGTCATTACTTATTTTGGAGGTGAAAAAAAATGCTTTTCTAGATCTCTTTAAAATTGTATCTGAAACTTGTTTAAGTCTTCCAGACAGCTCCTGTGCAGACTTGCATACTGAACACCATTCACTGAGGATTTCAAAATATCCTCACTGACAAGGGGCTTGTGAACAGCGACAAAGAGTCTATAACCTTTAACACTGACTGAAACATGAAAAGCCAATTCATTATCCACTTATAAAATGTGTCAAATCTGTAAACTTCCACAAGTTTCCTTCTTTTAAGAGCTGGCAAAATTCACTGTGTTGGGATGACTGCATGGGTTCCCCCTCGCTCAAAGTTAATCATTAGGCTGTTACCAATAAGGCTCAAAATACTGAAAACAGAGAGAGGTAATTTTCTGTCAGAGGTCTGGGAAAAAGACATAACACAAAGTCCATGCTCATCAGCACAAGGAAATGAAAAAGCTAGTCCATTCCCATGTAGATGGCCTCCAAACCTACAAAGCAGTTTCTAAATTGCTTGAGAATTTTAACTTTCATTTTAATAGGTGCTAAGTGCATGCAAACAGAAATAATTAAGATGATCAATCTGTAAGAAGGAAAGCACATAAAAGGAACATGAGTACTTAAAAAGGTTAAGTAATCATAGTAGTAATTATTAATTACATTATAATTATTAATTATAATGTAATAGATCTCTGACTGTTCTTTTACAAGGAGCTTAAAATAATTTTCAGGTGCTACATCAAGTTATGCAACAGAAAGGGATTCCTGAAACAGCTTTTGGGCTGCAAATCTCCCTTCAGCAAAACCATTTCTTTCCACACAATATCGAATCTCCAACAAAGCATTTAACTGACTCGATAAGTAAGAGTGAACCTTAACAAATCTGGAGAAAAACACACATATATATAACATTTTAATCTCTAGAGTTTTTCTGGGACAGAAAAGTCTTTTTTTCCCACCAGTTCTATTCTCAAATATTCTCAGAGGCAAACACTGCAGTTGCTAGTTAAAGATGGGTAACTAAGAATCAGATTTAAAACCTTGTCCAAAAGTCATTCAGAGCCAGTGGTAGCACAGAGCAAACTCTGCCTCTGGCTCTCCAGCTTGCTTTGCTTTCAAGGTGCAGGAAATCACAATGAAACCTGCTGCAACGTGCCAGAAGTGATGTGTTTATGTCATGCTAACCTGGCATTGTGCAGAGTCACTGACACACAAGGGGCAGTTGGGCAAACACGGCTGCTCTGTCCCCCAGGGCTGGAGAGTGCATGGGGGAAGGAGCAGAAAGAGGCTGGTTCTCACAGACAGCACCCTAAAACAGATCTTATATGACAAAGGCATGCTGCCTGCCTCGTACACAGATTTTAAGCCTCTTTGGAACAATTTTGCCTAGTGGAATATCCTTACTAATGTGGCCTAGGTAGCTGTGTCATTTTTTTGATAGTGTTCTGCATGCCACAGCCTTTAAGCTCCTGGGACTGCTGCTTTTCAGAGGCCCACCCTTCTGTAATGCCTCCAGTTCTCTAACTGATAGGATGCATACAGTGTTATGTTTCCTAAAAACTTATGTTTATACCCCGTGTTGCTTATTTGTCTGCATTAGAAACTATCACACCAGTAAGTTGTGTATGTACTCTTTTAAATGACTAAACAAAACAGATAATTTTGAAAAGTATGGAAAAGAAAAATAACTCCACTAGTAGCATGGGGCTCATATTCCCCATTTAAACATTGCCAAGCAATGAAGCCATTCTGTACACTTTATTCCGTTGAATTTTATCATGTTTGAGTCTACTGGGAAATTTCCCTTGGTAACTTAAAGACGCAGCTTGTCTGCTTGGACCCTGGAGTGGTCCTCAGAATATACAAGCTATACCCAGGTGGAGCTGTATCAGAAGGATTTTTTCCACTTCATGTAGTAAAGAAAAATAACAAGAAAATAACATTTTTACACATTCATCTGCGACTCCAGCTTTTTCTCTCATGAAGTCACAAAACCACACAACATGTTTACACCACTGCCAAAATTCAAAAACTATAAATAGGTCTATAACCTTTTGCTTCAAATTGGAATATGGGATTCTTTTCAAAAGACAGAAAGGAAAATGGAAAATTTATTACTGAAAAATAAACAATGTCCCTTCTATAGAGGCATTGTAGCACATATGTTCAACAGCAACCAAATGTGATGTCAAAAAAGAAAATAACCCAGAAAATTATGATTTTTGGGTGAGGATTTAAACAGCAGAAACAGATGAGTATTTAAAAATAAAGAGCCTATTATATTCAAATGAAACAAAGAATGAGGAGACAAAATAATAAGCTATAAAAATATATCTGTCAGCAAAGCTGTTCCAGGACTGAATGCTTCCCCCGTGAGATTCTCAGGAAACACCAGGCACCCTCCAGGTTTAAAGCTTTCATCCCTGGGTTCTGAGCTATATTGGTTTCCTGTATAAAAGGAACTGAGACGAGAAGAAAACATTTGACCGACTGCCCCAGCAATCATACGATGTTTTATACTTTGTGGAGCGCTGCCTAACACAACAAAACCGAGTATTGTTACAGAGGACTCAAAGAGTCCAACCAATTATGTCCCTTCATGAGTACAGCTATACTAGCCTTTGATCACCAGTTCTAACTACCAGCAGTAAAGCAAACACAAATCTGCAGACAGCATCAATAAACCTTGCAGTGGGAGGGAACAGAGATACTCTGTGCCCAGTTGGCTTTTTCTTTTTTGTTTGGTCCCCCCCTGCCCCTTTCCCTAAATCCTGATCAAAATTATCTACTAGTTGCCTTCTCTAACTCATGGGCAGACTCAAAGAAAGTGAAGGGTATCTTTCCCCACTTTTTAATGCCATTGCATGGCATCAAGCAGAATTTATTTTTTTTTTAAAGCCCACTTCAGCAGAACTCTCTAACCACAGTAAAATTCTATTCCAGCTATTTACCTGGAATTCATCTGTGTTTTTATTAAACTCTGTTTTTATGAACACACAGATGTAATACATGTATTCATGATCAAAGAGCATGTAGAAACATTCTTTTCTCTACTATTTCTTTACTGTGTGGACTTTTTCCTGAAGATTTTCCCACCAAAAACAAGCTAAACACTCCAGATTTTCTGGTGATTCGTGCTATTATTTTGCTATGATCTCACAGTGTCGGACTTAATCGGTGAAGAGGTCTTGGCTGAGTAGGTGCTGGGTATTGCTCTCCCAGCACTGTAACCTGGGCTTTTTATTCCCACAGTGCACAAGTTCAACAAAACAGACTTCCCATATCCAAGAAGCACACAGTCTTTTCAAGCTCAGAGGCACAACTTCAGCATAAAAACCACAGTGGTTTTCATCATGCAGAACAGACAGGTTTAAGGCACAGATCTGAACAAAAGATTAGGAAAGGCAGTGTGGTCCAGCAGTTAAGCCACTAGCCTGGGACCTAGAAATCACAGCTCTGCAAGCATTGCCTATGACAGAGCCTGTGCTGCTGGTGGCACCACAGAAAATGACATTGGCCTCAAGCCCCGGAAATATGCATGGCCTGAATGCCCTTGAAATCACACAGAGTCAGGCAAAGAAGTTTTGAAGGTTTGGGCCTTGTTTCCTTTGTGCTGCAATAACTGTCTGTACAATGAAAGGTAATAACATTGACCTGTCTCACCAAGTACATTGAATACCCACTGTAAGAGGGACACCTAGCATAACTGCTAAGGCCATGTGCTGTACTGCTTCAAAGAGGCACAAAAACAAATACTAGGTTTCTTATCAGCCTCATGCTGCACTTCTAGTAGTAAAAGCATGGGATTGTAACCTCATAGACCTCTGAAGAATTACATATAATCCAATTCTGTCACCCTTATGTCTGTGGTCAGATATTTCTTAGTAACTGATGGATGCTAAATGGGCTTTATCCCTGCTGTCTGCTTTGTCTGACACATGATTCAGCTCCTGCCACTGCATAAAGTTCTCAATTTATTTAGCCGTGCCTCCCCAACTGGCAGGGCCAGTCCTCCTTCCCTTCCAGCACTGCATGTCACTTGGGAGAAGCCCTGTATCCATGGCTGGCTGGAGGAACCCTACCTCTCATGTGTAAATAAAGGCAAGACAATGGTTTTTTTAACCACATTGCCCAGGAAAATAAGGATCTAATACAAATTTTCCATGTTCTCTTCAGGTAAAACTATACATGTTACTATTAAAATTTGTAATAACCATTCAAATCCAAAACTTCGGGTGGGAGGATCTTGAGTAGAGGGTGGTAATTCTTACTTGCAGTACACTAAAACAACATGACTTGGATTCAGCTTCCAACTGACTATAAACTTCACACATGTTCTCACCACATCTTCCCAGAACACCAGTTCGTTTTGCACATGATCCAGACGATATGGCATCTTTTTTCTCACCATTTGTCTGTCTTATCTATTCAAAATATAATCTGGAGAATAACAGATTTCATTTGCTTTGATGATCCATAGTCCTTAACACAAGAAGAACTTTGTGAAAAACATTACTATAATACAGCCAGGGCTTTTTCACTTTGGTAGCACTACTTACATCTGGATGAAAAAGTAATGCATGCCAAATAAGTAGTAAAAGCCAAAACACATGGGTGTTAGCCAAAAAGACAACTCAAGATTTATAATTTACAATCTTTTATACTCGTGCCTTTCTGATTTTTAAAAAATAGTCTGCATAACTTTTAAGCATACTCCCAGAAGCAAAGAAACAAAGTACTGAAGAGAGAAAAGTCAAAGAAATGTCAAGCATAAAACAAAGACTGAATAGAAATTAAAGCCAAGCCCGTATGTAGAAATAGAGTAGGTAAAATACAGGATCTGTAGCAAGCAAAGCTGGATTTAAATAATTACCGTCCTATAATAAATTGGGAACACAGTAGATGTGTGAGTGAGACACAAGGTGAAATTACATCTAATATGGTGATTCACACTTACTCAGAAAATCTGGTTGCTACTATACTAGTTGATGTCAGGCTGCATTTTATTCAAACCAATAAAATCTTTTGTGTGGTCTCTTGACCTTGCTAATTGTCTAATTTACATTTAAGACAATAATGTTGCTTAGTAATTTAAAAAGGAAGTGTTCCCACCCCGGAGTGTTATCCCTGCATCTCCTCTGAAGAAACTTTAAACTGATGAATGCTGCAAGTGAATGGGAGTCCCCTGCATCCCAGGTTGTAATTATCTCTCTTAATTGGTAAGGCTTTACATACTAATTCTATCTGGCATGCTCAGAGAAGGCAAAATCTGGAGTTATCCTGATTTACCTCTTCCTGTGGAGGTTAGAGGAAAAGGAAAAGTCTCTCCTAAGCAGGCTCAAAGGTACCAAGATGTAATCCAACAATGCACAGACACTTAACATCTTTTAATGACCTTATATTTAAAAGAGTAAACCCATCTTGATATTCTGGTAACCAAAGGTCAGTACAGAACTCAAACAAACAGAGGCTGGGACAGCTGTGCAGCATCTTTGGCCCAAACCTTACTATACTAGAGGCAGGAACTGCATAGCTTGACAGAAAAAGCATTATGCCTTAAAAAGTTTTTTCATTTTTCTTACACTAATAAGCAAATGAGGTGAAAAATGCTAAGTGATCTACAGAAGAAGCTGTCTCTATCTATCTTCTACTACGCCATAAATGGAGAACTTAGGCAACTAAATAGTCAAGATAGAGCTGTAGTTAGTAGGTTGGTTTCTCAACATCACATTTTCCTTCCAATCAATATAAAGAGTTGTTTGTTGAGTTTGTTTTTTGTGTATAATACAGTTGCTACTCTTCAAACAGTAAGAGACTACAGGTGCTTTCTTGCTAAATATAAAACAGGTATAAAAACATCTCAGAATGAGGCAGACCCCTTTATACACTATGTTTGGTGACTATTACCATACTGATAGGTAGTCCACTAGCTGAGGCCGCTTCCATCTGAAGCCTCTGTGCGTACATACAGGCTGAAAGCAGAAGCTGGTTCACAGCACAGGGTGCATCAGGAATTACCAGTATTAGTGGTTTACATACTTCTGTTCAAAGTCTCCTGTTTTGCTACCCATTTTCCCTGGGTGCAAAGCCACATCACAGTCCAGTGCCATATTGCTTACATCAGTGTGACTTTGTGGAAGGATGTGTATAAGTAAAATGGATTTGATCTACAGATCTGAGTTGATAAGAAAAAAAAGGTTTTGCTGCTGGATATTTTTGTGCGTGGAGAAGTTTAACCTGCATCATTTCAGCACAGCCCCACAAACAGCTGCATGAGCACAAGCAGAGCAGAAAAAACTGGCGGCAGGAACAGGAATGAGCAGCAGGGGTAGGAAGCAGGAATTTCTTAGTTTGTCTTGTGTCAAATCCAATTTATGTAACATCTAATTACATCCTTAGATTTACTGAATGGGGAAAGGAAACAATCCCTAGTTTTGAAGACAAGATCTGATGTAAGTTATTTTATATTGCTGGTACTTACACAAAAACCAAGACTTGGACATACTGCATTCATTTTTGAGTTCTGTTCTGAATTGAACTAAGGGAATTGTTCCTTAAATGATTGCTGGGAGCCAACTGATCATAACTGATGAAATCTCCTCAAACTTGCCAATTCCTGAAATTCTTCCCATTTTTTTCCCCAAGTGACACTACATTCATCCAGCAGTAAAGGACACCAAGATACCGGCAGTAGCCGATGTGGTGTGCCCCTCAACAGATGGCACACTGAGATGTGACCATGCTCCTCACAAAAAGAGGGCAGCAGTAAACCCCTTTAAAGCTTGTAGTTCACTCATTTTGCTTTTAAATGGTTCAGCAGTATAGGACTGACAAAAATGGTTGGAAAGGATACCAGCCCCTGCTGGTCTCCTCCGCTCTACCCAGGGCTGCTGCCCAGTTGTGGGTTTTGCATATCTCTGCTCTTCAAATGCAGTTCACAACCCAGGGTAATAACAACATAAACAGTGGCTAAGTTAAAATACAAGGCACTAGGCAGTGGTGGTGAAAAAGCTGATATATGCACTCATTACAGAAACTTCTACCGCAGAGCAATGTTTCAACAAGAGAGAAATACCCAATGACAGATAAATCTAACAAAAAAAAATAAATTCACCATATCTCTGAAACAAGACACAGAGCTAAACCCACAGAAATACTTCCTTCAGTTTGCAGTGTATAACTAAGAACACACCTCAACTCCCAGAAGTACTTAGAGCAGATCATAGTACCATATGCCTTTTATAAGGCACCATGCAGTTCCCATCTCTATAGCTACAGCTTTTTGGCAACAGTCCAGATCATAAAAGGCTGGGTCACATCTCTCTTAAAAGAACAGTAATATAGCTCAGCTTACACTGGCTGACAATATTATGAATGCCACAGAGAAGATAAATGAGAAGAAACTATTCACATTATCTTGGATACAAGAAATAAGGAACATCCAGTGAATTTTTAGGAGAACACAATTAAAACTACATTTGATAAGACAGCAGTTCATTGCAATGGCTTGTTACAGAGGCATTTAAGACAAGACTGTCAGTTCAGGCAAAATTCTGTGGCATGAGTCCCTTCGTAAGTATTATGAACTGGAGACAAGCTACAGTGCAGCAGTCTAGCTTCCCTGCAGTTGCAAAGGTGTATTGCATAGAGCAGCGTTATAAAAGCCATATTTTCTGCATCCTTTTCAAAGCTGCTGCCTGTGTTGGACAGAACACAGGGCAAGAGAGGTAAGAGAGACTTTTCATGAGGAACAGAGTGGCTCTTCCAAATGAAGCACGTTTATATTGTCATTGGTTGTGTTTGTCACATCTAGGGAGACTGCAAACACTGTGCAGTTGTCCTCTGGTGTGTACACAGAGCCAGGCATGGTAGTGCTACAGTCACGATTGCAACCTCCTGATATTGCTGCAGGACAAACATAGTAATATTAACAATTAGTGACTTAGATAAAGCTCACATTTATAAATTCCCTATCAAAATCACTGAGGTTGTGTGCAGTGTAAACTCCTCCAACACATAGCTAGAACTCTTCTCACCCTCTGGGTTACGTGTTCCCACTCTCTCCAATGGAACAGCACTAACACATATGTGAGCTCCTGGGGAGCAAGTTCACACAGCTTATCCCTTCTTTTTCAAGTTACTTTTTGGCTGGATCAGCTCCTGAAACAGTGCAGTAAAATCACTTGAGCATTGGTGCAAAGGAAGTGGTAATCACGTATGATGGCAGATAGGAGGTAAGGAAAGGATGAGATTGATGCATAACCTGACCTGGACCATATCCTGAATCTTGGCTAAAGGAGAATGCCATGGCTATCATGAACCTAAGGGGTTTTCAAAGTCACAGAATTGCACAATTCCAACCTCGGCAGCTGCCATTCTGAACTTTTCTGCAAAGATTCAGTGAAATCTTCATAAAGATGTGGAAAAATGGCCAGAGAAGGATGCCCCACAGGGCACATACTTGGTAGACTATGGCAACCCCAGGCATTTACAAAGACAACAGCAACCACAAGAAATTAACTGCTACGCACAGGAGTCCTTCCAAACATCAAAGAGAGGAGACTAAATTTGGCTCCTAAAAATTAGATGCAGTCAAGTGTTCTCTGACAACCCCATCATCTCACATGCTGCTTCTTCACATGAGGGGCTATGCCTGTGGGGCCTGGGGGTAGAAGCCAGCTGGAAGTACTTGCTGCGCTGTTCCAAGGTTCATGTTGTGTACCAAACTGATTACCAAGACACCAAGGGAAAATTATTTCTCCCAGACATCTCTGGCAATTCATATTACTGCCAAGTGTACTCCAGGCTCCAAATACAACTCTCTAGCCTGCAAAGCCTTCCCATGGCCTTAGCACATCAGTGACCAAAAAGAAAATTGGATATGATTTTACCAATAGGCTTCTCTGCTGAGAGAAACTTTTCATTTTTTACATATACATAAATAATCTGGTTCTCAAAATGTACCCCTTAGAAGAAATACCTGTAAAGTAGACAGCAAAGAAAAGCTGTAAGTAACACCAGGTTATGATTTACATTCCCCAAAATAGTTGGAGCTACTTAAGGAGAGGCTCCAGCACAAGGAATTCTTCCTTTAAAATAGAGCTGGACCCAAGTAACACCTCAAGAGGTGAGAAAAATTTGCCTAAAATGTTGCAAAAGCAGCCTATGATCAAAACAAGAGGGAATTAATAAGTCTCTTGGGACAGAAGGCTCATCTTCTTACTCCAGGTAGTCTGTCCAAGCAGTCTCCCTTAATGTGTAGCAGAAAGCACAAAGTCCAGCAGGCGTGGTCTGGAGATGGGAAATAACTGAGGTCAACAGTAAAGGGTGGCATTGGCTTTCTCCAGGGCACCTCTTGAACTATCCACCCATATAACTTTAACCTAGTTTCTATTTGAACTGATTTACATTTCTTTTAGTTGCTAATGAACCTACCCAAAGGGGACTGTAAACCCTGGGAGGATTCCCCAGGTCTTTTGGGCTCAGGCCCTCTACTGAGTGCAGGCAGACAAAACACAGAGTTTGGCCATCACTCCTATTTCAACAGCTATGGATCACACAGTTTCACATCACAGAAACTGTTCCAAATAGTTAAAATATTCCCCCTCAAACCACTCAAGTTTAATTTTTCTCAAAAAAAAAAAAAAAGAAAGAAAGAATAAAAATATAAGGTGTGTTTCTTCAAACCAAAACACTGTCAGATCAGACACTGGCACAAGTTCAGACCTAACATTTGTGAGACTAGATCAAAGCAGAACTCCAGAACTAAAACGCAAGGAATGAACAGGTCTGGATCTCCCTGATGTGTTTTTTTTTGAAAACCAAAGTCATTCCTACTGTGGGTAAGGCATTTCCCACTGTAACAGGGGGGTGAATGAGTGCAGCACTCTCAGGAATCACATTGAAGCAGAACAGAGACCACCAAGACTGGAGGCAACCAGAAGGGCACAGATGAAAGGAGTGTAAAGAACAAGCGAATGCTGAGAGCTGGAGGGAAAACTTTCTACAAGGATTGCACTGCCTCAGAGCAGGTCCTGGGAGCCTCAGGCAAGTGGCCATTGTTTGGGCCAGTAAGTAACGCCCTGTTTTACTACTTAAATGATTTGAAGAGGGTTCCAGCTTCTATGTCCCTGAGGACTATCTTCCCAATACTCACTCTGAAAGTCACCCTTTTTTTCCCCACTACCTGCTGTGTGTAACATCTGTACAGTGCTATGAAATAGCTCAGGGACAGAGCTTGTGGAGACCTGCTCAGGCATTTTTATTCACAGTTTTGTCTGAAGCTGCTTGGAGCAGATTAAATATGCAGATGTAAAAACCTCTGGGGTAAAAACCCATCCCTGTCACATTAACAGCACCCATATTCAAAAGCTCACTGGAGCTTTGTACAAAAAGAGGATCATGAACACAATTTTTGGCTGCATACAGAGAAACAGAGAAATTATTTCAGTCTATGGCCTCCACGTTCCTGGTCACTGGCCCAAACCATGGGCAAATAACATCCAGAAAAACATCAGGGGATTAAGACACTCAGGTCTACAAGCTGGCCTGCACTTTCACCAGAACAGTGGGACTCAGGGAAAGGCTGGCAACAATTGAGACCCTGTTGACACTCAGTTGTCAGCTTCACACTCTCTTTTAACATCATTTGAACACTGTCCTACTGCCAAAAATGTGTGGAAATTTCAGAGATCAATGGCCTTGCAGTAAAGTCAAACTCATGTACAAAGTCAAACATCATGTGATGCTGAGCACTGGGAATTACAGTCCACCAGGATGGAGCAATCTGTCATCCGCTCACAGGCACAGGAACTCGCACCCTAATGGGATCTATGGGAGTTCTCAATGTTCAGAATCAACTTCTCTGGAGACAACAGAATCAAAGACCATATTAAACCATTGTCCCACCATGGTCCTGCTCATTTCAAGAATTTAGTTCTTGAATCAGGAAAGGTGAAGAAAGTTCTCCTAATCTGTGTGGACTGGATGGGTGGGGAATCTGTTTTTCTCCTTTTTCTTGTACACATTCATGATTTGCTTTTCTCCTATAGAAATCCAAGGGTCACAGCCTAGACAGTGTCAAAGAAAGCACACAGGCCCAGAGGAAGGTAATTCTAAGATGCTTTTTATTTAATTTGCCTGAGGTCAGACAAAGGAGCAGCAAAGGAGAACAGATCATTTTGGCATCTGCAAAGAGGTGTAAGGAAATGCTGAAGGGTCCCTATAGAGACTGTCATTCTGAAGTCCTCTCTAACAATGTTGAAGAAAAGCTTCAGGATACTTGGAAAAGAATATCAGCACATATCATGCATTTTATAGCAAAGTTTGATTAAACCAATATGCCAGATTCAAGAGTCCCATTGGGCTCTGTGTTCAGATTTTGTGGATACTTCCAGTTCAACACATATTTACCTAATTTCCAGCTTCAAGACACATCAATCTTTTAGGATATCTTAAATGTGGAGATTAGGTGGCCTATGCCTGCATAACTCAGCTAGACCAGTCATCAATCCTTTTGCAAAGACACAAATGTACCACATGTTTGTGGCACATTTGCCTTACCATGCAATGTCAGCAATCAAGGATGAAAGCATGCCAGGCATTTCCATCCAGCTGCTAAATCAGAACCATTTTTCTTACAGAAAATCTGCCAATTATAAAAAAAACTTAATTCCAGGTGGTTAGCAGTGGGCTGGGTGGGTCAACAGAAAATCAATACTGCTGTCCACACAAAAACACTATGTTTTAGCCAAGAACATTTAAAAAAACCTCCAAACCTGCATGACATATGAGGAACACCTACAACTTTCAGTGTATGATCCACTGAATGTATTGCTCCAGCTGATCTGAATTATATGTTGCATTGACAGATTTATTTCTAAGGGCATTTATGAGCAAAAGAAGAAAAACACGAAATAAGAGTCTTCATTTCCACAGAGTTGTCCTCTTGTGAATAAAGGCTGTTGCTTCTATTGAGATAAGAAGAAATTGCAGTGCTAATACCAATCGTGTGAAAGCTAACAGCCAGCTCAGGTCAGAGCAGAACTCTTCCTAAAACTTGACAAATTTTTCAAATGTGACTAAACTGTGGCAAAGCCCAAGGTTTCCTAAAGCCACAGCAGTATCAAGGACAGCCTAAGGTATCTGACTCTTTCTGATGTCTCTATCCTAAACACTTCAGTTATACCAATAAAAGTTACAACTAAGTTGAAAGCACATTAAAGATGGGTTGACAGGTGATTGACAGGTGACACTGCAACGTGTGATGTCCTCAAGTACCATTTCACAGCCTTACATGGCAGGTTACTATCAATAAGTCTGGTTTATCCAGCTACTTCTAAACCCAGCCCACAGACTAGCCCATCATAGTAATGTGCACTGTATCAGAGCCTTTCCAAGGAAAGATAAGAGAGTCCTGCACCTATCTGTGCAGCTAACCCAGGGCTGAAGCATTTCACCTGTTCTGTCAAAGACCACATAGAGTTGCAAATGAAGCACAGAGGTGTTGGAAACCATGTCAGTAACACCAACTGGAAGCTGGGAAGGGGTGTCCCACAGCCACAAACACATCTGAATTCTCACAATTTACTCTCTACAGAATTAAAAAATGGTTTAACCTTACATTGTGAGAAAAGAAAACCTTCCAGGTATAGCATGTTCATTCTCTGCTAGCTTTAGCTGCACATTTTGAACTAAAGAGGGCAATAAGAAAAAAAGCATGCAAGTTGACGATGAAATGACAACGGAAGAAGCTATAAGGGCAAAAATCTTAAGGATAAAATCTCTAAGCCTCTTCCTTTACCAAAGGAAAAACATTACTCATACTACTTACTACTGATATTCATTTGAGACCTGACTGTTCAGACTCACTGAAGCTGCGAACACAGTAGGAAATGCAAACTTTCTCCTTCATACTTTCAATAAATTAGAACATAATACTCTGCTTAAGTTCTTGAGTCACCTCGTGAGGCAAAGGTCTCAGCTCTGACAATCAGAACAACATAACTGAAAGGAACTTGGCTTGCTGATATGAAACAGAGCTTCCAAAATGCCTGTCACATGAGCCTTAATAAAGCAGTGATAAATGGTTTTCATGAGAATAAAACCATATAATAAATGAGAGCGCTGGAGTACTCTGAAAGCCCAGTCTAAGAAAATTAATATGTGATTAACACTTTTTCATCAAATTCTACAGGCACGCTGTTTCTTCTTTGGAAGGACAGTGGTTTCATGATGGTTATTGGGAGACCGGGAATAAATCTCCCTTCATCTTGATTGTTCATTTCACATACACACACAATCTCCCACTAGTAATTTCTGATTCAACCTTCACTTTTACGTTGCCAGAGTGACTTGCAGTAGCACGTTCACCAGTGTGGCCAACATCTATCATGTGTGTTTTGCTCTCCCTCTCAATTAACTTGGGAGTCCTGTGTGTGCACTGTGATCTCTTACTCTAGCACACGTGCCACTGGTTGTTTATGATAATGACTGTTGATGGCACAGCTTCTGCTAAAAGGAGTTCATGTTGCATGGTCCCATATTAAGACCCTCCTGGGGAAGTTATATGTCAGAGTTGAGTCACTCTCACAATTCATCGCTGCCAAAAGTAGTATATCCCGCGTTTCAGCCCTGCCCTTTCTTCTCTCCATCTGTGCTAACACACCCTTTCTCTTGCATCAAACTAATGTTCATTAGAGCCTTCACTGAGCTGATTCAGTTCATTAACCCAGGAGCAAACAATTCAATTTTTTGTCATGTTAGTTTTCTTCCAGGCCAGCGAGTTGAATCTGTTTCACGCGGGGCCTGACAAGCGTTAGACGTGCTTCCGGCCAGGGGCAGTACCCAGCCAGGAGCAGAGGAGAGGAGCAGGAAGAGGATGGGGCACTGCATGTCCCCAGCACAAAAAGAGAGATGATCAGCTGTCATGGCTGGGCTTCGCGAACAAAAATTTGGGAAGGGTTCTACCCACATTTGTTGCAAGCACGTTGGTGGCTGAAAAGGCCAATACGAGACAGGTATGTCCGGTTGCAAAAGGCACAACAGAAAGACTCCTTAGATGGTATATTCTGCAAGGCACGATTCTTTCTGCGTTGCCTTTTCTCCTCAAGGGTGATCCTGCGTGCTTTCTCAAAAGCATCAGCAGCGTTATAGATGGTGTATCTCCAGACCTCCCGACTGGAGGCCAGAGTAGACCAGTTATGGTGGTCAATATGGCCAAGGCTGAAATGTTGTTTCAGGGAGTCCTTGTATCTTTTCTTCAGGGCTCCTCTCTTGCGGCAGCCGGTGGCAAGTTCACCATGAATGGTGATCAGGTCACTTAACCTTCAGCAATCTGACCCTGATGGAAGGAGGTTTCTTTGCAGCCCATGAGTGAAACTGCCTCCTCGAGCTCTCAAGCAGTATGCCACGAACCATCAACCCACGCCAGTAAGAAAGGACCCTGACAACCAACAGGGACACAATCTAATACCCTATAGAAAGCTAAGGCAAAAAGTAAGTTTGATGCATTCATTAAAGCTGCTGGTGGTGGAGAAATGCATTCTGCAGCTTTCTGTGCTTGCCAGTGGCTAACAGTTTCAAGACTGCTCATATTGTCTGGGCATTTCAGCACCTGCAACCAGCCTGGGGAAAAAAAAACAACCAAACAAGTCTGCACAGGGATAAGGGATTAAGGGATAAAGGAGATACTGGAAAACTACAAAGTTTGTCATATTCCTAATCCTAAAGACCTTCCTCTTTCTCTGCTTATTGCAGATTACCTGTCCCTCCTTGATTACTCCTGCTCCTTGCCAGCTTTTTACACAACTTCTTCCTATTTGCCTGCCTCCTCATGCACAGAGATCCTACCTAAATACCTTTATACATCTCCTGCAGCCTGTTCGTTTTATAAGGCCTCTAAGACCTTTGCTCAACATTGTATGTTTACAAGAAATCAACTAATTTCTGACTAATTAATAGTCAGAAAGCAAAAAGCTTACACTTATATGCATGAATTTGTACATGAATATGTATCAAATGCATATACACTTAAGTATGTATAGTACACTTAATATTACTCTTTCCTGTCTCCCCCCTATTTATTACATGTAAGGACAGCTGTCTAAATTCCACTGGAGCTTAATTTCTGTGACTTTTTGGGTGCACCTTTTAAGGTACAATGCTTTAATACACTGAAGGTTCACGTGATTCCATCCAGTTTATTCACAAAAAAAATAACACACATCACTAAACCTGACTCCGTGTGAGCTGACACTTCCTTCCAATAATGAAAACGTTTTGTTACTTTCCCTTAACAACGTCTGGGAGGGAAAGGCTCCTTCTCCACAGCTGTTTCTTGAAAACCTGTAGTACACTGCAATGACTGACAGACCTTTCAATAGAGTAGGTTGGACATTTATTCATCATGAATTGATCTCAGCCTTTGATAACCTGATAAAAGGATGCAGTTGACTGCTTTGTAAAACAGTCGGAATTTCAAAGACTGTAAAACAGTGGATATTTTAAGTATTTAACCCATTTTCTCAAAAGCAGAATTAATCTGCATAACTCATTTTCTCAGTGATACTCATCTACATATTTGCCTTACACACACAATCTGACCTTACATGTAAGCTTTCAGTTTGATTTTAACTTTATTTCCTACTGTGTTTTGCATCCCAAATGCATTGCTTGTAACTTTCTGGCAAGAGTAAGTGCGTTCAATTCTGGAAGCGGGTGCAAGCAGCTCCCTTGAGACCTTCTTCTGTGACCAACACATCATCCATGATGCCATCACTATTGAGTAGAGCTAACATCTATAACAGAAACTTCTCCAAAAGCCACTTCTGCCACCTTTGAGCTCTGCAATGAATCGAAGCACCATGGCTGCGTAGGGAAAACCCCTGCAGCTCTGAAAATTATAGAGGAGGAAAACAGACAGGTCCTTTTAGGTCATAAAAGAGGTTATGGCTTCCTTCCAATAACAGTTCCTATATCCTTTGATATTCTATCTACTTTATCATTTACCCCAGTTTTGTAGAATAGCAGCTGTCATAACAGAGCCCATCTTCTGCACTGCCGATCACTGCATGGAGGGAGACCAGTAAGGACGGAGAAAACACTTGAGAATCTTCAGCTTGCCTTGGCTAGGAGACAAAGATGAGTCACTGCCTGACCCGGGAGTCAGGGGTCACCCCCTCTGGGGAGTCACCGCCTTGGTCGGTCCACTCACAGCTAATCCTCTGAGAGTGGCTCTCGCCAAAAGATTTCTTTATCCCCTTGACTGAAAAAAAATAACAACAGAGTTAACAAGGCCAGTAAAAATCCATGACTCAGGCAAATCCTCAAGGATCAAGTGGGGAGTGGGAGGGAACGTAAACTAATCCGAGAGCCCAAAATGTCTTTTGCCAAAGCCTTTTAAAAAACAAAAACTTCACTAGGGTCTCCTCGTTAGTGGCGATTACAGGGAAGGCATTTCTTTTTTTCTTTCTTAACTAAGAATCTCTTCTCAACAACACAAACAAGGGTGCCCATTGACGTGGTCCAGTGCTTTCTAATCCATCTGAGCAGCTGGCTTTGTATATCTTTTATACATACTGAGGGAGGAAAAAGAAAGGCTTCTTGGGGAGAAGGGTCTCTGTCTCCTCAGTGAAAATACTGGTTTTACAGGATGGCCTGCAATGTTCCTGGGGAAAAAATACAATTCTTTTTTTAATGGAAACATTTACAGTACATAGATTTGAATATCAGCTGTGACTCACAGAGGTGATAATTCCCTTCTTTTTTCCCCCAGAGAAAATGACAGACATCTCAGACATTCGTTCTGCCACTAGTTTCTAAATCTGAAAACATCACCTCAGGTTTCCTGGGGTTAAAATAAAAGCCCTAGTGATGTCACCAAATTTCAGTAGATGTCTCACAAATGAACATGAGGACAATCCAAGGCAGCACATACACAAGAGTGAGTAAAAAGTACATAATCCTTCCCTTTTTGTAGCATTACTATTCTGTTCTGGCTCAAGTTACCCTACAACACCATGTCCCAGGATGTGTCTTTCTTTTTGTGTCACTCTTCTGTCAAAGTAGTGTCTCCAGAAAGCACTTTTGACTGTTGGCTTTCCTGTCCTGCTGCCCACACATGTTCTCCCATTTTGATTTTCCAAATACCAACATACAAACTATGACAACAGTGCTGGACCCAGTACAGTCGCTGAATATTAATTCTTGTAAAAAGAAAAATTACACTTCACTTCCAAAACTTTTATAGGGATTCATGTATCATGAGTTTCTACATAGCCCATTTCAAACTCGGAGTTCTCATTGAAGGCTGGTACAGAGCCCTGAACACTCCTGAAGAAAATTAATTTGAAATATTACACTTCCCCACATATCATCTAGTCAACTAGCTTCAGCTATCTGAATTAGTGATGTACTTCAATTTTTTTATTACTTTTTATAAGTAATATCAAATAACATGAGTGTCACCTTCCTTGCTATCTCACTTATACTTAATATTATTTCACACACCGCTTACTTTTAACCAAAGTTGTCTCTGTTTTCTATCACAGCTGAGAACAGAAAATTTTCCATACCATCATTTCCTTAGCAAAACTGTGGGCCCTAGCCCTAATTTGTGGGGCGCAGGTGTAGGTGCTGTCAGGAGCAGCACCGGGAGGTTCTGCGGCAGTGCAGAGCTCTGTTAGAGCAGGTGCAAGATGACGCTCAGAGTCAACAGTTCACTGTTTCATTGAATGCTGTTAGGATTCACAGCTGTGTTTTGACCAGCTTCCATAACCTCATGCCTACATGGGAGCCTTTCTCAGGCACAGCTTCCACTGAACCCCCAAAGCAATGCAAAGTCTTCAACAGCGCACACTTGGCAAAGCTAGTGCAAACACAGCCTTTATGAGCTCCGAATACGTGAGTCAGAGCTCACCTCTTTCTGCAGACTCTTTCCGCTCCCTTCACGTCAGAAATATTTCCATCTGCCTGCTCGTGAAAGATATCTTCTAAAGCAATATATGTTCACATTTTGTGTTATATCTGTATGGACTGTTCCACTCAAACATTAAAAACAACACAGAAAAATTGCTTTGAAAGGTGCTAGTAAAGAAAATTTTAACTTTATGAGCAATTAAAAACTCATGAGATTACTGGTCTCTGTTTTCGAAAAATGTATGTGCATATCTATAATGAAATGATAGGTAAGCATGACTGAGAACTAGCATTTAATCCCAGAAAATTTGAAAAATAGTTCAGTCATTGTTTTGATGGTCCCAATCCTTTCCAGAGTTGACAGCTCCGAGGGTAAAGTCATTTAGCCTTGTTTAGTGTAGGAGTGAAACAACACAGGGAAACACTGCACAAGACAGCCTCGGCAAAGATACACATCTGCTGGGAGAAGTCTATTCTTTTCCTCTTAAGCCAGTTTCCCCTCAAAGCTGTGAGTAAAGGAAACAAAAGGTTGGATATACTTAAGACTTTTTAAACATAACTAGGCTGCTTCATTTTTCACGTCTTTCATTTGCTGGGGCTTTGCAATTTGCCTCCAACCTCCCTGCTGTGAAGTCCTCAGTCAAGTCAAACCTGTTTGCCCTTTGTGTGTGTGTGAGTGCCCTTAAACCCAAACTCAGCCAACAGTTTAGAGTAAACAGACCTACCCAGGGAGGAGCTGGAATTTGAACTGCAAATCATGTGTGTCCCAAACAATTACTCCCTCTCCAGGTGAGGGAACGCAGCAACATTTCTGGTGTCTAAGCAAATTTCTCTGCAGCACTTTGGAAGATGGGAGATTGGTCTTTTTTTATCACAGTCAGGGCAGTGCCTCGGAGAGACTCATCAACAAAAAAACCTGCTTAACTAACTCATCTGCTCCTTATACTTACCTCCTGCTGATTTGATGAGCTAACATTTTAAGAACAGTGGATACATCCTGGAACCACCCTCTTACCTCAGTGATTATTATCTAAATTGTTCTGCTGAGTATCTTATATAAGACTTGCATAAGTGATGCATTCTGCTCCTGTTAAATTTGGTTGCTCTAGCTAATGAAGAGTACCACACTGTGAAATTCCCAAACTGCAGAGCTGCAGAATGACCAAAACTGCACTGGTGACACAGTACTTACCCTGTGACCAACCTTTCAAAGAAGATTAAAGCTAGGCAAACTATTGAAAAGCCTGAGCAAGCTGAGACCTGGCAACAAAGGCAAACACAAGCACAAAGGAGCACAAAGAGGAAAGAAAAAGGTAGGAATAAATAAGGGAGAGTGATAATCTCTCTCCATCTGAGAGAACAGGGACCAGACACAGACCTGAGCATGGAGGGGTTTTGGTACAAAGCACCAAATTCTCCTCTGTCTATCTCCTCCTCTCACCACCACCACCATTGTTTTAGGGATGCTCAGATCTGGACCTGTGAACTCACCTGCTACATATGCATGTTCTAATTATATTGGGTAGTCCACTCATCTCTTGACCACATCATTTAAAATGTAAATGACAGGTCTCAGATAAAGGTTACCTATTTGAGAGAACAGCATGTCTCACGCAAGACCTGTACATCCTGCTCCCCACAGGAAAACATCTCTCTTCTGCATTGACTTAGAAGGTTTCTCTGAAGACAGGTCAGGGTGGTGGAGGCTGAGAAGGACAAGCTACATAATTAGTGTGAAGGGGTATAAATTCCAGGCTGTAAACTGGAAGAGTAACTTCAGAGAGCTCCATTAAAACTCTAGGTATTACTAATTATTTCAATTTTTTATTACTCTTTTGCCAAAGCCCAAGGAGTCAGGCTTTGTATGCATAGAAATGCAAGATAATATGCACAAAATACATGGCCTACATCTGTCATACATATCCTGTTATCCTTAAGTCAGAACCAAATGATACGTTGACAATCACATAGATAACATACATGACCTTCTGTATGTAGAGTATGTATAGTGTCATTTAAAATTTACACTAAATCTATAAGAAAGGTGGCCAGTGGGACTAAAAGAAAAAAAAATAAAGCAACCCACAAAAGTCACAGTGGTTGAGAAATACAGTAACAAAGGTGATGGTGCAACCATCATTTGCCTCCTTAGTCATTATGGGGCAGTTCTTATTACATGATCACACACTGCTTTTGCCTAGACTCCTGTCTCATTCACTGCATAATTATAATGAAAAGGAAGGTAAAGGTTTTAACACTAAATGTCTTGGAAACTTGATCTAGGAGTCACTTAAGCTTCGCTTACAAGACACATAGCATACGTCTCTGTCTACACAGAAACTCAGTCAAAGCTAAAAAGCATGTCTTAAGCAATAAGTATTTTATTTGATGTCATCAGCCTGGTTATATAACAAGGGTCCAGCCTGGGAGAGGAATGAACTTGGGATCTCGATTTGCTTGTTGTTGGCAGGTGCTACGTTGTGTTGTGACCTGTTACAGCCACACCTATAATCACACAAGGAGCTACAGGTAACTCCTGAGATTGCCTTTTATCTTTAATCGCTTCCTGTTCACACTTCATTCTGCCAACACCTCCTGTCAGGATTATTGCTGTTTATTTCCCATGAATATCTAAGAATATCATTCATCCCAGCAATAAAGGTTTCCATGCAGTGAGGCATGCTTCAGAAGTGGCCTGCAGTATTTCCTAAAAGGTTACTTGACTGACTTGTTGGTTGGGAAAGTAAACAGGAAGACCTACATTGTCTGTCATAAAAAGCAACAGTATTAGGCAGGTAGAGATCACTGAAGCAGTTACTCCAGTGTAGTTTTCTAGAAATTAAAGTCTTGTACGCAGATTAAATCATATACTAGTAGCACCAGTACTATGGGTACAATCTTGAAAGCTTAGTCAGGTTGACTTGTTTCCTCTTACAGATACTTGAATGAGACACAGATACAGATTTTAGATAAACCACATTTGTCACTAAGTACTCAGACACAAGATATCTAAGAGATGGTGGTTTTACTTAGTTTATGATCCTAACTGCACAGAACAACAACTGAGTCATACCACAGCCTCGCAGAAGTCCACATCTCCCTCTTCTAGCTACACATAATGATACCTAAGCGGTCAGCTTAGTCTTGAGAAGCCTAGTAACTAATTTCTCTCTCATGAGGACCTGCAAGCATCAGCAGCAGTAAGTTCCATCATCCTTGCTACATCCCATCACACAACCAACACAACAGATGGACATCACTGACCTTCAGAAAATGTTGTTTGACACTTTAGAATACCAGAATCTGTTTGTGAGGCCACACGGCAAAGACGTATCAGGGAATTTATACATCCAAAAACAAACCATTTTTTACTGAAGAGAGAAATAATATAAAAATGAGGGCACACTAAATGAAACCATCAGAAGGATACTTCGAAACAAAGAGAAAAAAGCCAGTTTCTTACACTAGTTATTATTCAGCTCTAGAGCATGTTGCCACATTGTCAGCATTGAAAGGAGTCCAAAAGCAATAGCACAAGCCATGTAAGAGAGATCCATCAAGGGCTACTCACTTTAGGGATACCAACTGTGGCTCCAGAATGCAACACACTGCTAAAAACAGAGAGTACAGTATACAAGCATCATCAAGTCTGTTCTTCTCTTTTAGTTCACTACTGACTACTGTCAAAGGCAGGACAACAGGAGCTGTTCTTACATTATTATTATTATTGTTATTGTTATTATTATTATTATTATTATTACTACTTTGCCCATTATGCAAAGATTCCCAAGTAAAGCTCGTCTTTCCACCATTCTTCATATGCCTCCTGCTCTCTCTAGAGCAGATACAACTGTGATAACCTTAGTTTGGACACGGTGGCCCTGAGAAGGACTGCCAACAAATAGCAGCAAAATTATGGATACTGGACATCCTAGAGCTTGCAAGACTCAGCATTCAGCCCCTGTTCAACATCTCCATCAGGTCCTCAGAGCCTGACCAGCGAGAATTAATCTTCCATTTCATACACTCTTGTTCTCATTCTTTCTCAAGTCACAATCATGCCTTTGACCACACTCATCTGCTCCCCAGGATAACAAAAGTAACACTTCAGCAGTTATGGGCTCTTCCCAGTGTTGTTTTTCTATCCTTCTGTTATAAATGTCCCACTTTATATTCAGTGCAAACTGGAGTGTTTTTCACTTCTGTGTGAAGTTTTCCCTACTGCCGTTACACACTTTCATAATTAAAACTTCTCTGCTTGAGTCAACCGAAAACTACTGAAAATGTCAAGTATTTCAAAACTAACTATTGCCAGAAATAGTCACATTGCTTTCAGACAATCTTACTTCTGACAGACACCCCTTGAATGCAGAAACTACAGCAATTTTTAAGCCTCCACCTCTCCTCCATACTCATTAGTATTCAATGATACAGGTTACTGCATAACTCAGTAATGAGTTGCAATTACACCTTTAAGAGGCTTTCAAATGACCAGTCCTCTCCTTGGTGTATAAACTGGCTACATTCTGCCTTTTCCCTTATAAGACTGTACTTAGCATTTGCTCTCAATGACTCCAACTTCCTTATAGTCCTTCCACTTTCTGATGGGATCAACATTACACAGAGGTAAGAAATAAGCAGAGCTATATGAAGGACCAAAAGAGAGTCCTATCCTATTTGATGGACTGATTTGCCACAGGCCTCAGGAACTTTCATACTCCTCATTATGCAATATATTATCTATTTTTGTGCTTGATACTATTGATTCTTCTACCTCTTCACCTATAAATTATAGCAGCTTGCCATGTGGGTGAAAAACCAAGCATACTCAGCTTTGCCTTCTTATGAAAAATCTTAGACGGGAGTTAGGAAATGACTTCATGGTTTTAAGTAAAAAAATATTGATTTTTATAATGAGTTTAACCACAGTCTTCACAATAGATAGCACAGTGCTAAAGTGTCTGTCATGAACTAAAGGTAAATAGACATTCTCTTTATCATTATACCATGAATGAAAGATAGAAAAAAGTTTGCCATATCCCAAACCATTTGTCTAATTGTGGAGCTGCTGCATACAGCTGCTTTGTACACAGGAAAGAGATGTCAGACTTTGCTAATGCTTGGAGCAGAAGCAGAAAAATGATGGGCAGCAACTTTAGAAAAGCATCGCTCGTTAATCGCTGGATGGGGGTTCTTCTGAACTGCTATTGGAGCAAACAGCTATCTGCAAACCAAGTACAGAGAACCAGGATGGATCACACCAAATGCTTATTCTTTAACAGAATGCAGCCAAACAACAGACTCTAAATTGGAATCTTTTTTCTTAAACTTTCCTCTTTGAAGGATTTTATAAAATGGTGAGAACTCAGTACAGCTTGGATCTTTGTCTAACACCTAATGCTGTAAGATATCCATAGAGATTTTTAAAGATTGCAAGTAATTGAACCTGTAGGAAAAAGTCCTGTCAGCAACAATATTGTCAGCTTTTGCCTGGCTGGTTGGTCCAGTATTTTGATAGATACATTCAACTTTGTCAGTGTGCTCCCTACCTTGTCTCATGCAACAGGAATTTGAAAACCCAGAAGGTTTAATTGGTTTATTTTAACTGATGTCACCGAGATATACAAACACCTCTTTAAAACAGCGCCCTGAGAAGAGAAAAAAATCAGTCCTTCCTATATGGACCCTTGCTTCTTTAGATCTTCCTTTCAGGCAGAATAGTTCTTGTTTCCTCTCCCTGCAATATGCAGAAGGACACAGCCCAACCCAGAGGCAATGTTTCCAAGCATGTTCCCTTTCGTTTTGGATTAATTCTTCCGGCAAGCTTTTATATGCTCTGGAAAATGTATGCTGCTAGGACTTTGCAGCTGCTGTTGACTGTAGCAGCCCTGTCTGAATCCAGTCCAGTGTAGGTCACCAAGAGTCAGTGCTGGAACAAGCACTTCTTAGCAATTGCATCATCACATCACTTCCCAGCAGAGTGTCTTATCAGTGATCATCTGGGGACAGAGATTTTTGTTAATTTGCCAGGTGAAGCTTAGTAGAGCAAGTACTTTCTGGAATATCTGAAGGAGGGAAAAGCTATGTGTAGCCTTCTTTCTCATTTTTATTTTTACTGAAAAGTAAAGCAATCAGAGTTAGCTTTGCAAGAAGATCCTCAGGGTTATCCACAAAACCAGAGAACCTCAAGTAAGTAAATGTCTAAAATAAAACAAAAACCAGTAACAAATGCATTGTTTTCTCTTGCTTCTAACACAATACATCCCACTAAGCCCCTAAACCCAAGACTGAATGTATTTAATTGTGATCATGCTGAACACAAGATTACCGGAGCCATAAAATGTCTTGGACTTGAATCAACAATTGTTTTCCATTTTGAAAACTTCACAATGAACATGGCTGGAGACTTGGCTTCCACTCTCTGAATGAAACCCAACATCAGCTCTGGGTCCCCAGAGTCCCAAAACTGAAGTGACCCAGATGCTGCAAAGGTCAGTGCCACCAAGAACTACCACTGAATTTACTATTTTGGTATCATAACATCTTTGGTCCCAAGCCAGGGCCCCTACTGCACTAAGCAAAATGCCAATAATCTTGAAAAAGTAGTCCCTGCACCTAAGAACTTACAGTACAAGTTTCAGCAGGCTCCATCAACTACATAGAACAAGCAAGGGGGGCAGGAGGGGGACCTGGTAACACAGACGCAAGCACATATTGGCACAATGAGCATTAGTCATGGCTTACCACCAACTAATCATAAAAAAAATATTTTCCAGTAAGAGTTCTCACTTTTACCAACAAGAGACCAAACAGAGCATTTTGTTCTTTTTTTTTTCCTCTCTGAGCTTTCAGTACTGAACCACCTACAGATAGAAGGCCCTTTTCTTTTTTACTATCACCATGTCATTTTGCTGCATCTTGTGCACTGGGGGGGAAAGGGCAGAGGAAACCATGGCAAGCCAATGAATTAGATCCAGACTGGCCTTTCTTTTCATAGTAAAAAGGTTTTCTTTTTTCCCTCAAGAATGAGAAGACTCCAAAACTTGTTCTTATAAGGAGGTGTCAATGAGGTCCTTTATGTAAAAGCTGAGGGCAAACTTGCAGTTCTCAAATCACATTTTTTCCTCTTGCATGCTTTGTTCTGAGCCTGCTGCTATAAGTGTATTCACCAGATCAGCTTTTATTAATAAGATTTAATATTCTGCATGATAGCTCAGAAAGAGCATGTGATCTTCTATGGCTTATTTATTATTTTACTAAATTTGAAAAGTGCTAGGCTTATAGGCTTATGCTCACAAGCATCGTGCTGTGAGCCACCAATGCTGGTACAAGATGCAGTTTGGCTCCAGAGTGGTGGGCTGTGAACACGTCCTGAGGGCTCTTCTCTTGGTGAGACATTAGCATGGGAGACCAGGTTTGCTCAGCCAAGGATTATCCCATATTGGCTGGAGGCACTACGGCTATGTGATTCAGTCCACCACTTCTTGTTTTCACCTTGGGTTGGCAACTGCAGAAAGGGGTTGTCCTTTAGCTCCTCTAGCACAGGGGTGGTTTGGTTCAGACCTCTCAAGTTCCTGGATCCTTAAGCAGACTTCAAAAATCAGGAGGAGAGCCCAGACTTACCTTGCAAAGCCATGCTACCACAACACAAGCCTCTATCCTCTATTAAATTAGTAAAGGCCTTCTCCATTTCTCCCTGAGCTGAGAAATGCTAGGTGAGCCAAGTAAAGTAAGTGGATTCATGTGCTCTGAAAGCACACAGTCCAAACAGACATGAATCCTTTTTCCATTCTAAGCAAGGCCATTGTTTGTGAGCTAACTATATATTCCCCCATGGTCACAGTGCAAGAAAAACATTCATTCTGTCTTTGACATGATACTATAGTTCTCCAGGCTTCCTCAATATAGTGGGTTCAGGGTAAATTCCCCATTTGTCCTGCCCTTACAGTTCCTAACAAATGAGTCCTAGAATGACAGAACACCATTTTACTGAACTAACTAGCTGCTTTTGGCTTTCTTCTCATTTCTCCCCTATAACACAGGGCCTTTTATCTTGAGGCTGTCTCCTCCTGGGCATGCCTCCAGCTAGCCTTAGTGCCTGCTGCACATGAGCACCGTCTACGTAATATCATCATCGGTTTAAAAGTGGACCAAATGCAGGAAAACAGTTTCTTTCTCTCTCCCCCAACCCCCTTTTTAATAAGAATTTTTCCATGTGGATAGAGAAATAACATCTGGAACTACTGAAGGCTGCCAAAAGGAGAGAATGAAAACAATGAGTTGAGTCACACTTGAACCTGCCAACTTCATATAATTCAGACCTTCTTGAGGCAGTTTGAAAAGGAAAAAAAAAAGGAAAATGTTTTAGTTTGCTTTTTATAATGCAACTTTTTTTTTATCTGCTGATGTAAGTTGCAGAATCGGCCAAGACATAGCACCATGGCATGGGCATGCATCCTTGCAGCACTCTAATGACACAATATTTCTGTATTTCATCTATATATATGCAACAGCAGATCAAGGTTTCTCTTACTGAGCAGAGACCCACCGAGCTAGTGAAATTTCTGCCAGGAGCAGATATTGAGCCTCACTGGACCTTTTTATTCCCTCCCACAATGCAGTGCAGAGAATTTGAAAGTGTCCTAAAAGCCTCTTCATTTTTTATACCCATTAAGAGTACTGGTATGTGCTGGTAAATTTTAAAATGGTTGCATACTGTCCCAATGTAGTCTTTGTAAAAGAACAGCTCCTATATGATTGTGCTAACCTTTATCAAGGACATCACATTTCTCTGTCTAGTCTAGGAAATGCCTTCAAGTGTTTTCATGCTCTGAAATTTTCACCTCTTTTCACCCCAGTTATGCTTTGCTAGCATACAGGCCCACCAAAGCTGATGACTGCGTTGCCATGATAGAATGAACAGTTAAGCTGTTTAATCAAACAGGAAACTCAGGTGATAGGAAACACCAGCAAAATATTCTGTGAAAAAGTCAAAAATATGAGTCAGGCCAAACAACCTGGGGAGTTTTCCATGGATTTTAAATGCAAATGTATGTGTGTCAGATGCAGGAAGGCACAGTAACCAACAGACAGCAGAGAAGGATTTGTAGCAATACTTTGGGAAAAATCTAATAGAGAGCTCTGGATAGCAGGCTTAGCTAGAAAGAAGTACAGTCAGCTGGGAAACTTTCTCCTGTTGATTAATATACAACATATGCAGGGATTTACAGATATTGTTTGTAATGCGCCTGAATCCAAGACAAATCAAACTTCGTCATCCATCCCTCAAGTTTTCTCCTTAAAGAAACCACTCCAAAGACTTAGCTCTAGCTGACTGATAGGTCAAGCAGGGTTGCACAGTTCATAAATAGACAAAGCATATGAAATTATTATCAATCTTGTGCAGTATCATCTGACAATGGAGAAAAGATGATACAGACTCATGCAGTATTACGACATGAGATGCTACACTCTCCTCATGAGAGCAACTATAGTATCAACCCTTTTATAAAAGTACTTCTACCAGTATTTCACAGAGCCCTTAGAAACAGCCACAGCATCATTTATACCAATATCACCCTTGTCTGACATTATTTAACTGCCATCATTTCCATTACTCTCACGGCAGGAGCAGGAGACACTCAAGAGCAGCTTTCACAGCAATGTCCCAGTATGATAATTCCACCATGGCTTCAACAGCCCATTGCTGGCTCAGGCACCTACTCCCCTCTATTCATTTTGCAAAAGCTGCCATTTCATCAGGCTATGGCAAACTGTTTTCTGCACAGCTATCATAGCCCCTTTCCCTCAGTGCAAAGCTACTGGAAATTCTTATCAAGCTTGCCCACTCCATTGTTCCACACTATCAGATGTTATCAGAGAAGTCACGGCACTTTTAGCACATGTCAGCTTTTTTCTTTTCACTAAGTCCCCTGGCAACCATTCGAGTAACTCTTCTTGCCTCAAAGGCTTTAAACAATCCTACCAAGATGGCTAAGCAGCTAGAGATGCATTAACACAACTCCTTTACGTGGATAGACCTTTGTTCCAGGATAAGGCAGGGTAAGACTCAGTATTTAGTTCAAAACCCTTCATAAACAGTAAGCTAAAAGAACCCCATCTAGTTTAATATCAAAATGGGAATGTCTACAAGATGTGGCTACACTGATTTAGTTTTACTGTTTTAAATTCACTCCTTATCTTATACGAAGAGTTTTCCTATTTAGACAGTATAAGGCTGCTAAACGGTAGTTAACCACCCACAATTTTGTACTTATTAACTTACTGTCATTTAACATAAAATGTTTAGGCAAACCATGAAAGAGATCAGAATTCTGATCCTCATATTAAAAAGAAAATGGCTCCAGGCATTAGATTGTGAAATATGATTTCCCAGGATATATTAAATTCTGGGTTAATGTTCTTTTTGATATCACAGAAAATCAAACCTCATTTCATAAGAGGGCACTTCAACATGCTTTGCATACAGCATGCTTTCCCTTGATAAAGTCTCTGTGCTGCAGCAAACTTGGAATTTGATCAGAACCTCTGGAGCACCCAGCAGTGGGTGTGGAGGAGAGCAAAACCCACACCATGAACCTCATCTTACAGAAGTTGCTTAGATAGTTTTACAGCAAACAAAACAAGATGAATGAGCCAAGTGGATCAGCAGAAAGCATCCTAGACTTCAATTATGCTGCAGGAGGGACTGAAGATGCAGAGCCCAGCTGTTACAGCACACATCATGTGTGTATTAGTATGTTGACTATATTTCTGCAAAAGCCATAGCAGAATGACAAAAAAAAGTGTGCATTTAGGACCATCTGTGACCACAAGGGTACTGAGGCCTGAACTTTTTCACATACTGTGAAAAACTACAGAACTACAGAACTTTTGAGAAAAACTTCTGACCTAAACTTAATTACAGTATATGTGCTTGTGCCTGAGAGATTCTCATGAAGTAGAGTTTCAGAGAGAAGTTCCTCTCTGTCCTCCTGGTCTTGCATAATTTGTTCACATGTTCCTTTAGCTTTAGCATGCTTACGTGAAATATGGGTTGAAACACAAAAGCACAGTTGTTTACAAGAAAACCTACCATGACTGATGTTGTTAGAGAAAATCAGCAGGAGGTTGCATAGAGGAGGGAAGTTTGGAACAAAATAGACAGAGTGCCCTGATAATCTAGGGATAAACAAATTAACAAAAGACATAACCAACCACTCTAAATTCCTTCTCCTTCTCTGCTTGGGTACACAGTTTTCCAGAAGCAGAAGATTCCTGCAATTAATGGATGATATCCTGAGGTCAACAGAGTAGTTTTTACACAGCAATTTTAAAGGGAAGGTCCACCACTGGCAGTCTGTCTTTTAAATTTGTTACTTCAGTTGTGCCACACTCCAAACCAACTCCCTGTATGGGTGGCTGCTAAATTTGCAGGCTGACACAACAACGTGGCATGTTAAGCCCCATCATAGGACTATCCTCATCTGATTGCAATTGCTGAAGAGGGGCAGCCAAGCAAATCGTGAAATGGTCAAGAGCTTTTCACCATTCTCCAGTTTGCCTCAAGTTGGAACATCCTCTCTGGTACACACTGCCACGCTACCTGCATCTTAGTGAGATGTTGCTGGCAGAAAGCTGTAAGCTGCTGTCCTGCAAATATCTGCCCTTCCTTTGCAGAAAACCTTACCATTATGTGACCAGGTCTTGATCTAATGCAGTGATGACTGTTGGTGAGTACTTTCTGTGCTGCTCCCAGAGAGTATGCTTTCAATAGACAAAACTGAACTTTCAGGACATTCTTAACAGCAGATCGTGACTTATATCAAAAAGAAAGCTTTCCATAGCAAACCATATGAGAAAAATTAGGGATAATGCCAGGGCAGGACTTGCTTGAAGTCTAACAATACTGATGGTTTACTGCACAGCACTCTAGAAGTGTTCCACATGTTGTTTGGAGTCACAGGCAGTGGACTTGAGCAAATAATTAGCCAAAGATCCCTGTATCTTCTAAGTCAAATTATACTCTTACAGAAAATTCACAGGTAATACAGACAAAAAGCAATAATATGTGATTATATTTTATTAACATCAATTGTTATTTAATGAACTTCATTGTGTTTCTTAACTCTTCCATATTAATTCTTGCAAAATAAATTGCCAGCCTCATCTCCAATGAAATTTTATCCCCTTCCTTCACCCTCCCACAGAGTAGATGCTTTGTAAATTGTGATTACCTTTTATCACACAGTTCTTTTATTTGTTATAACTCATTTTGATGGATATCTTGATGTGTGATTTGATACTTGCTTTTTTAAAAGACAAAACACATACGGTATCAGAAATTTACTTATATTTAGTTATTGTTCAATTGTTTCTTCCTGTGTGTCATGCTTTCCATTACCTGCCCTTCTCAAGGATCCTCTCTAATTTAGGAGGGAAAAGGAGGGGGAAAGGGACTATTTATGAGTATCATTAGATTTAGTATTCTCTTTATGCCTATGTTTAGTCTGAAAGAATACATGAGAAAGTTTAGATATGTCTCCCTCTCTCCCTTTTAGCAGTCCCCACCATGAAAAATAAGAGTGTTTTCCAAGAAAAAAAATCACTGACAATTAAACTAGGACTGTAGTTTTGTCAGCTGGGCAAACTACTCTGCTGTAAGTTATGCTGATCTAGGAAATCACAACCTATTTGAAGGTTGTTGTTAATGGAACTAACACTAAAGTGGCCCAAGTTTCCACGTACACAAAAATGCTACATTAGCTACAACACTTATTTCTGCATTTAAAAATTTACTTTTAGTCCATTTATCTGCCAAGTCTTTATATCCATGGACGGAACAATCAAATCTTTCAGTAGTGGTCAGCAACACTTATCACCTTGTTCATATATCTTCAATCTTTATAAAAATAAGAACATGCTTTTTTTTCTTTTTTCTCCCCTGTGTGGACAGGTATGACTTAGCTTTGGCATAATCGTATTATGTTTCCTTCTTAAAAAATAATGCAAACTGAATAGATTGAAATAAATAGTAAACCTTTACAGTTTACTTCAGCACAAATTATTGGTGATGACAATCTTTAGTGCAACTCTCTCTGTGGCAACTGAGGACACTTAGTTATGGAATGGCATGCTCATATATGTTAGGAGCTCAAACCATGTCTTATTTTGTAAAGCATTTGAGACCAAATTACAATATATTCCAATGACACTGGTGTTGAAGGAAAAAAACCTGAGGTTTAAAACAAAAGAAACCCAAAACTTTTGGGAATGCAGAGCTCAAATCCACTGTCATATAACTTACTCATTTGAGTAACTGATTTACTATACACATTCTCCAAATACACAAGCTATTAAGAAAAATAAAAACTGAAACATATTTTGGGTTTATGACTAAAGCAGAAGACTTAAAAAATAATGGTGTCCACATTTTGTTATTTTACTTGTTCTTTAGAATGTTTTGGTTTTGCACAGAAATTATTACTTAGGAAACAAAAAACAAATCAGGATTCTTTAGAAATAAACAATTAATAGGCTCATATTGCACTTGCTCTGTTGATACATGTTCTTATGAGTTCCTTAGTGAAGGAACTATGAGAGGAACTAAATACCAAATAATTGTTTAGCAAAGACTTAAGTGAAAACATTTGAACAAAACAAAAAGCTTTTAGTTCACTTTTTTGTGAAGAGCAGCTATTCAGAGAGAGCAATAATGCAATGCAAGGTAAAAAAAATACTTTGAAAAATATTCCTGCTTCCACCCCACTCCATGTAAGAACATTTTTAAACCACCTTGCAGGCTTTACAAGCCACTGGCATCATTGCTTGTCAGGGCCTTCCCATCAAACAGCAGGTGTTTTGCCATGATCTTGAGTATAAATCTCATTTTGGTTACCCAGTTTTAGTAATTCTCATGTTATTCCAGGAGTTTCTTAAAACCTTTCATCCAGACGATGAGGTGAGCTACTCAGCTTTTGTTTGGGGAGTGGGCGTGGATGGATTGTTTCTAAACAAATACAGCTCTAGCCTTGTGGTTGTGGCAAATAACTGAAAAACATGATCAAGAGTGCACCTCCACAGCCTCAAATACACAAAAAAGGGGGGTTTTATTTATTTAATTATATGGGTGAGTTTGACAATGTGAGGGCATAGGGAAGAGAAATACAAGGAATACGAGCAATGTGAGAGAATTTTCTGTGGGTAGAACACAGCTATAAACCAGAACCCTTCAAGCCCCATGAAGTGAAGCAAACTGTAGCTTACCTCACAGCCTGATGCTGCAGCATGAAGACAGAATAGGCAGTGGCATCCTATATAATCCTGGCCCCGCTTCACAGTTAAGTAATCCAGCCTTTTTAATTCTTTTGCCTAAATTCTTTTCACTCTCTCAAGAGACAGCTCAGCTACAAGACACTAAAACAAAGAGCAGGGATTATTATATTAATCCTCAGCAAATAGGCTTTTGCCTCTAAAACTCCACGTGAACTCATGTTAGGCATATAATACTATGGTTTGCAACAGTTTCTTCTTCATCCACTAATACATCACCTTCATTTACCTGGAGTATGGAAGTTACTGTATCTAAAAAGGAGAAAAAAAAAAAAATGGGGGGGCAAGAGGGGAACAGAGTCTCTTTGTATAAGCTGCTTTCTTCTGTTAGACAAACAGCATATTTATGTTGCATCTAGCACAATTATGGAACTTTTCCCAAGATATTAAAAATAATTCTGCAATTTATCTCTTTATCATTGTTATTGTTGTGTAATTATTACTGAAATGTAACTGCATCACCAAGGAGACAACATGCAACAACACTAGTTTGTAAATTGTCAGGTGTCCAGTGTGCAGCATGGAAATAAGAAGAGCTGTCGTTATTCCACGAAATCAAAGCTCACAGACACCTTAAATGCAGGACAGTTTAAGATTCAGATCAGGTGTTCCTGGACCCCACCTTCCTCCTATATCCAGTGGTCAGCACAGCCCTCCTGGCTGGCAAGAAGTTTGAATTGTTTTCTTAGACTAAGGAAAAAAAGTGTCTGGGAGGGTTAAAACAGATTAGCAAGGAACTGTGAGGTGATGAATGGAGCCTGCCCCTGCAAGTCTTCTAGGTTATCTTCATCTTCATGCCCACTGGGAACTGACTCACAGGTGTTTTAGGAAGAAGCAGCTGCCTGCTTTGTGACATTTCAGCTTTTGCCTCCAGGTCGAGAAGAGTTTACAGGATGAGATACACAAAAGAGAGGAGACAGTCTGCTGGAGATATCAAACTGCATTTGCTACATCCAATGTAGAGCTCGTCTGGCAAGTGAGCAGAAAGGTTTCCACATTTCAAACTCAAAAGAAGACCAGTCCCGTCCCATTGACAAAGGGCAGAGACTCTGAAAGGGGAAATGCATTTAAAGTTAATTAATGCCATTAGTAAATTTAGAGCTGCTGAAAGCTGCTTGACACAAGCTGACATTTCTGGAGATGGACATTCTCCAGTTGCAGGGCAAACAAAACGGGAAAAGGCATTACCCAGCTTCCCCCTCTGCAGGTTCTAGGGCAGTGGTAGAGGGTGGGAACATGGACCTGCCAAAATCCCCCCCCAGCACTGAGCAGGACCTTCACATTGAGTAGTCACGCATCTTATCACTCCAGCCTTGCTCCACACCAAGCCCTTCAGCTCTTCCTCCTGAGGGTAAGAAGCACACAAGGAAATTGCACACCAATTGAGAATACTTATTTTCTCAGTGCAACCTGAACCAATGAATTCAAATTTAAATGTAATTTAAAGCAATGGATTGAGAAATCAACACAACTTAAAGTGAACTTAGGAGTTGTATGGCGTTCTAATAATTACAGTCTGTCGTCAACAGTCATGACAGCATTTATGTAAGCAATATCATACTTTTTGATAGTTTTCCTTTTCATGAGCATAAAACAAACAAACAGACTCATAGCATACCTGTTGTTTAGAAGATAAGCCCAGCAGATAGGAATCTCTGAGGCTTTATCTTGCTTTACCCCAAACTAATTAATATGGTATCATCCTGTCTTCTTAGAGTCATTGGTGATTTATAAAGTAAGTAAAAATTGTCATTATTCCAACCTGACACACGGTGAATCTGAGGTGTGTTAAGGTTTGCTGGAAAGAGAGAACACTAGAAGCTCAGTTTTTAAGACGGTACTGAACTACCAGTATCTGCACCCGTAGTCCATAAAGTTTGCCAGTCACATAGTCTTGCAGTTTTACTGTAGCCTTTGTCCTAGGAAGGTTACTTATCTGCAAGTCAATAGCAACATAAATTTTTATGAAGCAGGAGACAAAATCTGAGCAAACTCTCCCTCCCCTCCGCAGCAAGCAACCTTAATCTCCAAAGTCACGTTAAGTCCAGAACCACACTGAACCTCCTCTAAGAAGTGTGTGAGCAAAGAAGAAAGAGCTGAATGATCCAAAAAGGGGCGTTTCTTGGTTCAAAGAGTCACCGAATCTATTTACAAAGGAGACCGAAAGGTCGGAGTGGGGCCCGCGCAGACATTCAGAATTAGCCTGACCAGAAACAGACCCTGCATGGCTTTGCAGTGTGCAAAGCTTGTCCTATTAGTGAAACTATAGTAACTACATGACCACTGGGGATTAGTGTGACCCTAGGTCGTAAAACTTGATCGCCGTAGATTAGCAAAAGATCAGGTCAGCACTGGCATTTTTCCTTTCTTTTAAGGAAAGAGCATCAGGAGCAGGATGCTAATTCTGCTTCGGATCAGTAGTAAAACACATGACAAACCAAATGTGTGCTTACAAATATTTTGTCATATTAGATTAAATTATAGCACACAGACTAAACAGAGAAATCTGAAATGCAGGGTCTGGTGTTTGGGATATGCTTGGAGCTTTTATACAAAGAAAAAGAGAAGTTTATACTTTGGCATTGCACAGCACACAGTCATCTCATACCTGCTGCCTAACACAAACATGGCTCGCTGTATGGCAGCGATGTATCTGTCAGTGAGAGAACACATAGGTTTAACTGTCAAAATCCTTCTCCTTGGCTAATGACTTGACTGTGCCACCCTTTGGACTTCTATGATGCTTCTTGTCCTTTCCAGATAAACAACGGCCTGCCCTCTCTTCCCCAAGGCTGAGTTTATGGTTCATCTGACCTTGTTTCCACCTTGATTTCCTATTTCTGTCCTATTTTGATCTCATTTTAGCTCTGTACATACTGCATAGGCACTGCCTTCTACATACGTTGGTCTCCTGTGAGTACCTCTCCTTTGTGTGAAGCTTTCTTATGCCCATCGTCTCACTAAGAACATTTCCACACCTTCCTACCTGTTGTTCCCCTGCACACCAAGCTGGTCTGCGCCAAGGGGAAGCCTGTTGGGTGGAGAGCTGGCAGAGGCAGTGACACACAAACAAGGTCAGGCAGAGAGCCAGCTCAGCTGGGCAGCAGGCACAGGGAGCAAGGGGCACCTGGGCACCGAGTTCGGCTGGGTGTGCAGTGGAACATCTCCTGTAAGCTCAGATAGCACTGTTACCTCTGTCAGGCAGAGGAGACTGCAGGACAATGCTGACATTCAATGTCAAACGGATATTGGGGGTGGTGACAGATGATGATGCCAAGAATTATAAGAAAGGTACTAGTCACTAGGCCAGTGCCCTGGTTTCTTTGTGGTGTTTTGGCTCAAAAAACCCAAAACATGCTTTGCTTTTAGAATAAACCTCATGAATTTAAGAAAGGGATCACTCAAATGCAACCTGCCTGCTGAAACAAGAGTGTCTAGAGTCATTAACCCAAGAGGTCCTTCCCAGTTCTGCATGCCTCTGTTTTCCTGTAAGCAAAGGGTGAGGAATAAAGGATCTTATTGGACTAGTATAGTTTCCATAAGGTAAAAGGAGGAGGAGAGAGCAAAGCAGTGTCTGAGCTACAGGGCATTTTTGGAGAAAGAAGTTTCAACCTTTCCTTCCCCTGTTTTGAAAACACATAATAATCTACCTTTCTGTTCGCACTTATCCTGCAAAACAGTATGCACCAAACCCCGGAACAAGTCCTTTGCTCCAACATCTCCAACATCTCTTCTATTCCTAAGACCATTGAAGGATGAAGAAGAGCACAGTGGAGTTCAGTGGGGCCAGCACATCCAAGGAGATAAACTGGGTAGTCACCCAGGCTGGCAGAACTGGAGGGGCAGCATTTCTAGGATGCTTTCTGCAGAGCTGCTGACTGGTCAGCATGGCTTACTATGCAAATGTGGGGGGAATAACAACAAAAATTGATTTTGCCAGAACCACAAAATAATTAGGACAATTCCTGCCCTGCAGAAAAGGTATCTAGGAGAGTATAATTGCATCAGTGGAGGGCTGAAAGCCTGTGCTAACTGTACCCAGAACAGCTTCAGCAAGAGGAGCAGAGCTACACTAGGCATGCATGCCCAGAAAGAACTCCTCTTATTCCTGCTACTCACCGCCCAGAATAACTCCCTTCCTGCCTCACCTCCACCTCCTCAGTGCCTCCTCCAGGAGAGAACCTCTTCTCCCTCTTTTAGCTTCTCATCAACTCCGGCAGTGATCCCATTCTTCCTCACAGGAAAACACTCTCCATGCTGATGGTGCAGGGAGGAACATTCACAGGCAGCCAGGAGGTGTCTGCGGCTGCAGCACTAAAGGGGCTCTTCATCATTTGCTAGAGGAGAAACAACCCAGAATACATGGGTTTAAGAACTTCCCAGGGGAGGCCCTTGGTATAGTTTTAGCATTCCTTGTCAGCATGCAGCAAGGACATATGACTGCAGAGTACATAGCCCTTACTTGACAAAAGCAAGAGCAGTTACGTCATAATTTTTGTTGCACCAGTATACATCTTTCTCTTTGCCCACCCTGGCAGAAGTCCTTCAGTCTTCAGTGTCTTCTCTGGTCCCATGCTGCTGCCCCCCTGGCCCAGCCAGGTCTGTTAGTGGCAGCAGCACACAGGGGACATGAGGCCCTGAGAGTCTGGGTGGTGACAGCATCAAGCACTGGTTCTAGCATCTCTCATAGCTCTGCCATCATGGCCCAAATCACTGGTGCCCAAGATGGTGCAAGGCAATTATGTTAGCAGAGCTGGTTTCAAACTTCCTCCTGCCAACAGCACCCAACACAGCCACCATTACAGGGTTTGGCTCCTGTGGACACTTCCTGTAACCCTTTCACCACTCTTTAGAGCAACATAAGCCTAAAATGCCATTAAATCTGTCACTCTCCCTCTTCACCATAAAGCTCCCTGCATGGGTTTGACTTTCATGGAGCAGACACCTCCAGCATAAAATACCTTCCCTGCTTCCACCTGCAGAGCTGTGCCTGCTGTGAGCATCTGGAAACAGGTCATCTTCTTCTTGTAGCCTCTGCTGTCCACAGTACCAGGCCCTGAATGCCCATTTGCCCACAGCGGGGGTTTATTAGATGGCCTAGGCTCCCACCTTAAGGGTACCATACCCATGCATACACCTCTGCAAAAGGTGGCTAATATTAATTGGACCGTGCAGCCTTTGGTGTCTGACAACTTAAAGAAAAAAAAAAATCTCTTCCTGATGTCTGTGGTTGAGAAATGTTTGTGCCAAGTGCCATTCATCTGGTAGCTATAGCTACATATATATTTATATTTGACTTGCACTTGACTTAATACCACATGAACTGGTGAGAGTAAGAGGACATTGATCTCCATCTTACTGCTTTGCTTCACAACCAAGGTGTAGACAGAAGAGGTGGGTTCATCACAGCATATTCATGGATTGCAGTTTGGGCAGAAACAGTTTGTAAACATCAGAAGAAACAGCATAAAAAATATTTCTGTTGTGAAACAGTAACGTGCCATGAAAAGACAGTTTACTTTTCAGACATGTACAGTGCTTCACATTGTTCCCATGCTTCTCAAAGGAAAAGATTAGTGTTATTAGCTCAGCAGTCCTCTTTTACAAAAGCAACTCTAGCCAAAGTTAATGTTTAAGAAGGAATTAAATATTAACTCAAAGGAAAGCACAGAAGTCATAGTGGTTTCAGACCATATATAGGGCACACAAAGAAATATTGCTGTGAAAGCAGAGGGGGCGGGGAGGGAAGAAGCAAGTTTGGTTCCCAAAGCTAAAAAAAGAAAAAAAAAATAAAATCAGAGTTCTCCTGCTTCATTGCCTTCAGGTTCCCCTAGATGGAAGGACAGCATTGCCTCTTTGCTTTTCACCCCAGGACAGGTAATTTTTCTCCTGCATTTGGTTTAGCAATGACTCCTTAACAATAGAAGGCGGATCACAGTGACTTAACCTGCTGAGGAGGGCTGCAATTTGATTCCCAGCCTGAGATTTGCAGGTAAGATAAAGTGCAAAGGTGACTAAACACCACAACAGGCAAGGTCTAGCCCTGTGGCTTTGCCTGGAAGGGAAAACGGATTATTATTATTATTGTAGCAGCAAATCTACCAAGATCTGTTCCTTTTCTCCTGTTCCAGCTCCAGTACATGAAAATCATTGCAGCTGTCTGAAGATGGTTTTATAGTGGCAAAATGACTTGTTTTATTAGTTCATAACATGCATTCTGTTCTACAATAATCCCCTATTCTCTTTCCCATCTTTGCATTCACTGCAAACTTACGAGCTGAGAACAAAGCCGTGAATATTAACTAACTGCACCACTGTAAATGCACTTTTTTATATTGCATATTATGCTGAACTTCCAGAATAATATTCTCATTAATAAGAGATTTTGGTCCCAGGCTAAATCTACAGTATACTTTCTGTCTTCAAAATCTTTAAAAGATATTAACTAATTAATTCACACAAAACCCTTATGGGGGAAGCAAACTATCATCATCACATTGTTCTCGAGTTTTTACAGAGAAACTGAGGCAGGGAAGTAACTTATTCACGGCCTCAGAGGAAAAGAGTGTGAGAAAGTTGTCAGGATTTGCTGCCTTCCTGTCCTAAACTCAAGCTACCACTGCAGCTCATCTACACTTTGTCACTGTGGTGATTGTGCCTTCCTTCCACACTCATGTAATTACAGCAACTCTTCAGCACATGGTCTTTAATGACACCAGATAAGCAGATCTCTATTCACAGTAGGGAAAAAAAAATAAAAAAGGAAAAAAACAAAACAGAAAAGGGAAGAAAAGTAAAGGCCCAAATAGCTTCATAAGGACGGTGACAAATCACTGGGGCAAACTCAACCTTGTGGGCTGCCTACTTCAGCCTGGAAAGACATTTGCAAGGACTGGCCATTATGTGAGCAGTGTGTGCTCTTAATGAGCAAGTGGATGAAAACTCCCCTTATCTAGGGGGAGCAAAACAGTACAAAATGAAATCTCAGCTCTGAGTATTTGTTCATGGGAATGACTACATATGTGGGCTGTCTCTGAACTCAAAAGGACGACTAACATATACGCAGAAATCCTATGCATTCCAGTTTGAAGGATGGAGGGAAAAAAAATTCCATGTTTTTTGACTTCCCGCTTAAAGGCATGCCTCTGTGAAGCCTAGAACTTTTGGAAGTCTGCTCTGAAAGTCCTGTCCCTCTTTTGCCACTGGGATCCACATTACACTTTTCAAGTTTCTTTTATCCTTTGTCTTGTAAGCAAAATTAGCAAAACTACGAACAGTTTTTCCTCTACATTTTGCCTGGAAACCAGGTCATATTGCATCTTGAGGGATGACAAACTGGATTAGCGCTTAAAAGCTAATCTTTTAGGAGTCAAAGGCTAAATAAATAATGATTTTCATAGGGAACTAACCAAACAAAGCCTGGAAATATTTGTCTAAATAGATGCTACAGAGCACTAAGACACAATTATTTCCCATACACTTGTTTCAGGCTGGAGCAATAGGCACTAAAGCCCAAGCACAACTTACAGCAGGATGTTCTTATGTTTTCTTCAAGTGATTTCTTTGGGCAAGAAAAGCTTTCCATCTATTTTCTTCCCCTGCTGCAGCTTTGTCTAAGAGAACTTTAGCAGCTTAAAACTGCAGATTTAGTCCCACCACTTGAATGGCTGTAGAATGAAAATAACACCTCATGACCAATTTCTCCTTGCTAAATAAATTGCTGAAACTCAGCACCAGCACAGTGGAGTCCACCAATGGAAAATACAAAGTCTGGAACACCACATTACCTGAAAGCATCATTGATCTATGAGGAAAGAACTGTGTTTGTTCAGCCTGGAAAAGGGATAGCATTGGGATGACCTTATTGCAGCCTTCCAGTATGTGAAGAGAGCCCACAAGAAAGATGGAGAAGGACTTTTGACAAGAGCATGTAGTGATGGGACAGGGCGAATGGATTCAAACTAAAAGACTGTAAGTTTAGGTTAGATGCTAGGAAAAAATTTTTTTGCTCTGAGGGTGGTGAGGCACTGAAACAGATTGCCCAGAGAAATTATGGATGCCCCATCCCTGGAGGTGTTGGAGGCCAGGCTGGATGGGGTTTGAACAACCTGGTCCAGTGAAAGGTGTCCCTGCCCATAGCAGGGAGGAATAAAACTGTATGATCTTTAAGGTCCCTTTCAACTAAAACCATTCTGATTCTATGATCCGTCCACGACAGACACAATAACAACATCTAGCAATTCAAGTGATTTCTCAAAATCCAAACAGTAATTTACAACAGTGAGGCAATTCATATGGCTTCAGGTGAAAAGGTCTCCAAGGCCTTTCAGAAATGCTGTGTACTTCTTTTTTCCCTCGGCTTCATTGCGTCATGTTTTACAACTGCTCATCAGGTATTGGCTAACCAGGGTTATTATGACAAGAATATGATATCGCCGGCATTTTAATCCATTGCTTCACTATATCTTTCTTAAATGTTTTCTGCTCTCCACAAACTGATCCAGCTGCTTTCAGATGATATTATCTTGGACTTTTTGTTCATTTTGATAACTTTGGGAGATAAGTACAACTCCTCCCCAGCGTCCATCCCCTTCTTACACGTCTCTCTGCACTGAGTGGCTTGTTCCACAATTCCTTCCAGTTGCTGCCCACACACTGGCCCATATCTGGCTTGGCTTACTCTCTATCAGGCCAGGGATCTCATGATCTTAGTTGCACAATCACTTGCTACAAGCTCTTTTTACACAAGGTGGATAGTCATACAGTCATCAGTCTCTTTTATAGTACTGTACATTTTACTTGAAACACTGCTCTCCCTAAAAGACTTGTGGGGTTACTGACAGAAGTTTTAGTGACACGTTTTCTTGTGGCCAATGGTCATTTTTTGCTCAAATGCCTTTACTCTTTTTCTACAGCTGGGCAGATAAGCAGATCTGCAGCTAGACTCACCAGGGTAGGAGCCTACAGGTCTTTAGAGCAGTTCTGACAGTGGCATCTGCAAGACCAAAGTGACCACTGAAAACCAAGGTTTGAGACAGGTACACAGGGCTATTTCTCAAGCATGTTCCCACTCACAAGAGAAGTGCCAGGCTGAGGCAGGAAACAGGTACTTCTCAATAAAGACTTGTTCAGCAGCTCTTTATAGAAAGTGCAGAGTTGCCCAGTTCAGAGGAGACATTTCCATCATTAATGTTCATGAGGCCTAATGTTAAAACTTCCTTGGGTCCTTACATTTCCAATAGTCATTATGTTTATGTTACAACAGACCACCTCCATGTAGATGAATGTAGCACTATAGAGGGCAGGGACAGCTGCCCTCAAAACAGAAACATGTAAAAATTTAAGAGGATGCAAATGGTTCAACACTTCTGTATGCAAAATTCACATTTCTGGCCCAAAAAGCCCCAACTTATTACCAAAATCCGTTTTCAACATGATTGACTCAGCTCTGGTAATCAGAATGGTGAGACACAAAAGCAACTAACTACCCTTTTCAAAGAATATCTGGCATCCTGTTTGGCGTAATTTCCAGAGAGAAGAGCAGGGTCACCAGCACATTTATGTAAGTGGTGGCTGTGCCACTGTCTATGGGTATCACAAGTAATTGTGTCAGGTGCAGTATGTCTGGAAAATATCCCATACTACATGTTTGTATCCAGATCTCCAAGTGACTACTGAGAAGTTTGGAATAAATACTCTCAGGAAGAATCTGAGAACTGGTAAGAGCTAAATTGATCAAGAAGGTAAAATACCAATTTTCTGTGGGTATCTACCATAGAACTGGCACTACTGGGATCAGGACATTACAAACTGGAAACTGCATCCTAAACACATTATTGCAGACAGCCACTGTCTTGTTTTACTTCCATTCTGCCATAAAGTAACTTTCCCATTTCCAACAGGTTGATGAGTTTGAGGTTTTGATTTGACACAGCTTCCACTCCTCTGTCCTGTATCTGTCCTCAAAATTATCATTGTAACAGATCCAGTATGTTAATATATCTTACTGGCAGCACTGATAACCTTCATTTTTGCTTTGATCTTAAATGCCATCCTCAGCCATCTCCGTTTACTTGTTGATGGCCAAAACATGCTAAGGTAGGTGATTTCCATATCCACTTGCCAGTACCCTCAATACTCAGTGCCAAAGACGGCTGCTTTTAATTTTTGCCACTGGTTCCCCAGTCACACACACTTTGTACTGAGCTCCAAGGTGCTCAGCTTTTCAAAATCACAACTCAGCTGCCTTTCCATGATGACCATATGTTGATTGCCTGCGTAGACTTTACAACTGGCAATGTCACCTTCCCTGCTCACCCTCCCCCCAATTTCTCTATATCTCACATTTTTTCCTCCTCATACCGCAATTACTCCGTGGGGTAAGTGCTACAGCAGCTGAATTCTTTAATCTTTTTCCAGGTGCAGAGTGCCTGGAAGAAATCTCAGACCTTCAAAAACATTTTGATAATCTTTCAGCAGTTTTGCTGTAGGGATACCACAATATATGTCTGCTGAGACTAGATTTCTAGAGGTCCTTATGTCTCTATTATATGAATCACTTGTCTAACCCATCCTGTAGGTCATAAGTGTAATGAATTTATTAGTAATTATTATTTGTAATTAATGTATTAGTTATTATTATTTGTAATTAATTTATTGACTAGGAGCGTCGATACTAACTGCACTTTCATCTTGTACAGCTCCCCTTGATGTCTTCCCTGTGTGTTTTATACTGACATAGTGGAATGAGGATCATCCATTATTGCAGTACTTGATTATATTTTCACATTCTTCCCTTTAATAGTGCAACGACTTTACTGATAATGCACCCACTGCATGGCATACAGTTTCCTGTCTGCATGCAGCTGCCCTGTGCTGGTGTTAGACTGATGTTTATAACCATTTCACATTGTTATTTTAGCATTGGAGCACTGCCTTGTACAGGCTTTTTTTTTTGCCTACGTATGCTTACAAACTTTCCCATAATGATATCGTCTGCTACAATTGATGCAGGTGGCACTGTACTTGGAGCATTTTTCACTACAGCAGGATTTTCTTCTCCCCAGGACTTCCTTTTTATTTGTTCATATTTTCCTGCTTTCCTCTATGCCTTTGTTCCTGAAAAAAAACCTTAGTTTATTTTTATACTTTTTCTTTTCTCTGTTTGATGTGAGCTACTTCACTATCTTGGAACATAGCTGTCATATTTATCAGGCTTATTTGTAACTTTCTGAGCAGCCCCATTCAGAATTACCTCGTTTCTGTTCTCATTGCTAAAGTATGGTTCGACTTTCAAGAACTGATGTTCACACAAGCCATCCATTTTGCACCAATGGTATTAACAAAGCACTTCCCAGCAATGGCTGATGAAAACCTTTTGCATGTGATACTTCCTGCGTTTCCTGTAGTTTGAAGAAGTTTCCGGAGTGCACCTGGCACTTTACAAAGGCTTCTTCAAGCTGCCATTCCCTGGTCCTTCTGGAATATATAGCAGGTATTGCTCATCAATGCTTCAACAGGATCTGACCCTTTCTGCTTTTTTTCAGTGTACCTAGAGCAGTGTCACAGCCTTTTTGGTTTGTATTGTTGGCATTTGGGTTCTTTTCTTGTGTGTATTATGAAGTTCCCTAAGTTTCTGATTTACTGTATTCAAAGGAGGCCGCTTATTTCTGACACCAAATTTGACATTTAATCATGAAGAGATAGGCAAAAAGCCAAAGCCGTCCAGCATTTATTACCTCCTCTGCACAAACCGCCTTTTGTCATAAACCCTTTCCTGAAAGCAGTATTCTCTAAAGTTCCTAGACATTACCCTGCATTCAGTGGTCCAAGCTACCCTAGCAGTTCTCCAAACACCCAAGTACCAATCTCAGCACACTTCAGAGGTGGTCTGTTGGAGAAATCGCTTTCATCCTGTGACTGAGAAATATTGATGCTATAAATTCAAAATTTCTGCTTTGACAGACTCACAGTATAGTCTCTTACAGTAACAAGCCATATAAGAGTACCAAAGATGCAGAAGAGCAAAAGATATAACCAACAGCAGACAAATTTTAAATAGGTCCTTTTTTAGTAGTACAGAGTGTCTTCTCTGCCTTGGACAACCTGGCAGCTTTCTGTGTAAAGTCTATAGTCTTGCTGGTTTAGTTCCTGCATGCTTGGAGGTGGACCATGTATGAGGGGCAGCTGTGCTTGTATATCCTGGGCTTGGTCTGGAAAGACCAAAAGCATCATCCTGACAACCACAATATGTATTTCTATATTCCTGTTTCAATTCATCTAACGGCAGATCTGTTCATCTGCCCTGAGTAGATAAGGAAGTGAAACCATTTGAGCAAAAAATTACCATAAACCACAAAAGAATATATTGTAAGAGTTATTGATAGCAACCCCAAACTTTTAGAGTGTATTACAACACTTGCATACGTACTAGGCCATGCATAGGTTCAATGTTACCTCTACCTGAGCTAGTAGAAGTAACAGACAAAAAGGAAGGGACATGCAAATTTCAAAGTGTACGCTATCTGATAAGGCCTGCCAGAACAAAAACCAGGAGGTACTGCCAGAATTAAATTATTTCCTTAGGACAAATCATGCATTTGGAATCAAGTAACATGGGCTGAACAGATAAAGCCCATTTGTATAACATAATAACGGACAGGCATATATTTCACCAAAATAGTAAATACATACACTCTCTACAAACACAGGGCAAAACCGCAGACACGGCAGACAACACAACATCCTTTCTGCTGAGACTTGAACAGCAAGACACAAAGGAAAAGCCAAAAAGCAGCTGACTGATAGATATGCATATACTTTCTGAAAACTCTATGCCTCTGAAAAAAAAATTAAAAAAAAAGAGTCAAAGCTGTCTCCCCTTTTGCAAAAAGGGATTACACTTGCTCCAACATGAAACTACCTTCAAAGACTACTCAAGAATTTCTAAAATACCAAGGCCCGAAATTAAAAAGAAAACAAAAAAACACAACCAAAACCTATATAACCCTCTCCCAAACTAGAAAAAGAATTTTTTGTCAGGGAAAAGAGAGTTAGTCAAAACAAAAACAATTCAAGCATAGACAGAGTGTGTCACGTGTGCTGAGACAAATTTTAAGGGACGACCATATGTAATACACCAACAGCCTTCACTAATTACCTGGAATTTCCCTATCTTGATGGAGACAAAAGGGGTGCCTTAATAGACATCTCTACAGGAGGGCTTTATAAAGAAATAGGGCTGCATGTGGGAACTTGGAGCGCTCTCATTTCAGAGAATGCCCAATAAGGAGAGGAGACATCCCAGGTGAACTGCCTTCATTCAGGAGGGTGGAGCAGCAACAGGACTGTGCTTCCACCCCATGACCCTACCAAAGGGCTCTTGCAGGCCATCTCCATCACTAACCCAGCCAAGTGAGAAGCCCTTGTGGCCAGAGCAGCACCACACTGCTCTCTGCTTTGAAACAATCACATATGCTCCAGACTGCACTCCCGTTTTGCCAGTACAGAGAGGTTTTATTTCCAGTAACTGATGGTGTGGGAGAGGCAGGATTCAACCTTTATTTTACCCCTCATCTCTCTGCAAGTATCTGAGCTCAATAGTCCAGAGTTCCCCTTACTCCTCAACAAAAGTTTAAAGAATATTTTATATTCAGCTCATGAAAATATATATGCTTTTCTGCAATAGGTGATGAAGCTCTCATTTTTAAAAAAATACAGGTGTTGCTTTTCCCAGCTACATGCATACTGGAGAAAATAGTACAGCAGGGGAAAGGAGAAGTATTTACAGGTATTTGTTCAAGAAAACCCTACAAATTCACAGTGTTCAAAGTTTCTTTTTGTGAGCTTACTGCAAACATTCATAACATTTTAGTCCATCTTCCAGAATGTTCACAAACATGGATAACACTGCAGGTTCTTGTGCAAACATATATCCATTAATGAAGATATGCTGAAAGACTGGCACAGCCTTCATAGAGCTAATGTAAAAATTTCTTGTGGTTTGGGAATTCCCAAGGCAGGTATCAAAAAATGAAGGAAAGAAAAATTACAGCACACTGCAAGCAACCAACAGAGATAAAACAAATAACAAATATTCAAATCATGTACAAGTACTCTCCAGACTCAGTTATGCTCCCTCTAACCATTAACTGGGTTAGCCAGCAAGATGAAAAGTTGGTTAAATGAAAAAAAGAATGTTTGCATAATATTTGTAAACAGAAAGGATATATCTGCCAAACACATTTTTGCTGCAGTTAGTTCACTGTTCTTGGGCAGATTCTTTATCCTTCTCCCTACAAGAACCTCTGCTTATTCTTTTTTGCTCAGCTCCACCCTGGATTCAGTATTATTACAGGTAAATGAAGACAAAGGTGGGCTAACAGTGTGGAATCACCTGATGCAGCCTTCAGCACTTCATTCCAGTGTTCGTGTATTCTGCTTTTATTGACTCCTCAGAAAATGTCAACATAACACTGTGCAACCAACAGCAAAAAAGAATGAAGGATGGACAGGAGAGATCTTTGTTGCCTACCCAGACCTTGGTAAACCTTCTGGGACACCAGGAGCCCTTCATCCTCTGTGATGGGGAGAAGGGGCACACGCCGCAGAGAGAGACGCTGGCTTTGCAAACCATCACCTCTGTGTCTGCAATGGTGGGCCTGCTCCCCTTCTACACTGCAGGTCCTCACCCTCTCCTCCTCCCAGAGACCTGAGGACAGGGGATGATTTAATTCAGAGTGTTTCTGTGCAGTTCACTCACCATCACCACCACCACCACCATGCAGACAGTTGACTGGCACAGACAAAGCCATGAGCGGGAGGAGGAGAGGAGGGATGGGAAGTGTTTTCACTCAGGTCTACCACTGAAGCCAAGACATTGTACAATCTCATCCTGCAAGGCATCCCTGAGGCAGCTCAGGGATCCTGAAGAAATCATCTCTGTTGCCAAGATATGATTCTAGTAGGTACAGGGAATTTCTATTTCCTGGGAGCAAAGGAAGCTCTCTAAAACTGTTGCTTGTGTATGACCTGCTGTCCACTGTAGCTCCTCTAACAAAAGCACCCATTTCTATCAACCATTCGAAAGTAAAATCAGGGCCAAAACATTTATAGCATAACTTGAAATCAGGGATATTTTTCTTTAAAATATATCAAAAAACCAACTAATAGCTCTGTGTTTTTCTTTACCCTTAGATTAAACCAAAAGCCAGTCACATTGGTTTAACCTCAGGCTTTGGTGGACTGACATGCCTGAACAGACCTTAACACTGCCAGGGCTGCACATGCTGAGGTAACAGGAGAAGAGCAGAAAGCCATAGCTTGTTGCTAAGATCAGGCAACTTCCAAGTCCTAACCATGACCACAAAAGACGACCCATTTGAAGGAGGAGCACAAATGAAGGAGAGAGCAGCCAAGTTTATGCTGGATTCTTTGTCAGCACTCCTAAAAGCAAGGAAAAAAAAAAAGAAGGGGGGGAAAGGTGGGATGGAGGCAAAAGGGTCACAAGGAAAGCTCTGGGGAAATTAAATTTTGTTCTTTAGCTGACAAAAACCTACAAATATATACATCTACAGTGACTTATGCGGTTAATCACAAATGGAGACAAAATAGGTTTCAAGTACTAAGAATGTAAAACAACGGTGCACAAAATGAATCTGCTCATAATCCTAACAGTCATGTCCCCTTCCTCAAGAATCTAATAGCAATACAAATATGGAGTTGGGATGGAGGAGTTAGCATCACCAGTCTTGGAAGCAAGACAGGTACACAGAGAAAAACATCTGTTTTTCAAAACTTCTGGCTTCTGCCTACCCAGCAACAGAGTCAGTCTAGAAGCAGCCAAAACTGATGGCAAAGAAAAGGACACTGAGAGCTGGTGTTCAAACAACACCAGCAGGAGCTATTGTAGCAAAAAATGTAGGTGGGAGGGAAAAGGAGTTCAGCTGAAGGAGCCCCTTACCCCATGGAATTGAAGAAACACACCATTTGTGTTTGGGTCAACTGAACTCAAATATTCTTCTCCTACTCAGCTAAAACTATGTAAATATTTAAGCCGTATGGGACATCATTCCTCTTTTTTTTTTTTAATTCCCCAGCCCTCCAGCCATGTATCCAGTACATGTATCCCTCATCCTGTGTTATACAGATAACAGGTAAGACTCTCCTAGATACCTGCAAAAAACCTGAAACTGGTGATGCTTACTGTTACCTGAGCTTGGGATTTCTCAGAGCTAAACAGATAGCCGGCTAATCGGCTTTCCTGCTTCCTTTTAACTGTACTTAATTTCAGCAGGTATAAAAATGTTTACATTTAGAGGGGGAGTAAAAAAATCAAAGCTTGTTAGACAAACTGAAGTAGCAGCATCTGTCCCCAGCCAGTGCAGCCCACCCAGCTGGGAAGCATAGGGACAGGACAGGACCCTGGTGCAGGAGGATGGTGAGTTGTACACAAGCAACAAACCCCTCCAGTGTGCTGGGTTGCAGGGCTCACAGCTGCGGCCGCAGCCCTTGGCCTGGGCATGCCCGGCACCCTGCCAGGAACTCCCCCACTCTCCCGTGGATACGCACTGAGGATGATTCACTCCTGAAGCCAAAAAGCATCGCACAATTAAACAAGCAAGCTCATTTAATTCATCATTAAAATGCATGCTTGTGAAAGAGGACTCGGGCAGGATGAGCACTAACCTGAACGCTCAGCCAGCAATGCTGTGCTGGCCTGATTACTTCTGCATGCCACCTTCTTGGTCTTCATTCCAGCTCTCTGGAAGGTGCCCATGCTGCACCTCACACCAGGTTATTAGCAAGCTCAACTAAAACAGGCACATCTCATCTACATCACAAAAACAAACCAGATCTGAAAATGGTTAAGGAGACAGCTGAAATCTTCTAGCACTATTAAAATATCAATAATCTCTGTACAGTTTTAGGCCATGGCTACAACAGGAAAACTGGTTCATTTTTACTAGTCTGTGTTTTTCAAGTAGCAAAATTTTGCGTCATACCTTTTATCAAAAGCTAACTAAACATGCCAGTTGACATAGTTTAAAAACTCTGTTTTCATGGTCTAAATATGACCTGCAGGAGAACATGTCTTTAATACGGTTTCTGATGGTGGTTAAGCCCTGGTTGGGATCAAACCTGCATTAGACAAAAGATTGCTCCAGGAACTCTGGTCACCCACCTTGAAGCCATTTGTTACTGCAGAGGAGGTGGGTCCCTGCATCTGGGTTTTGCCTTTCTCTTGTAATAATGCTGTAGTTGTAAAGGTGGCTCAGCAGGTTCTTCTAATATCACAACTCATTCCTACTACCCACCCAATTTTTAGCAAGCTTTTCATATGCTAAGTGACAGCAAACCAGATATAATCATCCTACTAGCATATCCCCTCATCTTCCTATACAACAGGCATCATCATGGAACATTGTTCTTGTGAGAAGCAGGAATGCTGGGCTCAGCAGACTGTGCTATCAGACATTTTTTTTGCTTTTATTTCTAAAACATATTTTGTTTCCCTCCCAGACAGAGATCTCAGGAACGTGGGCCCCTGTGCATTTTTCACGCTTATTTCTAATGCTAATTTGCGGACAGGTCAGCAGCAGCTGCTGGCACAGAGACAGGTTACTTCCCTGCAGTCTCCACGCTGCTCCACAGCACAGCAACAAAGGCATGTGTTTATGTCTCCAGGTAGCTGCTAAATCCGTGTCTCTTAGTGAGTGCTCTGATTCATGAAGGGAAAGGGCTTACCCTGCAACTTCTGCAGTAGTTCCCCAGGTTTCCCTCCCACACCCACATCAGAGATTTTCACCCTTCCTGCCAGGACAGCTCTGCTGTTTGTGAAACAACAGCTGATCTGCCACAGTTCACAGACCAACACACGACAGCAAACCATTACTGGCAAAGGTGCAGCATCACAGTCCTCCTCACAAGCTAAGCTGTCCCCATTTCTCCATCTAACCCCTCCAGTATGTGTTGCTTCTTCCAGGACAGTAGTTACAGAGGGTTACTACAGCTAAAACTTCCTTCCTGGTTCAGAAGATACAAATCACAGCTGCAAAGCATTGTACCTACGTTCTTTTGACTAAGGAGCCAAGATAAAAATCTCTCTTGAATAATGTCACCTGGACACTTAGAGCTCTGTAGGCTATATGTGCCATGGAAGCAATACAGCAGCATATCAGTTCTCAGTCTTTGCTCACCCCAGGCAGTTAGCCAAAATTTGTTTCCATTAAGTGGAAAAATTGATGACAGAGTCTGTTCTCTCATTGATGCAATAATGTTTCTGTAAAAAAAAAATTTCAAAGTCCTTCTTTTTTCGAACAAAGACATGAGAGAGAGTTACTTTGCCAAGCTTCAAGTCTCATAGAGTGAGTACTTAGCACTTGAATATTTTTTTGTTTTTTCCTTCCTTTAGGGCCATTTAAACAGACTTCAATAACTATGTTTGGCTGACAATTACTGTTTCTCCTTGGCTCAGTTTCCCCAAGCAAAATCCCACACAGTGTTACCCCTGCCACCCACCTGGGTCCTCCTTAATTGTTCATACTTGTACTTTTAAATGAAAAGTAGCTGCTTTTCATCTGACTAGAAGCCAGCCTACAAAAACATACTGCTTTTCATCTTGCTTTTCTATTCTGGCCTTCAAGGTCCATCTTCTCCCTATCCACTTTGTCCTGGCAGTAAGGAAGCACAGTATTTTCTAGCAGAGCTCTGGGATGGTCGCCTCTAAGTGGTCAGAAATGATAAAGTGAGTTCCATAGGACCATGAATTTAAACTGTACAAAAGCCAGTAACACAGGCAGATGGGCCCTGCCAGTCTCTTTCAAGCTTTGAAGAATCCAGACACGAAGCAAGAAAGTGAGTTTGCCATCCTATGCCATGGAAATGGGCTGTGGCCAGTTGGCACCATCCTTCACTCTTGGTTTTCAAATGGAAACCTGAGATCAAGAAGGTCACAGGAAAAGGGAAGTTTGGGTTCTTCCTGCTGAAACACAATGACAGATTTTGCTGGCCACCATGCAGGATGGAGGTCTCACTAAAATACCTCCCAACAGTCTGTGTATATCCAATACTGCATGCCCTGGAGATCCTGCCACCCATACCCCTGGTTCAGCATAGGTGCTGCTGTAGGTACTACTGTACAAGACTTTCTCTATTATTTTTGTAGACTTTCCTCATGAGATTACTTTTGCTCAACTACCCTTTCCTTATAAATTACTTACATAACATAACTATTTTTTTCCTTCATGGGATAAACCAGCATTTAAAAAAAAAAGAAAAAGGTAAAGAAAAAGAAAGAAATCAAACACTGCTAATTAACAAATCCATTTGGGAAAAAAAAGCAAAAGCTAAACAGAAATTGAAATTCCCAGCTAATCAAAACTTTAAAACAGTCTGAATAATATCAAAGACAAAATGGCAGTAATTTCAAACTTTCAAATGTAGACTGTAATGTTATGGGAAGTGGTTTTCTCCATTTTTTCTCCTTTTTTTCCAAGGAGTGGAATCACTCCTTCTAAATAAGGTTTACTTGAACTTAACACCTTTTCACAAGGGGATGGATCAATCAGCATTTTCCGTTGGAAAAAACCTTCCACACGAAGATTTTCAGCTTGTTCTACAGCTTTCACTGAGCTTGACTTTCCTGCCTTTCCTGTACCATGTTTATTTTAGCATCGTTACATCATATTTTGTCTCATTCTCGAAATTCTCCTTTCTGTTTCTTTCCAGTTTGACAGGGACAATATTTAAATAAGGCTTAGCCAATATAAAAGTGAAGGGCTACTAGAAGGAGCAGACAGCAAGGCACAGGGCTCAACACATTCCCCAGTTATGTGGGTGTAAATCCCATAAGAAGAGAGGAATGGCTACAACCATTCTAAAATCATTCACCTTCTTCTGCTAACCAAACATGCAGTTTGATTACTTTCCTAAAAAGTCCTCCCTCTGAATTAATGTTATATATTGGCCAAAGAATTGACTAGTTCTTTTTATTACAATGAGAACCATCTAGAATATTGTTTGACATCATATATCTGTTGAATGAATTAAAACCTAGGCAGACTGAAGCACTATGTTATGTAGGAGGAAAAAGGGAAAAGTAAAGCACTCACATAAAAGATGAGTGATGGTAGTCTAGAAAAAGAAGCAGGTCTCGTGTATGACAGGCCAGTACCTTCTTCACATAATTATGGATGTTCTTATTCATCTGCTTGCATACAAATGAGCTTCTCTTTCTTTCTAGGATCCTGCTAAGTCCTGGAGGTATGTTGATCCCTTGTGGCAATAAGATCCCCAGCTTCGTTACATGTCATAACTTGGAATCAACAGTAGTCAGCCACGAGCAAGCTAAGGTCAAATTCATCTCTGCCAAGTGTTATTAAGCCAGAAGTATCAGGTACAAGTAAGAGGGAATGATGACCCTAAAGACCAGTGTCTTCAAATATACCTAGGCCATACTCAGTCAGGAAAGGGAATTTCTATGCCAGGCAGAATATAGTTGTTGCCACTATAATAATTACATTGCAAGATTTTGGACATGATGTGTAAAATATGAAAGTGGCAATGGGATCTCTGTGTTGCAGAAGTTCTGATCTAGATCCATGATTTCACAAGGTGCTTTACAGGTCCCTGTGCTTTATAGAGACCCACTAAAACCAGCAATTCTTCACAGTCCACTGAAGGCTCACAATGGGCAGTGCAGACCAGCAGCGCAACGGCCTTTGGCCAGAGGGTGTGTTTCTAGTGAAATCCTACAGCTGTCCATGCTGTAGTCAACAGCTCCAATACCCATATTAATAACCAAAAGAAATAAATATGTATAAAATAATTGCAGATAACACTTGAACGTGACAAAAATACGATAAGCAGTAACAAAGACTGACAGATCGAGGGTCTATAGGGTAAGTCCTATGAGGAGCGGCTGAGGGAGCTGGAATTGTTCAGTCTGGAGAAAAGAAGGCTCAGGGGAGACCTTATCACCCTCTTCAACTACCTGAAAGGAGGCTGTAACAAGGTAGGAGTCAGCCTCCTTTCCCAGGCAACCAGAAACAGGATGAGAGGACGTAGTCTCAGGCTGCACCAGGGGAGGTTCAGATTGGACATCAGTAGGCAAGGAGGTCATATAGATAGGTCTGTAATCTGGAAGCTGAAACAAAAATAAAATTCAGATCAAAAGAGGGCAACAAGTTCTGAACAGGAAAAAAAATACCAGTAGAACAGCTTAGCTAGGAGTGGGATAGAATTTCATCACCTGAGCTTCCTTACCAAGGCCAATGTCTCTATAATGTTGGAGGCATAATTCTTCCTTACAGAAACAGCCAAGTCCTTTTGGCCTGCAGAATACAGCAACTGACAGCAAGATGTGCCTACAGCCCCTTATATCCCCATTTATGATATTAGTGCTAAAAGTTCCAAGCAGAAATTAAATATGGTATCAGGATAAGCACCCCTAGTGGCGTCCTCCTTGACAGAGCGTCTCTAACAAATACAAATCTTCACTAGTATATTTGATGTTTCAGTTAAAAAAGCACAAAAGGGAAAAAACCCAGCTGAGTAACAAAACACGACCAGTATAGCTTTCCAAAAGTCTGATTTGATAAAAGCACATTTTCTTCTTAAAATTCAATTAATGCTAGAGAAAACCTCATTGGAACACGTATCTAAAATTTAATTGAGGAAATTTAGGAAATGTCATTTAAAGTCCCACTACATGATCTTTCTTGTTTCTTATTCCTATACTATTGCCTACAATATGAGCATAGAATAGCTGAAATAGACCATGTGTGTATGTGTTGGGTAGGAATCCTGTTCTGACTTTGGTTCATCTATTGATTGAAATACCATTCCTATTCTGAGTCAAAATATGGCATGTGTTTGGCACTGAACACCTTGACACTGTTTCGAACATATAACAGACAAAAATTTGGAAATTAAAACTTAGGAAAAACAACGGCATGTGAGAAAGTCTTGAAACTTGTAGTTTTCATTCAAACTGCAGACCAGGAACAAATTTCAAAGCAGCATGATTCTCCACAAAACTCTTACAGGTTTGACTGTCTGACCAGCTCTACAGGACAGGTTTAGTTGGTGTTTTGAGGGGGTAGTGGGGCTTGGGTTTTTTGGTTGGTTGGGTTTTTTGTTGTTTTGGGGGTTTGGGCACAGTTTTTTGTTTGTTTGGGGTTTTTTTTGTTTGGTTTTTGTTTTGTTTTGTGGGGTTTTTTTAGGGAAAGCTGCCCATTGCAGAGAAAAATAGTATCGTGGTCTACTTGATTGGGCTTGAAGAAAGATTTGATCCAGTAATGGCCAGATCATCTCCATTTAGCCTCAGAAAGATTGTTCAGATTCTTCCTCCCACAGGAAAGTCATCCGAATCTGTGACCATCCTTGTAGGTCCTAGATCTGTGAATCAGCAAGAGAAACAGTGCCTGGTCAAAAGAGTCCTTTCTTATCTTGCATTCTGTGACCTAATCAAAGACCTTTTGTTGAAATAATGTTGGGTGAACTGGCAGACTCAGAAAATTCAGACACATCTCTTGTGTATGCCCAGGAATGCAAAGCTGGTTACTGTCCGACCATAACCACAACCACATAAACACAACTTTCCATTTGAGGGTATGCATGTGCTTGGCTCTCCGTTTTACCTTACTGTGCATGTTGGCAAGACGCTGGGAAGACATAACTGCAGATAAAAGCACCAGCCTCACTATTACAAAGGGCCTTGCTGCAATGTAATATCACTGATTTCATGGAGGTGGGAACTGCGTTGAAGACCTGTCCTGGGAGGAGAGACAAGAGATCCAGATTTGCATAAGCAGGGAGAGAATAAAGAGAGAGGTGGGTCATCTTCAGAAGTGGTTATTTTCATGTTCTGCACCCCAGACTTACTGCAGAACATGAAGTAAGCACAGTTTCTTTAATCTACACTATCCCAGAGAATGGCCCTCCCAGCACATGGATTGACACAGAGGTGACAAGAACCTGAGATATACTACATATATTGTGTCTAATTACACACAAAAGTGGAGTGAGTGACAGAAAACCCAGGTTTTCTTGAAGCCTCTTAGAATATTAAAACAGGCATTTTGTTACTTATGGCTATGTAAGGGGACTTTCTCTCTGTGTATCTGCGTGCACGCCTTCCCTTAAATCTCTTACAGACATGTTTATAGAAGGAAGGATAAATATTTTTCCATAGCTTCATGGAAAATTACTATGAGAAACCTTGGAGTAACACAGCTGTGGGGTCCCTCATTACCTCAGCAAGAGCAGAGCCTTCTACACACTGAAATGTCATTGTGCTTTGCTGGGTATGGGCCTGCAGTTGTATGTTAAGCCCTTCTGAAACACCTCATCAAAAGGATCAATATTTTTCAATCACAATAGTATTTTAGAGGAAGCCACCAAGGAAGAAAATTACTTTCTGACCTAGACTGCATACTGTTTCCCTAATCTATATCTGATCTTACGACATGGGAAAAGGGATCGGGGAGATGTCATCTCTCTGATAAGACCCAGCTAGTACCTAAACACACCTTCTACATCCTCTCTAACTCCATAAACTTAACATCCTAGAAATTCACCTCCCAGTGCTCCATGCTTTGAGTCCAGGGAGATATTTTTGTCTTATACTTTGTCCCAAACAGCAAAAAATAACACATTCTTCCTCAGAGGTGGCTGCATTTTTGCAACATGTTAAAAAAACCCTGTTTGGTGCTTCTCAGTAAATCCACTAAAGATGCCAGGGGTTCTGTGCAATGAAAGGCTCTTTATAGAAATGAAAAAAAATAAAATCTTATAAACAAAGCCATGCAGTAGAAAAAAAACCCACCCAGAAACTGGACAGTTTTCACTGCCTCTGATCCCTCAGATGAGGCTGACCAGGACTGGCATGAAGCTGATGGGCAAGCTGTAGAAATAAGGAAATAGGAAAAAATAAAACAAAATCAGGATTAAAAAAAATTTGTTATTGAGGACTTGCTGCCTACTGAACAGTTGCTAACACAGATAAAAACACCCTTCACACTAAAAAACACTTGAGCCACTGTTCCTTCATACTGTCCCTGTCAGTGCACACATCCAAACAGCTGACTGAATAATTAGGGGGATACTGGGGTTTATATATTAAAAATTTTATAGTGTGAATATTTTCATTCTGTATAAATATTGGTTTAAACGGAAAACCGGAAGCTTGAATATACAAGACAGCGACTTTCAGAGTGAATAAGACCTTGATATCTACCTGTAGCCTTCTTTAGCATCTTTGTATGTGTCCACTGACACATAAGCCCCCCTCTCTGAAACACTGCATCTTAATTCTGAACCGCATTTCCAGCTCAGTAATATTCCAGTTCTGAGCTGTCCTATTGACAGTGATCTACTGAATTTGAAAGATGGATGCTAACAAATTGAGAACATTTTTGTCCCACAGATTTCAAATTAAATGGAAAACTGAAAAACCTGAAGTTCCCTTGTGAGCTGTTGACACACCTGAGGGATGGGATGCCATCCAGAGGGACCAGGACAAGCTAGAGAAGTGGACCCACAAGAATCTCATGAGGGTTAATAAGACCAAATGCAAAGTGCTGTACCTTGGGGCAACCTCCGATATAAATACAGGCTGGGGGATGAACAGATCACAAGCAGCCCTGCCAAGAAGGACTTAGGAGGCTGGTGGATCAGAGGCTGGACACAAGCTGACAACATGTGCACTGGTAGCCCAGAAAGCCAATCGTGTCCTGGTCTGCACCAAAAGCAGTGTGGGCAGCAGGTTGAAGGAGGTGATTCTGTCCCTCTGCTCTGCTCTGGTGAGACCCCACCTGGTATGCTGCACCCAGTTCTGGGGTGCTTAGCACAGGAAGGACATGGAACTGTTGGAGCGACTCCAGAGGAGGACCACGAAGATGATCAGAGGTATGGAACACCTCTCCTTACGAGGAAAGGCTGAGAGAGTTGGGGTTCTTCAATCTGGAGAAGAGAAGGCTCTGGGGTGACCCACTTCCAGGACCTAAAGGGGGCTTATAAGAAAGAGAGGAACAGACTTCTTAGCAGGGCCTGCTGTGACAGGACAAGGGTTAATGGTTTTGAACTGAAAAAGGGTAGACTCAGACTAGACATAAGGCAGAATTCTTTTACAGCGAAGGTACTGAAACATTGGCCAGAGAGGTGGCAGATGCTCCATCTCTGGAAACATTCTAGATCAGGCTGGACAGGGTTTTGAGCAACCTGATCTAGTTGAAGTCCCTGTTTATTGCAGGGGATTGGACAAGGTGACCTTTCCAACCCAAACCATTCTGTGATTATTTCTCCTCCCAGGTGACTGCCTAGAATTCCTATGAACTCTATTTAAGTTAAATATACTCAAGGTCAGAGGCAAGAAGTTTGTCATACTCTGTAGAAACTGTTTTTTTGTTTTTTTTTTCTTTTGGGCTTTTCAAGATGCTCAGTTTCAAAAGTCTCTTACTGAAAAAGTTTATAATTACTCCTTTCATTCCTTCCCTTTTAGCTTCTTAAAAGGGAGACAAGAAAAAAATAATAAATTAGAAATGTAGAACCACAAAAAAATCTGCATTGTTTTTTTCCATTCAATCATTAAAAGTTTTCTTAAAAGTACACATAATTTTGCAAAAACAAACATTCTGGTTTAAAAAAAGATATTTTCTAAAAAGAACAAAATTTTCACTGCCCAAAATTAATTGCAAGGAAAGGAAACAGGACCGGCCAATTGCCTTCCTGCTCACCACCCAAATCATAAAATATTTGCGGAAAAAATATCTTGGCCCTAAATGGCACAATCCATTAAGTGAACAAGGTTCTGCTGACTTTACTGTAGCTTGGACCAGATCCTAAAAGAGAAAAGGACAGTAATTAAACACACAGATGGTCAGACATCCAAACACAGCCAAGTTCAATGATTTGTTTTACCCATTCAAAAGCAACGCACTTGATACGTCACCCCAAACGTAGCTGTACAAAAAGCTGCTGCCTTTCTGGCCTTCTCATCCCACCCCATAACTTCTCAAGGTCCCTCCATCTCACAGTTGCTCTGTATCTCCTCCAGGGACATCCCTGCACCACCTGTCCCATTCCCTGACACTAAATCTCCCAATGTCATAGGCACTCCACGCTCTCCTCTACTCCTGGCAGGAGCTGCACAAACTGTTTTCCTCCTGTTTCCACCTCCATGGTGGGCAACTCCCTCACCGTGCTTCATGCTGCAAAGACCATGGGCTAAGGGGGCTGGAAAAGCCCCTGGCACCCCTCTGAGAGAAACCACAGTCTGACTGAGCCAAAGCAGCAGAGTCTTGAGGCCATGGATGTGCTTCACAGGTGCAGGGACCCCACCTGGACACTGCTTTTTTCTCCTTGGGCAGTTTTTCTGGCTCTGCCACAGATCAGAAGTGCACCAGACATGGCCAAAATTTTGAAGCCAGGCAGATGAGGCCATCAAACCTGACCACCAAGCACACACGCACTGACACAGCACCAGTAAAGGAGGTCCTCAGCTGCACTGAGCCAGCAGATGCAGCTATGAGCTACTGCTTCCTCTGCCTCCTCCTCCTCCTGGCCTGCCTCCATCAGCCTGCAACTGTGGATCTGCTGCTGAATTTCCTCAGCTCTTGTTGCCCTAAACCTAGGTCACAGTGCTTCAAGTTATTGTTCTCTCCTTTCCCTTCCTTCGGGCATAAATAGCAGGGAGCATTAAAATGATAAGATTGTAAAAGAGGGAGGAAAAAAAAAAAAGGAAAAAATAAGTGTTTTCACTAGAGCCTCCCATTTCAGGCCTGTAACTGAGGAAAGCAAATACATATTACATTACTTTGATCAGTGTTGAGTGAAACAAGCTCCCATCTTCTGTTTCATCTAAATCTTTTCATGGAAGACTGAAGAGAAGCTGTTTCTGCTTGCAGAATAGGCTCAGGCAGGTTTTTCTTTATAGAACTAGTCAGTTCACACCTTAACAGGAGGTCAAATAATACAGTAAAAGAAAACAAAAAGGTAAAAAATGCTGTCCCTACCTATCTTTGCAGCAAAGTAGGGCCATACTAAGTGCTGCTGAGTCTTTTTGCTAACATCCCTGTAAGGCAGAGAGATGGAAATCCTGCCCCTTCTTCCTCTGGCAGAGCCTGAGTTAGAGGAGCTCTCCTGTCACAGGCATTGGGTCCCCTCGAGCACTTTGATGATCTGGAGCTATAGCTACGGTAACTAAGCAAGTGTTTAAGGCCTGGACTCTGCTAACAAGCTCATTGCTGTAATTTATCACCAGCACAGTCCTATTATAGGCATCAATGGCAGAAGCTGTTGCTTGTTTGAGGTCCTGGTGTTTTCTATGTTAAGTGACAGGGTTGCACAAGAAGGAAAAAAAAAAAAAGAAGAAAAAAAGAAACAAAGCAAACGCTGCACATCTTTCCTTTTCTATACATGTTATATGTATTCACATACCAAACACTCATGAACCAGTGGTTTAAAATCTTACCCATTTTCTGGTCTCCCTTCCTTCCTCTGTTACTGTCCTCTCAGCAGAGCTGGAAAACCAAATACACATTTGTGCCTGTGTTGCTTCCAAGCCTGACAGCCCAGCTTAAATCCATCTTCTACAGACATTCAAGGCCCGCTACATAAACTGAACATTAAACTTTGATATGTTTACGGGGACTTCTCTGACCATTTGGCTGCTTGTTTTATTGCTCTTTGCGTATGCAAAAGCAAGTCCAGCCCTCTCATCTCCTTCAGAGAAACCACCAGGAATGTCTGAGCAGATTCCCTAATTCTCCTTGTAGGACAAAGGGAATTATTTCCACAAACATCTTAAAATTCAAGGAGTGGCTTTCCACTTTTCTGGTCTGTAGGATCTGAAGTGGCTCAAAATTACTGACGTGAATTTATTTATTTACTGGCAAAAATAGCCACTGAACTGGCAATCTTTGCCAGCTCTTTTCTTTTAATATTTGAAAATCCTGTTTTCCTAACCAAGCAAAAAAATACCCTATTAATTTAGTTGTATTAGCGAATAAGCATCAAAATTTTGCCTGTCAGGATTTTTTCTTTTTAAAAAAGCTTTTTCTTCCTCTCTGTGTCTAAGAAATGAAGGGGAAAAATAAAAAATATACAGTAAGAAATTATAAAAGAAGTTACCTAAAAATAACAGATAATTAGAAAGTTTTAATTTGTGCATAGAAGTAGACTTCTTCCTGGCATTGCAAATGTGTTGCTTAGTCTAAGCTCTGTGGCATTCAGAGAAGGGGAAAATGCTGAGCGTGTCACAGCTCTTGCTGGTTAATTAGGCTGTGGTTGCCACCGCAGCTGAGCTTGGTCTAACTGTTGACTAAAGGGATCACCCCCCTCCTCACCAATCCTATCACCTCTTTGCATGGGATCCCCAGCTTACCAGCCTCCTAGAGACAGCTCAGCACACTAAATCTAGAGAGAGGGGAAAAAAAAACACCCCAAAAAAACCAAAAAAAAAAAACCTAAAAAGAAAACAACCAAAAAAAAAAAGCCAAACAAACAAACAAACCACAAAAACCCCATGACTCAGCCGCTTGAAAACTAATATTTTTTCTGCTCTTCATGTCAACTGAACCAACAGGTGCTACTCCCAGCTGAAGGAGAAGGTAGGACCACAGCTGTGGGGTGGGAAGGAAGAGGGGGTACATCCCTTTCAGTATGGAGAAGCTACTGGACTGATGCAGTTCTATCACCACTGGGAAACTCTCCGGGCACAATCTGCTGACGAAGACTGCCTGATCCATGGCTGTTCTCCCAGAAACAGTTGAGATGCATGCAATCATCCTACCCACCTCCATCTTTACTAGTCTGCAATCTCCAGTGGTGAAGCAGCAAATGGGATAGCAACTTCTTGCACTCCCCCATGACATTTCTTAGTATACTTCTTTCCTCAACCCTACCAAGCATGCATGTCAGGCTTGCTAAATCCATCACATCAGAGACATCCCAGGCTGCAGAGATGCATTGTGATTTATCATTTCTGAGCAACTTACAGGTATTTAGAGAAAGTCTTCAGAGGAAAGTGGAAAAAAAAACAAACAAACAACCTAAAACCAAAAAAAAAAAAAACCAAAACAACAAACCACAGTTGGCTCCTTTCAATATTTTTACCATGGTTTGCCAGAGGAAGAGGTCATGGTTGCATGGTGTACCTGTTGCATGGGGCCAAGCAGCAGTGCAGGAGCAGTGACACCCACAACTCAAGGTGGGCTTGCCAAGGGAAGCCCTGACATGGGATATCCAGGACAATCATTTGCGAGAAGCCCTGATTCAGAAGCACCTCCACCAGCACCTTCTCAAGGCAGAGCTTCTCTTGCTTTCTCTGAGGTAAAAAGACAGCCTTAGACCTGGGTGAAATTAAAAAGTTACCAGCAACACACCAACCAGTGAGGAGAAAGGATGCCTTTTTTTTTTTTTTTTTTTAATATTAAAAAACTGGTACTTGGTCTCAAAGTGGATTTCAGGACCATTGTTAAGCATCGTACCTCTGGGACCATTGAACAGCATCCAGCACCCCAGTTTGTAGCTGCCACGTGCCAGCAGCTCTGGCTGATATTGGCACTCTCCATAACAAGAAAGGGCAGAGAGCAGGTGGGCATTTTCCATGTGCCATTTAACTCAGTGTCAACAAAGCATACCTTGAAGACACCAGACTACTCCCTTTCCTCCAAAAGTTTCTCTGGACTTCAGTTTTTCTGCTAATGTATAGCCAAATATACCTTCTTTGATGCATAAATTTTAGAGGTGGTTGAAGACTACATAGAAATACGAGGTCAGATTTAAGTCCTCCTGCTCCTATTCCATGTGCCCAGTCTGGATCCTGTTTGAACGGAGAGAAGAGATTCCTGTGTTTCCTGTGTTCTTCCTTCCGAATTAAACCACTGTGCCTTGCATAACACAACATTCACTAAGCCAGGGAAATGGATCAAGACCCAGCCATGCTATCTGCCCTCATGGCTAAGGTACTCAGGGAGAAGGGTTTCTGTTCTCTTTCCAAACAATCCTGAAGCAGAAGCCTTCCTGGATCAGAAGTGGGACCCAGTAGCTTTCCTCTTCAAAAAAAGGTTAGATGAGAAATTGGGGCAAATGCTGTGAGCATTAAACTGTCTCATAAAGGGGGCATTGCCCCTTCCCCCTCCAGCTGTGTTTTAGAAGCAGCAGCCACCCAAGTGCTGCCTGCAGAGCTGCGGCACCGCGCAGGCAGGGCCACCCACCAGCGGGGCCAGGGGACCACGTGTGCCAGGCACCCAGCTGCCTCACCACATGGAGACCAAGGAACATCTGGGCAGAAACGCATGTGGCAGAAGAGAGCTCCATGTGCCCAGGGAGAGCTTAGGCATCAGGCAAGCAGAAGTTTCCATAATTACAATTTTATCTCCCATCCAGAGTTTCTTCTAGCTCTGGCCCGATCTCCCCTGAGCTGCATCACCAGCAATTTTTTGCACATCCAGGAAAGAGATTGTGTTATCTCTCAACAAAACATAACATATTCTAGTATCCTAGCAGCTGGCCTTGGGACATGATCTATGGGACTCGGGTTGCTTATGGCCCAGTTTACAGTCAGCTTCCCAGAAACATTTGCATGCTTGGGTAAAGTTGAATACAGCAATTAATCTTCAGTTACAAGTAATCAGAAACATTTAGTCAGAGGCAAACTTATTGAAAGACAAAAGAGGCTCCAGGACTGTCAGCAAAACCAGGATAAATTTCTGAAATATCATGCGTTTAATATTCTCCATCATGATTTAATTAAATATGTAAAACAAGAAAGAGTGAATTGATTATCAAGGAAAAAAACAACTCTTTTTTAACTGAGCCCAATACTTCAGAACTCAAAAGCCCTCTCTGGACTGTCGTTATCTGGTTGGAAAATACTTTCCTAACTATAGCTTATTTCCCCTTTCACTAAAGTCCTTTGCTTTTTAAATAACCTTTCTGAATTTCAGAAGGAAAAATGAGGGACAAGTGACCAAGATTAAAGGTCTGAATCTTTTTGCCAATTGAAATCTAGCTCTCATTTTCCCAAGAATAAGTGAACTCAAAGTTGAATTTCCAAAGGCTGGTCCTTTCTGCCAGCAAAAAGCAGCCGTTTGCCAGGCTGTCTTTGGAACATCAGCAACACCACTGCAATCAAACATTTGGGAAGGAAATTGGCTCATCTATAAAGGACTTGGGCAGGACACAGAGAGCTCAGCTTTGCAAACGGCCGCTCTCCTCCTCTTTACGATAGCAGCAAGGTGCAAAACAGATACTGAGGAGTTCACAGCTCCATGAAGTGTGATGGTTCTCACATCTACCAGAGCTGGTGCTAATGCTGCATCCATCTATTACCACATTTTCAACTCTGAAGTACTAATGTGGAAGTCACAATAGTAAGACAGAGGGGAAACCTTACATTTTCTGAAGCTGTTTGGGAAATAAGCTCTGTCATGCTGTTACAAAAACATACCATACTGAATAACTTCACCACAGCATGGTGAAAACTGCATTCTCTAGCGCAGTATATAAGTCAAATGTCTTCTATCAGAGTAGCGATTAGGAAACTTTTATACTGGTTTAAGGGTAGTATTAAACCTGGGTTTAAGGTAGTATTAAACCTGGGCCTGACACGATACAGAAAACATGACTTTTTGAAATACAGTTTTTGAAATTTTCCCCTAAAAGACAGAAAGGGACAGATTTTTATCTGCCACTAAGCATGTAGCTCCAGCACAAATCTACACCAATTTACACCAAACAAGAACATATCCCAGCTTCTCCAGATCTGTCCAGAATAGCAAGGTACACCATTTTCTGAGAGCAATTAAGTGATATTACCATAAAAATGAGAAAATTCTCTCATAGTGCAATCAACAGCTTTCCTAACAATTACAACAGTGTATGCTTCCCCGTTTCTTCCTTTTCAAACTAAAAATATCACTCGACATTTTTGCTGTGACAAACATCTTCAGATGTTTTTTGCTGCACCATCGCTCTGTCTCTTTACTGCCTTTTTCTTTGAAGGGACGAGCCCTGTGCTTATAGAAGTCCATGATAAGATTATCAATAACTGCAGTGGAATTTAGGCCAACCTAGATTACACATGAACCTATTGGGAGCCCTCAGACCTTGTACCAAAGCCACATAAATTGGAGGAAATTATAGATGTCTGAGGTAACTATGAAGGTAGGTTACATGGAGATTGCTTATGCCCATGTGCAAATTTAAGCAAAGATCTAAAAAGCTGCACACAAACTTTAAAACAAGACTACAGTGTTGATAACTAATGCCCTACACACCATGAATTATGTTCCTTAATTTCACCATAGTTTGGCTCTCTCTTTCTGCTGGACTTCCCCAGAGCTCTTTGGTGAAGTGGTCACTGGCAATGGCTGTTAAGCTGATGGATGCAACAACCATTTCCTGTTCAGGGGCAATGTAAAAACAGTATTGAAGATACTTTATGTGACAGATAACCAGAACTAGAGAAGCCAACACCAAAAACACAGGCCACGTGCAAGGCTGGGATAGGAGCAGAGCTGTGCTGAGTGTCTCAGGGTGTTTCTGGAGGGTTTGAGAATTATTGCTTGGAGCTGCATGTGGGTAAGAGATAAACAACAAAAAATACCACAAGAGCACAGAACAAAGGCAGCAAGGACACATCAGACACAGCTGGAGAGGCACTTGTCTAGGAATACTAAGATGGGACCAGTGTTTCCACTAGAAGGTGGGCAGGAACTATGAGAAAATCACTTTCTCTGAATACAGTGGGACTCAAACAGCAAACAAACCAAATTTATGTAATCCTACATAAAAATAATCGGACCCCAAAGGTACTTGACTAAGTCATCAACAGACACAACCCACAAAAGCCCCAAATAGTAGTTAAACAGAAAGTGTGACAACTTTTTTTTTACTCTCTTCCCCCCGCCCCCTGCACTTTAAATCAACTTTGTTGTTACAATAACTGTGAACCTTGTTTGATAAAAATTGAGTCTAGGCTGGCAAGGACAGTTGGGTTAGATTTTGGTTGCCAGCTTCCCAGCTCTCTTTATTCTCCAGACTCCTGAAAAACACTTCCAAAAGTATGTGGTTACATTTGTCCATCACCACAGTCACAGACCAGCCTGGCACTCATGGATCTGGGTACCAGTGTCTCGTTCCACTGACCAAGTAGACCAAGTAAGAAGAAACCTTCCTCATGGAAGATACTTTTGATGAGATTCCCTCATATAAGCCAGTGCCTATGGAGGGACAGGAGCCAAGGCACCACAAATAGAACCATCATCCAGAGATTTCACTAAGAGTCTTTGCCTAGGCACTGGGGTAATGATGACAGGTCAGAGAGCTGCCAGAATTAGGGCAAAGAGGCTCTTGCCAAAAACTGAGGTTCCCATGAGCAGTAGTTCCTTTCAGCAACATCCAGCATAACAACATGCAAATTCAGGGCAGCTTCATCATCACGAGGACCCAGAGAAAGCAAGAAGCCACAAGCAGGAGACAGCTTGCTTAGAGCTGCAGATGGTCTCTGCTGTGCCCTTTGCCTGCCTGCACCCGTATGAGCTATCTTTCTACTCCTTTCCCTTCTCCTCCTCACATCTTGTTGCTTCAGTTCCCATTTTATAAAATTGAAAGCTTAGTTTTACTATTTGGGCTCCCGATCACAGATTATAACCAAAGTCTGAGTTCATTCTAAGTCACGTTCTCCCTTCTTCTGTCAAAGGGAACACTACCTAAAGCAGCAAGACAAGTTACTTCTGAGAAGGAAAAGGAATCGTCCTGCTGTACTGTAATATCAATAATGAACTCCAGTAACTCCAGCGTTAAAGTTGGTAACAAAGCAAAGCTTAGGTCAGCAGACTCTCTAAGCATATTTATTAAGCATGTGTTTAAGCAATCAGCTAAAACGGGGACAGAGGTGCCATAGTATCATCTAAGGAAGCTGCATTTTTTTCTCTCCACTCTTTTTGGCCTTTGGAAAAAGTATAGTCATAGCATGATCTTGTATGTTGCACAATAATTGAAATTTTCATAGAGAATTCCAGAGTAAATTGGTAAATTGTTAGCAGACTGTACTGCAACAAGCTTGTCAGCATTTCTATTTTTTTTTTCCTTTAATTTGGTTTAAATTTTTGTTCCATCATCATCTTGTTTCGTAATTTGTGTGTCAGTGACTCTGGTCATCTTGTGACCCTCTGATTTGAGAAAAGCATAAAAAGAAGCTATTTCTAAAGCAAACAGGATTTTCCCCCTTCACTATTCCAGGAAACAGAAATTCTTCCCAAAAGCCATCATTAAGGAAAAGTCAGAAAGAGTTCAGATTTTTATGAGTGAAGCAAGTAAGCTGTTACAGTATTAAAAACAATCTGGAATTAAGCTTATGAAGTTCTAGATCTTTTTGTAGAATAGAAGCCACTGACTGATAGCGTTTTCTTCTCATGAAAATGCATTGCACTCAAAGCATTTCAAACAGCTTTTAAGTAGATTTTCAGTTAAAGGCATGGAATGTAAGTAGTGCTTGACTTTACTCTTCCACCTGCTATCTGTAATCATCTTATCTGAAGATAGATGTCCTTTTCTTGACAATTTTGGTTCTTGTCCATTCAAAGTGGCAACAGTCTCCCCCGTTCAGGCTGTAATGGCCCTTCACATAAGCAAACAAGACATGGTAATTTTTCTCTCTGTGGATCAATGCCCAAGTGAGGTCTTCTAAGGAAAATTTAGAGGCAGATTGAGAGCCAGCAGAGGGAGCATCATAATAGCTCCCCTGTGGGATCATTTCTTGCAGAAGAATTCAGAGACTTCAGCTGGTCTCAGGACCCTATTGTGTTAAGAAATATACATGCTTACAGTAAGCACGCTTACATTGTTTTACTACATTTTCCATGCAGGCAATGGATTTTTTGCAAAGGTCATTGGGTCCAAGCCAGTCACCACTGGGAATATAAATTTTGTGTTCTTCACATTCAATCAGAAAGAGGGGGTGGGTGGGAGAAGTGAGAGACAGATTTGCAACTTTCTTCTTTTTCTTATTTAAAATTAACGTGGCTATATCTCTTTATAACACAAATATTCTGGGGTCTTCTATAACGCTTGACATCCAGTAACCTCAAAGTAGATTAAAAAGGAAGTACTACTGTCCTAGAAGAAATCTAAGCCCAGAAAAGCAAATTGATGCGCATGCACCCCAGCTCATCCTACATATACCTGTGGGAAGAAGAGCTATTTTGAGAAGAAATGTTTGATATGCCCTGAAACATCTGAAAAAAGCTTTTGCTCTCCAGTAAAACTCAGGATGCCCACAGGGAGAAACCCAGACCTCCACCACTGGGAACTGGACATCAATAAATTTGCCATTTCATAATGGAGGGGACTACAGTTTTTGCACATCTGCCCCCTTGGTAATAAGGGGTTTTTTTCAGTGGCTCCACCTAATTTTTGAGTTTCACCTACCCTCAGAGGTTTACAGGCACTACCTTCCATTCGATTTTCCTCCCACTGGGGGAATTTAATGGCTCCAACTCTGAGACCAAGTCTGCTACTGAGAGAAATTTGTCCCTAAGAAGCATTGCCATGAAGGAGCCTGGCCTGCAATGGGATGCAGGCCGGCGATTCCACTGCCTATTCAAGAAGCTGAAAGCCCAACTCTTATACATCCATCAAAGTCCACTTTAATTGGAAGCCTAAAGCTATTTTACTCATCAGTAATAAAGAAGCAATTAAGTTCACAGCCAAAAATGAATTAATGAGATACTGCAAACAAGCTAATTAACTCCTTCATGGGTATTCAGATAGAAACCACACAAAAAACCCACAGGGTGCGCTAATTACTTCAGGGGTCTGAGTAAAATGAAACAAAAAAATAGAAAACCACAACATTTGGAGCAAAGGCTAGAAGTCTGTCGTTAAGCCATGTTATCTTATATTCAGTAAGCATAGGAAGCTGTATATAACACTGCATACATGGAAATGCCTGCGCCCTCATGTACAGATCAAGAACAGCGTCAAATTTGGTAAGGCTAAAATTGGATCTATTTGCTCCATCTCCCTTGGCAAATGCTCCGGGTGGCACTCTCCTTACTGTAACTAGAAGAGTTTGTCAAAAGAGCTAGTCTGTTTAAATACCCTCTAAGGGAAAACAGAAGTTTAGCAAGGATGGCCTGCAAAAGACAGCGTGAGGTATGTGACGTTTTGCAGTGCCTGGCTGAGGCTGACTTACGTGGTAGAGTTTGAGGAAGAACAAGAGGGTCTCTGTGTATATGTTAAGGATGTTAAACTGTCATCCTTGACAATTTACATTAACTGTACAATATTTCATTGCCACCAGCTCAGGAATCCATAAAACCGTTGGGCCCAATTTACTCATCCCCACGCTTTGGTCATTTATGGCCTCGCAAGGGACGTATAAAATTCTATGGTACAGGCAGAAAGGAGTTTTACCAAGGCTTTTTTGCTCTGGTACAAACATTATACTTGAAATTTAGAGAAGCAGAAAAACAAGCCTTTTCCATGTGGTGGCAAAATACATCTGCTTTTCAAATTTCAAAACCTGGGCTATTTTTAAGGAAAAAGCCAAAGGTTCCCAGTGCTCACAGCGGAGTCTCAGCCTGCAAAATTCAATAACCAATCCAGGAAACCCATTTTGACATCGAGTTTCAAAGAGGTTATTGTAAACAAAGAGCAAGCCCGCAGAACAATATCATTCTTGATCCCCATTTAAGTAGCAGGAACACAGAAAAGCCTCAGAAGTGGAGACATCTGTATTTATGTAGAGTGTTTTCCCTGCTTCTTTGTACTCCATTAAATTGCAAATGGTGAAATGGAATTTCTTTTTTGTGTAGATTAGCTGTTGCATCTTAAATCACCCCAAACACAACAATGCCACCATTAAAATATAAGGACACTTTCTAAAAGCTGCAAAAGCATTACGATATTTGTTTATAATTAATATCATGGCAATTCAGGCTGATCTCACAGCAATTCACAGCAGCAACCACTGGCTTTATTGGAGTTTTTCTTAAGTTGCAGAGGAATGAGATCAGAATCAGGCCCTGAGGACAGCATTTATATATGACAGTTTGTCCAGAACGTGACTTCATAAGTCTTTTCCTTTATTTGGACTCAGTCTACAGCAAGACTTTTGCTTCATATTCATATACATGCACACCCATTTTTTACTTTTTCCTGTTAAGGCAAGCTAGGGCTAGAGGCCATCACACAAAGCCAGGTACAATAAGCAACTGGACAATGAATTCTTACTGACAAGATTAGGAAAAAAAATGTTGGGTTTTTTTTTCTCTCTGGATGTGGTTAGCTAAACAAAGGCTACCAAGCCTATAAAAGAATATTTTGCAAGAAATAGACCTTGGGATTCATCTTGTCAAGACGATGGCTAAGTCTTCTATCTGCCTGTCAGCACAAGTATTATCCATCGACTGATAGAAAGCATTTGTTAACTAACTTGTTTTAGTATAGTAAAAATGTTTATTGCATGGAACATGCTTTTGTACAGGAAATAATCTTTATTGTGGTCACTAAACCAATCTGTCTAACACTAAGTTGCGCTGAGGAACAAAAATACATCATTTTTAATGTTACAAATCACCTCCATTCCCAGCCCAAAATTATTCTGGTTGCATGTATTTATTTTCCTTTCTAGTTTATTTTGGCTGTTTTACGAGGGAGGTTCATGAAGTCACCAGCACACTCAAAGTTTATATATGTTTTGAACATTGGATTGTGCCTCCACTGCTTGCATGTGTGTATTACTGCTATAGCTTTGTACTGCCCCAGTGAGTAGTTTGCTGCAGTTTGCTGCAGCTTGCCCCAGGAAAGAATCCAGAGCATAATCTACGTATCCCGCAGGTCTTGAGGCTGTTGAAGTGCATATACTAACTCTTAGAGAGGAAAAAAAAGTTTAGAAAAAAAAAAAAATCACAAAAACGCAGGGCTCGAAACTGATCTTCAGCTATATAAAAGCATAAAGAAACTGAGGCAAAATAACTATTGACTCCTGTTTTTACTATTTTCAGTGTCTCTCATTCAGTGTTATGAGACAAAAAAAGTGAGCCTTTCTGGCTCCTATAAAAAGGACGTGTGACTATTGTTCATTTACTTATGAAGTCACAAGACCAATTAATAGCAGCGTCAAACTTATTAATATTCTTCTTGGAAGCAGGACAGAGGAGTAAGAAGTCTTCCCTTCTGCTAAGAAAAATATTCACATGGCTTCCCTCTCCACCATTCAAGGAGGTGCAGTTATAAAAATACAGCATCACAGTCCTGCTAAATACAGCTTAGTGGAAAAACTAGAAGTGGAAGAACCAGATTCAGCGACACCTGGATTTTATTCCAGTTTGGTCACTGACTTTAGCAGGATGAAGTGACTACCTCTTTGTCTGCTCCCCTCCTCCTCCCTCTAGTAAATAAATTGTAGTCATAACTTATTATAAATAGCATTTACACTGCAGAAATATTACACTAATCTGCAAGCCTACTGTCAGGTCTGACTAACATTTGAAGCACACAATGAGCAGGGCAAAGTACTGTTAACAGTCGTAAACTGTTAGGGTTTGAGCTGTACTGATATGGCAGTGCTTTGGTCTCAGTTTTATATTTTACAGCCACACTCTTCTGCTCTTATCAAAATGTGGTATATAACTGCCAGCTCTGAGGAGTTCCTGTGCACATGCTCCTGCCAAGCTTATGACACATTCCCCACACAGCATTGCCTCCTAGGCTTTTTCTCAGCACGTAGTAGATGGTGTTGACTTTAACAAAGAAAGCATTAAGGATTATTAAAAGTCTGCAAAAACACTTGCTTTCCTGGCATCTCCATTGGGCTGAATGGCACTTGCTTTTGCTAAAAGCAGCAAAGATGTTCCTCCGAAATTAGTTCCTCGTAATTCTCTGATTAATAAATATATGTATTTTCAGATGAGTCTGTGTTTTTCTTAAGAAAGAACCTAAAATCTACACAGGAGGTAAAGAGTGTGCTTATCAGTGGTCAGGAAAAATAAGTCTACTTTTCTCCTAAAGATGTAGTATTTCAATATTAACACAACATACCTACCCAAAAATATCTAGCCCTCATCTATTACCAATAGCAGACCTTCCCAGCATAAAGGCAAAGAAAAAACAAGTTTAAAAAAATTCATAACAGAGATCAAAGCCCAAGAAGATTTTTCCTTTTCCAAACCAAGCTCTTTTTTTTTTTTTTTAAGGCCAAAAAATTCTGGATTTTTCCCCACTGTGAAAAAATAGAAAAGTTTTAAACAAAACAGTTATTGCAAGGGGTTAACATTAAACAACCTCTTAATTTGCATTGCTATACATGCTGACCTTAGGCTGTGAGATTAAGGACCTGCACCTAGTATTTCAGTTCTCTCTAGGGGCAAGCTTCTGTAGAGGCACCATAGTTATGTCAAAACTTTGTAAACCTGGCTTGTTCAGCATTTTCTTTTCCTGCTTTGACTCACTATCTGCTGTCAAAAAAACCCACATTTCAGCACAATCCAAGAGAGATCTGTTCCTTCTCACAGCACAGGACCTTTGGTTCTGACAGCTCCTAGGAGTAATTTTCACATGTTGCAGCAGAGACCTGAGAATGAACGTTCCCCCTCTGCACTCACTCAGCTGTCTTATCCTTACAGCAGCTTAAGCAAGATGAATCTCTCTCTGCCTCCCCTACAGTAATGGCTTATTTACATTGCCTGTCCGACACAATTTAGACTGGATTGAACCGCTGTGCAACCACATCTCAAATTGACTTACACCTCTATGTTCTTCCACTCCTTCCATGGCTGGCATGCTCCTGACCATACATAGAGATGGTCTAAGCACTGTCATTATCAGAAAGATAATTATTAAAATAAAAAAAAAAATCCCCCATAAAACAGTCAGCTTTCAGCTGGCTTGGAGAGCTATATCACCTCCACACATGGTCCTGGGACAAGAGTAGGGTGGGAAGGAATGACTGGGGAAGAGCCAGGCCAGCCCCCAGTTAGATCAACTCCAACAGAGATGGCTCCCTATCCTCAGGTTATTTTGAAAATGGGACTATGACTTCAAGTGCCATTGTCAGGAGTGGCCAGGGGCACAGACACAAACCAGGTGCTTGTAGCTAATGAATTACACTGCCAGATCATCCATTGAGGCAGAGCCTGCCTGTGTGCTCTTTGCCCACAGCAAGTACAAGCAATCTGAGCTATCCTCACCTTCAGGGTTCAGGCTTAACCTTGATGTCCAAATGGCATGGGTTTAACCCTTCAATTCCTGTAAGTTAACTGAAGATGCCTCCCACTTGCTAATAGTATGCAAAGAGACCAGCTGACATGGTGTCCTGTCACATAACTGTATAATACATCTTGGATTTAAGGAATAGCAATTATTAATTCTTCTCAAAGGGGACTGGGCCCCCTCCCTTGGAGCCTCCTGAGGGGGGCTGCAGAGCAGAGACTCTGCACTGGTATAGCAGGAGCAGGTCTGAAAGTGAGACATGTATTCAGACACAAAGCCATGTGGTGTGACTGCACTTTTTTTTTTTTAAAGCTGAATTCAAACTTAAGTTCAGAAATTTACTAAGAATTATTCCCTTAAATAAACACACAATTCCACAAAAAAAACCCAAACAAACTACAAAAAAACCCAACCAAAATATACAGAAACACTTTTGAGCCATTCCAAGTAATCCTCCATGAAAATTTATAAAAACATAATCTAAATATTCCCAAACAGGCCATTATAGGCAGAAGCTGAACTATTTTAATCATTAAAAGCAGCAGCAAAAAAAAGTAGAAAAGGAACAACAGGTTTCACTTGTCATTCCAGAACAAGTCTCTGCAGTTTATTAAACTAAAACCAAAATACATTTTTTTTCAAAACTACTTTATGGTCTCACTGAAGACAGAAAATTGCAGTTCAGTATGCCACTAGAAAAAGACATATTTATTGTTCATGCGCTCTATCACAGTATCACAATAAATTCACTTATATCCTCTAGAGAAGAAAAAAAAATTATTAAGCTTATACAAGCTGGTACATTGCACCACCCTGTAATTTTCAAGACTTTAAAGAAACCCATCCATACTTGAGCTCAAGGTGTCACAGCTGCCCTTTTCAACAGTTCCTTCACTGTGGTTTGCAGCAAGGAAAAAAATAAATCTTAAACAAAACAAAAATAACCCATATAGCAGCCAACAGATGGGTAGAAGAAAAAGAGGGGGAGCAACATGGAAAGAAAAAGAAAGAAAAACATAACCCAGAGAGCATTACATCAGTTCTCCTCCCAGTTTTATTTAAAACACACGTGCCATCACTCACAGCTCTGTGGTTAGTGGAAAATATGACTGCAACTTCCATGGTGTGTGGGTTGCATAAAAAAGAAAAAAAGGACCTTTCTTTGGCACAGCTGACTTTGGCTACTGATGGAAGGGAAAAGGGTGGCATATTTGTAAAAAATCCTTGTATTTTGGCAGGGAGGATAGTCCTGGGTGAGCCACCTAGCTATGTTTTGTTCTTTAGAAGCAGCATACACACCATTTCACTTCAGCACAGAGGATAACACAGAAAGAGTACAGCACAACATAGTACATGTCCACCTCTATGCAAACAACAATAATTGGATTATCAGTGAAAAAGCCTTTATAAAATAAATTATTTGGTCAACAAACATTTCAGCTTTGACTACCTACAGAGCAAAGATAGTGTAAACCACCGATCCTGGAACCAAAATACTACCTGCATTTATGCTTCAAAGATGAGTAAGCAAACACCCCTCAGACTGTTATGGTACAGGCAAGTTGTTCAAAATCAGAGCCAAAAAACAAAGCAGCATTCAAAACTCTGGCAAAGCCCAAGTGTTACCCATTTAAGGACTCAATTTTGTGTGTGCACACACAAGAGGAGCAAAGACACAGGATGAAAGACATCTAGATGACTTTGGCTTAGCCATAGCTCTACACTACCTGACACTGTGCAACTAGTCACTATGTCAGTTGAAATTTGACTTCCACAGAAAAGTATTTTCAGAAGGGCACAGGCTTATGATTCAAAAGTCATTAGCCAACAACTTTGAGAAGGGCTCCAAAATACTCTCAAGGTTTTTAAAAAAATAAGATATTGTAATTTTCTCCTCTTGTCTTGTAGAGGTTTAGGGTTACATTTTAAACTTCTCTGAAGTCACTGTTTTTAATCAAAAGGAGATTTTCTTTCAGGCTTACAGAACATCATCATTAGAAAAGCACCAGACAGCAAGAAAAGGCAGCCCTGACTTGAGTTTGCAAACACAGCACACTACTGTGGCTCTTGTAGGTTCCCAGAGGCCTTTTATGTCAGGAGTTCAAGCCCAGCCCTGACACACAAATGAAGTCATACCCACTAGAAGCAGCAGCAGCATTTCTGAGCTCTACTTGCCACAGGCTGAGTCACAGTGGCCTATGGAGCATTCCACACTTGCATTTCCATCACTGGGACTGCACGGCATACAGGGGAAAAGGACGAGAAGCAGTTGACTGCTGTGGAGAGGCATTAGGGTGGACTTTTCCCAGGGGATGCTCCCCTTCTGGGGGGCCATGGTCAAGCTGCTGAGGTGTCTACATGCATCACCAGGGAGAATGGGGAACCAGGTCTTAACAGGCCTTCTTCCAGTGATGGCCCTCCATCTCTGCACCTGCACTTTGTTCTTTTTCTTTTTATTTAAGGCCACAAATTAGGCAACATAAACACACAGCAAGAGCTGTGGCCTATGATTGCCGTTTTTCCTCAGTGAATGGGTAACAATGATAGCTAATTAAAAGAACAGCAACAACGAGTAAGGCACAGTGAAGCCACCCCTCAACCTCCAACCTCATAATGCTCTGCACTCTTGAAAAGTGGTGGAGAGATCACACCAAAGTGACCTTAGTGAAAGGTGCCTCAAGATAAGTCAACATCTGCAATGGTAAAAGCTAAAGTGCAGGTATTGTCTTAAGTCCAAGGCAACTCCTCACTTTACCTAGATGCCAATTGTTGGATCAGAAAATGAACCTGTACATTAAATCTGCAAACATCGTGTTAAGTGCCTGTAATAAAATGATACAGCTGCTTGCAAACTGTCCGTCTACACCAGTGGTGGTAAAAATATTCAACTACATTAGACCTAAGAGTGAGGTTCTCCTGGTGACAAATTTCATATCCCCAAAAAAATGGTGGTGGAGGAGAGCCACGTTTGGTTTTCATTTTGTATAAATCTAGGATGTCAGTCTCTTTCACACAACTCTACTGCTGCTTCTTTTATTATTATCCAAAGACATGATACAACAACAGACAAGAGACATACATATATTTACTTTTTTCTTTTAATGTGGTTGTAAACCACCCCAAAAACTTACCAAAAACATAACAATACATGAAATGCCAGATCACACATGGCTTTTCAGTTGCATATTTTTTTATCTGTAAATATGATCAGATTTCAAGTCCAGAAGACCCCTCAACTACTGAACACAATCCAAGTGAGTTTTAAAACAAATAATGAAAGATATAAAGTTCCAAGACACAAGAAGGTTTTTCTATTTGTTTCTTTTTTTCTTTTTTTTTCTGTAAGATTTGCCAAAAAAAAGGCCTGTTCACTTGAGGCATTCACCATTAGACACTAAAGCTTTGATGAGCGTCAAGAGGGCAATTATCTCTAAAATAAAGACTTTTGTATATCGTGGGTCCCACATTCTAAATTCAGTTTGAGAAGCAGGAGGAAAAAACGATTCAGACGTCAACAGTGAATTGGCCAAAGGTCTCTGCGTTACAGATATACCACTGTTACATTTTACATGGCATTAGGAAGCGTGGCAGTCATTTGACCTACCAAACAGCAAGCACTTTTGATGCAAAGCCTAATTGTCACTTATACTTTGTCACGCCATTTAGTTTCAATGATTTCCTGAACTCTTCAAGGAACTATGCTAATGTTCCAATTTTACTTTTGTCAGTATCAATGAGATCCTCATTAAAACCAAACTGCCAAAATTGTTTTGATGCCACTTTCCTTGACAACATCTGCTCAGTTTCCCCTCTTGTCACCTTGACTGTGGGAAATAAGATTAAAAAAATCCTCACAAAAATGCCATGACTACATTTTATCTGCAGGAGACATTAAGCAGTGATGGGAATTGAGGTTTAGAGTGCTTTCTTCAAAAGCACTTAAATTCTTAAATGAGGATGAATAAAATGGTATTCCATAGAGTCCTACTAGTTCTAAACTAGATTTCCTCCATGCAGATTGCAAGAAAGGGTAACAGTTTACAAATCATGTCCTTATTCACTCTGTTTAGGGACTCAGAATATTTTACTTTCAATTCTGCTTCCCATTTTCCCCAATCAGTTTTAGGAAATGGAAAACTGACCTCACAAACTACTGCCAGAACACAATAAACGTTAACAGGCACGGATATAAACTGTTGAGAACTGGAGGCACATCTCATCCAGTGAGCGTACCACAAACACAACAGTTTTAGTGACAGACACACAGGCTATTGGGAAGGATAACAATTTTGGCATTTCCAGCTAAATCCACTAGCAAACATGAGTTGGGTTTCTAAGAATGGATGACTGGGAATAAGGTTTTAGGTATAGTTTGCTTTTCAAGTAATGATATTCACCACCATTAATAGGCTTCTACAATCTCAACACTGCCTTGAGCTGCGTAGATTTAAGAATGGAACTAAATTTCTCTACATCTCTTAAGAGAAATCAGAATGATTATTTTTACATTACTTGATTAATACAACTAAAAATTAAGTCCATTCCACAGCAAAGCTTGCACAAAATCACTGCAAGCTTTCCTCATTGTAACAGCCACAAACTCCAGCTTGGAGATGAGAAGATTAAGAAATTTGATGTGCTATGTGCTCAGCCCCTAGTTTCTGTGTTACGTAACAAATATGGAAATCCATGCTAAATTTAAAAAAGAAAAAAAAAGAACAAGACATTAAAAAAAAATTAAAAAATTTAACACAGTTCAGTCATTCATGGTTTCAATTTGGAGTCACTTTGTCTAACTGTGAAACAATACCAGTTTTAAAACAACACCCTGTTCTGTAAGTATTTGACTGACCTTAAATTTGCAACAAAACGGACTCTAAACAGTGCAGTTCAATAAATTTGACTGAAAGTTTGGCTTAAATGGTTAAGTAACCTAAAATCGAGTTTCAAGTCAATAAATAAACTTTAATTTTCAAAGGAAATTAACTGCAACTGCCTTTTGTTAGAATCTATTTGTGTAAGTGTTACCTGGCAGATTTTCTGGTTTTCAGCAGCCTTCTCCAAAGCCAGGTACACCAGTATCCATTGATACATTGGCCAGCCTTCGTTTTTTTAAAGGGCCTGAACCTGAAGGTACTTCGCTATTCAAGTCTCAGCTTTTGTATTTTTGTTACTGATACTCTCAGTTTTCATTTAAGATATAGGGAATCTTAATATATTAATATATTTAAGACTTCTGGATAAACCCCAGAAAACTCCCAAAGTGTAAACAGGCCAGAAAATGACATCCCCATGTCAAACTATCAAGTTTTATAACACAGCTTTGTGGTTTCCAAATGGATGAAATTAGCAATACCAACTACTACAGTCAAAAGTCAACCCTAATGCTAAACCTAGTTATAGTACACCACCAAGCATTTGTGATTACAAGCCAGGACTCAGCAGAAGTCATTTCCCTGTGTTTTACAACTCCCTTAAATAATTTACATCAGACTGCAATACATTGATGACTCTGATCTTACTGCTTTCTACAATAGTTTTTGGCAAAAAAAAAATTAAATCTCTATGCAAATTGAACTTCCTGAGTAAAAATAAAGAGGCTTCTCATAATGATGATACCCCGTTAGATACCGTTATATAGAAGCATACATCTTCGATGATCTCACTAGCAGCCCTACAGCGGCTGAGAGCTGACATGGGCAGCGTGCAGGGAGAGGGTTACATGGGTGACGACCAAGAGTAGATTTAAAATCAGGAGCTCCTGACCTAGCCTGCAGAACAGTGCAGAACAGCCCCAAGACTCACAGCGTTGTGTGTTATACCAGTTAGGACAAGTCTTACAGGGAGCAGTGCAGGACTACTAGTGACAGTGACAGTGCAATGCTTACGCTGCGGAAATCCACCTGGTCACAGGGCTTTTATAGTGCCAGTGTGCTGTTGCAGTGGAATGTGGATTGCACCAGAGGAAAGTTCCCTCCTTCTGAATGTGAGCAAACTATTTTTACTGTTAAAAGAGTAGCATTTTGCTGCCTACCTGTGCAGAGTCCCATCTGAAATCATTCTGCCTTCAGGTGGCCTTAAGGATGAATGCTTTTGGAAGAGCAGACCAGTATAAAAATGAAAAGGGAGATGAATAAAAAAGGAATGACAGGAGTCTACGTGTCACCCGGTCACACAGTTCACACACTTTACAGACAGTACGGCCTATAATTAAGGTCACTCAAGGCTTGGCATCATAGAACTCTACCAATTAACAACTTTGCTAAATTTGTATAGTTTAGGCAGAAATGCTCCATACCAGGTATCTGCCTTTGGTTGACATTTCTGTTTTCAGGAGAAAACAGCTTAGCACTTTCTGAAAATGTGATTAACAAAAAATTAATAGCCTCTTTCTTCAGCCTATCATAACCCCTACATCCTTTTACTTCAAGTAGTCCTAGGCATCTACAAACTCTGAGGTAAAGAAAAAAAAACTGCCTTGGCCTCTTTTCTATAGTTGATTGAACTACCAGAGAACAGAGCACATTAATTTCACAGAAACCAAACTGAACTATCCTGTACAATCATTAAAAGCATATTCTGATTTCCAGGGCAAATAAGTCCACTTGCACTTTGCATTATGATGCACTTTGCAAAACTGCTGAACATTTGCAGCAACAACTAAAGTCAACAGGTAAACGGCTTTGACAATATCCTAGGCTGTTAGTAAACACTAACACAGCACTTCAGTCCACACATTGCATCTACCCAACTAGTACAATTAAACCTTCTCTCTGCCTTCCCCATGTTAATGTCTTTTCCAAGCAGGTTATTATTGCCGCTTGTCACAGGCACATCTAATCCAGTGGCAGACATGAGGCTGAGATGTAGCTATGGCTTTATTAGGGTAAAGTTCTGTCCAGTTATGTGTTGCCATGATCAGTTCTAGCAAACAAGTAGCACAGATCTAAGGCAGCAAAACCCTTGCTGCAGGGATTATCTCAGGTGAGGAAAAGAGCAGGTAAACCAGTCACCCAATTTAGAGGTGTATAACACCCATCTATTCACTTCACCCTCTGCTTGAGATTGTCACTCCTGTTGTGGAAATGAAGCAAAGAACAACCTTGCTTCCACCATGCCAATTCAGAATCAACTTTATGTGCCCTGGTAGGATTCACTGCCTCCAGCTGCCTACACCAACCCTGCCACCCAACACAGCTGCTTGGTAGCAGAGAAGGAAGAAAGGTGAGCATGTTCACCTTCCACCATCATAGGTTATAGATTAGCATCTTTATTCAAACGGCTGGGAGCAGATAAAATTTGGCCATATGCCACCTTCTTGTCACCTCTACTAGAAGGCTGCAAGCCAGGGCAGAGGAGCAGTTCAGACTGCCAGCAGCAATACTGGTGGTGCCCTTTCCTATCTTGGCAGCAATTTTGTACCTGCCTGGGGCAGTGGTAAAACCTTGCTCTGGCCCTGCAGACATGCCCTTTAACAAGGTGGTATCTGTAGTGGTGGCATGAATTATTTTAGCTGTTCTAAGCAAGAGTAAGCTTTTGCAATGGCCTTTAGTGACAAGGAGATTATTTTGCTACAAAAACAGTGGCAGCCAGATGTAACTACAAAACGTAGCCATCCTACTCCATAAGGAAGGAAATGTGTCACTGCATGTACATATATATTCCATGGAGAGAGAGATTATAGACATAGTGCCATTAGTATTGCTCCCTGGCAATTTTTAATTCTTTCTTCTTCAGTGCCATCCTGCTGATTAGCAAATATTTATCATAGGAAAATAATGAACATTTTCAAAGGACTTGTTTTTCTGGTATCAGGATTCATCTCTCCATGATTTTTTTTTAAATGCGTAAGCTGCAATTTTGCCCAATTTGGAAACACTTATATCAAGGACACGTCAGACACTAAGTCAGCAATTGCTCCCTTTGCAGTGCCTGGGCTGAGCCCAAAGCTCACCTTTGATATCAAGACTGCTCACTACAGAGCTGGTAGACAGAAGGTGGTAGGGAAGCCAGAGGTTTCAGGTTTCCAAAAGAGTTCCTGGGAAGTCAGAAGACCTCAATTTTGGACAAGTTATCCACTTCTAAGACAAGGGTGGAGGTAAGGTTTTAATTTAAATTATATTTTTATACTAGATATTTAACACATGTTTTTATATTAACATATATATATAATCTTGAGAGAAATTTTCTTGCTTAAGTTACAGAGTGTAATTTCTACATCATTAACTGAAGATCCAGTTTCTTCTCTTTGGGGATCCCAGTAGTAAAAACCTTTTACTTTTTTAAAATAAAACCCATCTCCCCCACAAAGCACTGGGGACACAGGAGCTACAACCTTTCCAGCCAACACAAACACAACTAAAAGGTATCTGTATCTGCTCCTTTACACCTGATCTAAAGTTAACACTAACTGTGCACAAATTGATATGAAGGGCATAGAAGGGGCATATTTTAGACTCTGGGGATACCTCCTTCCCCCTTGCAACGCTGCCTGCAAAACTGTTCTCTCATACTGCTAAAACACCATCTCCTGGGATCTTACTCAATTGCCTGCCTTTGCTAATAGCCATACATTTTGTCCCAGTACAAAGCTCCACCCTTCAACATAATTAATAAACAAAATAGGGCAGTAGTAACCCTAACTTGCCACTCTTCTTGAGGGACTGTCACACTCCCCCTACTCACTGTCCACATTTGTCTATTTTGACCATTTCCGTGGAGTGACTCATAGAGGTAAACAGCTCCTAAATCTATACAGCAACATATTTATCACCAGTTGTATATACACATCATCCTTTCATTGAGCCCACAAAATCATCTTCCTTGATAGAAACCAGTAACCCCCTGGACAACATTACTCCACTCATACATCAGCCAACAGCATGACTGTGACATTTAGCAGGAATGGATGAACATTCATGGATGAACACAGCAGGAACATGGCCCAGGAGCATCTGCATTCAAGTCATGCTTACAGCAGGACTTCCCAAACGCTGATGGGCTTATGTATTTTAAAAACACTTGAACTCTTCCGTGAATCACCAACAATTAACACAAACTTCTATAAGTCACAAACCTTATAGAAACATGTTATTGATTGGGTATATATTGGTGCAGAGGCAGATGCAACTTATGAAAACTGCTGCTGTATTCTAGAAAAAAACCCAACCAAAACCACAAAAACAACAAAACAAAACCCCAACCCCCTGACTGAATGTAATGCTCCCATAGGAAGGAAAGCATCTTCTGCAAAGTGGACTGTGCACTTGTATAATGAGTATTATTCACAATCAAGTCAGGAATGGAGGTTAGCCAAGAGAGCACATAGGGACAGTAAGCAACAAGCCACCTACATACTGATACCCAAGGCATTGCTGCAAGCTGGCACAGGTGAAATGCAAATGCACTTACTGTTATGTACGCAAAACATGCCACAACATCAAGGTGTTCCTGCTCAAGTGAGCTTTAAAAACCCCCTCATCTTATTATTTGTCTGAAAACACCAACCTGACCATTGAGAGGAAGGAGGCAAGGGTATATGCTCAGTTTTCCAGCTGCAACACACTTGTGTGAGAGCCCCTGCTGCAATGGGAACATGAAAGCAGGACTTGCCACCATCACCCCACGTGGTGCCTGCATACACATCTCAGCAAGCAGCCCTGCAGCAGGGCAGCTGGAATGGAGCAAGGAGAAGCTACAGCGTATAACTTTGTACAGACATATCCTCAGAACACTTCGGGCAGAAGAATGGCACAAATGTATGGTTGCTTCACAGCTTCCACTGGTCATGAGACACTTGTGATAGGAGGGACGTACAAGACTCCCTTACAGCCTTCAGGAGGAGACAGAAAAGAAATCTTTTGGGAAAAATTTTAAAAATAATCAGTTTCCGGATAAAAATCTATGCTGCCGAAACATTCAAAGTCTTTCATACAAATTGCTTTCTGATGGATGAGACTGATAGATAAAGAAAAAAATGGAGAAGTTTTAGGCACATAAAATGCAAATTCCTTGTCTATGAAATACATATAGGAAGCCCTGTCTTCTATTTTTCTGTGTACTTTGAGACTTGCAGTGGGAGAAAACTGTATAAATGTACTCTTGCATACTTTGGCTGATTTCATTACAATCTGTACTCCTGTATGAAATGCACAGGTGAACGAACCATGTTTGATTTCTAGGGAATGTAGACTTCTTTACTGGTTCAATTTTCTAAACATTTCCCATTGGATAACCCAAGTTGGAAGAGACCTCAATAAAGTTTCTCATTCAACCTCCCTGCTCAAAGTTTAGCTACGAGGTCAGATCAAGCCATTCAGGGCTTTATCTAGACTAGTCTTTACAACTTCCAATGACAGAGACTATCCCCTCAGTCAGCTGCTCCACTGCCTGACTCTTCACAGGGGACAAGTTTTCTCCTTATCTCCAGCCTGAAATTCTCATTTCAATTTATGTCTGTTGTTGGTCACCCTCTCACCGTGCATTGCTGTGCACAGCCTGGCTCCATCCCCTCAATAACCTTCCTCTCGGACACTGGGGGGCTGCTGTTCATTCCCTCACAAAGCTACCTCATCTCCAGGCTGAACAAGCCTGAATTCCTCAGCCTGTCCTCACAGGGAAAGTGGTGGTGGCCTCTGCTGGTTTCTTGTACCAGGAAGCCCAAACCAGGACACAGTTCTTGGATGTGATCTATTGAGTGCTGAATAGTGGACAGTCACTTCCCTTATCTACTGATGGAGTGCCTGGTGATACAGCACAGGATGCTGTTGGCCTCCTTTGCTGCCAGGGTGTGCTTCTGGCTCACATTCCCAGGGGCCTCCCCACAGATCTGCAAGGAAAAGTCTATCAGACACAGCCCATTCAAGCAGCTAGGCAGGAAGATACAGTAAAAGGGAGAGGAGAAAGTGTTCATCACCTGGTTATGCCAAGCTGAATAAAAACAATAAAAGGGGGGAAAAAAAAGTTTTAATTGCCCTGGGACTTAGTAAACAAGCAGTTGAGTCTGGAGCTAATGCCAACACAACAGCTGGCCTTCAGAAGGCATTTACTAACATGGCAACTTGTAATTAACACAAGGTCATCTCTAAAAGTTACTAGGCCAATTTGCTGTTAAATAGCTTCCTCCAGGGGACGTGTCCCTGTTGGAGTACGAGTTACTGTATTGTGTCCATGAAGACAGACAGCTTGGGCAAGAGCCGTGTTTCCCCAGGGAGACAGGGTCACCATACGGGGCTCTCTGTGCTCCCCACATCTATTCATGCCGCAGCCCCCCTCTCCCCTCACTGCCCCACAGATCAAAGCAGCCTTCTGTTCCCTCGCAGACTGATGTGCTACAATACTCATAGCATCCAAGCCCGCTGGAGGTCCCTGTCAATGCTGATAGCAATGAGCCAACACTTGTAGAATAAAATTGTGCAACAGCCTTTGGGCTGGTTCCACCAGCATTCACTTGCCCAGACATCACAGAATCATAGAGAATCATAGAGTCATAGAGAATCACAGAATCACAGAATTTTTTATGATGGAAAAGACCTTTAAGGTAATCGAGTCCAACCGTTAACCCAGCACTGCCATGTCAACCACTAAACCATGTCCCTAAGCACCACATCTACACATATTTTAAGTACCTCTGGGGATAGTGACACAACCGCTTCTCTGAGCAGCTTGTTCCAATCCTTGACAACTTGAAGAAAGTTTCCCTAATATCCAGTCTAGACCTCCCCTGGCTCAACTTGAGGCCATTTCCTCTCATCCTATCACTTCTTATTTGGAAGAAGAGACCAGCTCCCACCCTTACTACAACCTGCTTTCAAGTATTTGTAGAGAGTGATAACATCCCTCCTTAGCCTCCTTTTCTCCAGGCTGAACAACTCCAGCTCCCTCAGCTGCTCCTCATAAGACTTGTGCTCTAGACCTCATGTGTCCCTATGGTCACCAGCAGGATGTCACCACAGGCCACAATAGATGTAGCCCTCACACCGTTCCCTTCACAAGGTACTTCTCAGTGTGGATCAATGTCTTCCCAAACAACGTGATCTATAAGTCACTTTATCCTGAAAACCTTCCTCTGGGGTCAAGTCCATGTAAATGGAAGTTTCAAGTAGCTGGTGGAGAGGAGCGTTTCATTTTTTAGGGAGCAGTTTCTCTGTTTCCTTCAGATACACAAATTTCTATACCTAATTTTATACAGAGAGCTGGGATGGCCTAGGTGAGTGCTACCACTTCCCACACTTGTCTCTGGTCTTCTTCTGCTTGGGAGAACATCTCACTCTCCACATCCTGCCTGGTTGCCCAAACCTTCACAACCTCACCCCTGGTTTCAACACACAAAATAGAACATCCAATTTTTCGCTTATTTCCCAGAATTCAGAAGGACCCTCTTGTGAAGTCAGTCAGCAAAAACTCCTTCATCTGCCTCCAGGATAGAGGCAGCTTCTGCTTCTAAGTGTCTTTTGCCTTTCACTGTCCTTCTTCCACACTTTGCCTGATAAGATCTCCAGATGTCACTGCCTTTGTAAGAATGCAATTACGAAGGCCATTCCTAGTACCAGGAGGTAGAAGGATGTTGAGATCCTTATTGCCATTCCCTTGTGCTGTATCAGTATGGAGGCAGAATAAAAGTTTTCACAGGTGGTTGCTAGATGACTTCTGCTCCTGATGGAAGACACAGCAGGATCAGTACCTGCTGCTCACCCTGACTTGACAGCAGGAGGGCAAATGAGAGAAGGCAGGGGGAGAGACAGGGCACTGTGGAGACACCTGGAGAGGTTTCAACTCACCATTTGGGGGTAACTCCTACCTCCAGTCTCCTACCTGAACTTTTACAATAGAAAGGAGTGCATTAAAACAACTATAAAGCTAAGCAAGAGTGGAAATATCAGATAAGAGTGGAAATACCCAGAGTCCATCCCTTAGTGTCATATGCCAGCAGTAATTGGCCTAGTAATCTTCTCAGCTTTGCCTCATCATCTACCAGTAAAACCACATATCAAGGTACAGGCTCATTACCTCTGTACACCCATATGCACAGGAGAACAAATAAGAGATAATTTCAGATCACTTAAATACCAGCTTCAATCTTATTTGACTTCTTCCCCTGAACTTCATTTAGAGGTATTCAAAAAAGCAACAGGATTAGCAGTTCAAAAGATAAAGTTTTAAAAGGTCTTTCATGGTAAAATAATTACTATATAAATCAGGGCAGGCATGAGGAACTAGGCTACTCAAGACCAAATCCTGCCTTGTACCTTTTCTTAAGTCGGCAGATTTGCCAAGGCCTTTGACTACAGGGCAGCAGAGTTAAGTATTTTCCAGTTTTGCAACATGCTGCACTTTAGGGATAAATAAGCCCCTTTTCAGTCATCATTCAACATGTAAAACACCTCACAGTGATTTTGCTAAACAGTTTTTTTATAGGGCAAGAAAATAAGTGATTCTTTTCATCCTTTCTGAAAATTTCATATTCTTGAAACTCTTACAAGTCTGGGAAGGTGGAACTCATTCGTAAATAAGGTCCTGGGAAACACACATGGCCACAGCTTGGCAGGACCACAGCCCTGAATGAGCTCTTTCATTTTCAGCATGTTTGGTAACCTGGGTTAAAGTGCAAATGATGGTTTTGATAGAATATTTCAAACAGAGCAACTAGAGTTCTACAGTCACTTTTACCTAAAAGAGACTCATATAATAATAAATAATAATAACTGATTTTTCAAAGCATTCCTCTCCATACCTCCTAATGTAAGCAGAGGTGCTACAAAAACACTAGGAGCAGTGGTATAACTTAGTCTGGCCAAGTACAAGGTTGAAAATAAGTGCAGAAAAAAAGAAAGGGGTTTGCCGCACATTAAGCGGAACAGAATTCACACACACGTGGAAAGGTGTATTCATCTGCTGATTTCTCTCTGTAAGTTATTATATAGCATTGCTGCCATGCCAAAACTGATGCACCTACTCATGAGCTGCACCAAACCTACACAAGTTTTTTGATTTATGATCCGTTATAATGAGCACCCTGTACATTCAGAGATAACCAGGCTACTCTTTGGTGCTTAGCTGCAAGAATTGAGTTGTAGCATTGGTGTCTGTATAAGGAAAAATTTATAAGCAAGAAATATGTAAGAATAAAATACTTCAGACTGCAAATAAAGCTGTCCGATCTCATGCTGTGAATGTGCTGACAGTAAGTCCATGAAAGGAAATGAGAGGTTCTGGAGGGTTTGGGGCATAACACAGCAAAAAACACTCATCCCCCCACAAGTGCCAAATGTCCAATAAAATATTTGCAGATGCAAACCGTGGTGATTCCATCCTTCATGCTCCATCTTGAAGCATCATTTGAAGAACAGAATCTCATTAATTCAATAATGGTCAAAATGAAATCTGAACCTTAAGAACCTGGAATTGAAGCTCACACACTAAGACCTGCAAGTCAAGCCACCTGCCCTGCAATCTGAACTGGAAAAAATAGTATTTTCTGAAAATTATTAGCACAAGTTGCAGCATGAAGCTGATAAAAATATCAGCATCAAGTTACTGATTGGTCTGGAGATTCTGTTCTTTGTAGGATCATGTTATATACACATCTTCACAGAATATTTTTATCCTAGCTTTAACTGTATTTCCACAAGTTTTTAAAAAATTATTATTATTGAATGGTATATTCCAGGTCAGCTGTTTGAACTGTCATATACCTAACTAAAGTCTAAACAGGGAGTAAAGGAAAAAAAAATTGAAGTTAGCCAGAAAAATTATCTCAGGTAATTTTTCCCAGAATGTCAAAGCTAGAGAAGACTATTAATAAATTTAGCACCAATATCCTGTCATAACTGTTTATTCTGGCCAGATAAAACCACATTTAGTGGAAAAACATTGATTTCCTTTCAGCATCACAGCCTGGAACAGCAAAAGCTTTGTTTATAAAAACCCGAATAGCTTTTTCTCTCCAACCTGCCCAGTTGGCTTACATATAACAACTCTTGCTGTAGGGGACAGAATGACCATTTACAGTCTTAACTGCAGGCCATGCAATTTCAGCAACCAAACTACACCCCAAAAAGCTTGACATATACTGGGCAAAGATTATCAAGGCTTCAGCATCCTTCTTCTTTCTAACATGAACTCAGTAGATTATTGACTTAAAAAAATAACTTACTGTATTTATTGGAAGATGCTTTCATGAGATAGCTCAGATAAACATTTTCTTATTGTTCAGAAGGCAATCTATATACAAGGCAGCCACTGGAGTTGGGGTAAGACCAGCTGCCAGGCATCTGGCAGGTTTGTCAGCATTGGCACACATGCTGGATATCTGGCAGTTAGCTTTTGCATCTGTTAGTTTCAGCAACAGCCATAGCTACATCAAAAGCCACAAAGGCATGTCCTGGTTATTTTTCATGGTGTCTGCATTGATCTAACACATTCTAGGTTCACTGCCCAGGTTTTTTGTTGTTGTTATTGCTGTCTTTTGGGTTTGGTTTCCCCCTGCCAAAAAAGAAAGTGTGAAAGAAGAGGGCAAGTGCTGGGTGATAACTGGAAGCAATCCACCGTTAATATACCAGGGCTTTGTATATAACCCTAACACATACATATAAATATATATATTTGTCAAGGTCCTCTAGACACTAGAATGACTGTCTCTCAGAGGCTGTCCTCCAAACCACCTTCCCTTGCCACAGTATCCACCCAAGATATATAATCCAAATTTAAAAAAAAAAAAAAAGAACAATCTCTTTTAATGTAATTCCATGTGGTTTAGCTTGTCAACTTTTTAACTGATTTTGAGCAATGTTACCCTCTATTGGCATTTAACAAACCTGTAGGCTTAATGCTGCAATGAACATTGCTGGCTAGCCTAGGGCCTAGTGCTCTTCCCTAAATACCAAAGAAAGCGAACACTTCACTAAAAAACAGGAAACCACATTTTAGTAAATCTAAAGTCAAGTTTCATGAATATCTTGAGGGCAGTATAAGGCCATATTGATCCTGAATGCACAGTCTGACCCTGTCTGACTGCTTCACCCCATGTCAAGACTAGCACAAACAACTGGGAGACCACATAGCAAACCAGAACTGGGAAACTAATCTCAGCAAAAGTGAATTATCTGGGCTGTATTTACTGAGCTGGTTTCATTTGGATGAGTTTCCCAAGCTGGCTTCCAGGTACATCTGTGCCAGCACACACCAGGGACGTGTCTGGGGCAGGGGCTGCTTCTGGCAGTGGGTGCATCTCAGGTGCCAGTGCAGACACAGAACAGAACAACCCAATGTGGCCAGGGAGGCATTTCACCCTGTGGGCTTTGTAGAGGTGCTAGAAACCCCGGCCCTGCCAGCACCTCCCCGCGAGCACTTGCCGTGAGCTTTGAATTGTGTAGTGCCCCTACTTGTATCTTAGTCCAACAGGAAAACAGTACCAGAACTCAAATCACAGCAGCTGCACCTCTCAGCAGCTGATGGCTGTCCTCTTTCACTAGTGCAAATCCCAAGTTCACCACTTGTCTGCTGTCTGTGCTTTGGCATACTCAGCCTGAATAGTCTTCATGCTGCAAATGGTGCCACAGTGTGAGCAGACCAAGTTGAATCAGGCAGGTTGTGTTTTAGCTGAGGTCGAGATTTATCTTTGTGCAAAGGCAGTGTTTTGCACTGCTTGTCTCTCACACAGCTCCTGCATGCAGAAGAGACCACCAACACATCTGGGCAAAAGTTGCCCTCTACTGATATCAGGTGTTTAAAATATATGCAAATTTTACCTTTCAAGTTAAAGGCTGCTTTCAGACCTTGTCAAGGATACTGCCTCAGCATGTATCAGTGAAGTTCATGGGATTTTGACATTTTTACTAATATGTCCTTGTCACTCATTTTATGAATTCTGCAATGTTTTATATTTACCAGAGACAGTTACCTGTAGTGGCCATCTACAGTGATTTGATTATCATGATACTGCATTGCTTGTCATCACCATACTGCAAAGAAGTATTTACAGTCAATCTATGCAAAGAGAAGTGAAGCTGATTTTCTTTGCTGTTGGATCAATAGGCAAAACAGCAGATTTAATACTTTCAAAGAACTTGGAATACATATTGAAGAGAAAAACAGAAGTATACTATCCTTGGTAATATTACAGGATGAATATAGGCAGGATGTTTTTGGGGTCTGGGAGTGGTTTTTGTTTGGTTTTGTTTGTTTTGGATTTTTTTTTAAAGACAAACTCACTGCAAAGTAAGTCAAGAGATCCAGAGGTATAGCAGATACTCTACATTTCTTACCTGCCGTGTGTGGTTTTTTTAGCACACTTCAAGCAGCTCCCGACTCAGCGATCTCTGAGCCATTTCACTCTTCACACCCTTGGCAGGACATGAAGAAACCTATTTTTCTACTTTCTCTCTTGGGAATCTGAGGCTCTTCAATCTGTAGATATCTCACCCATTTCTCCTCCTTTACCTTCCCAACACTTTGGATCATGGTAATGCTCCCTCCAACAGGCTCAACCCACTAACGTGCCTGAGCAAGAAGGGATGCTTTTTGCCTCATCCTGGTGGTTCTACCATACGCCTTTGACACTCCTTTGTCAGCCTGGGAATTGGGGAAAAAAAAGGCCTCAGGCCTTAAGTTAGACAACAGACACCATTCAGAGATAGCTGTTTATACTAGTTAGAGCTTTAGAGCTGTGAAGGAATGAGTATCAGGCAAGAAAAACAAGGCTTTTAACACTGAGCCACAGTAAGATCACCCTCGACAGCTCAGGTTTCAAAACCTGCTCCTGCAAAATTGTGTGCACAGGCATTCACTGCAGGTGTCCCAGCATTTAACACCTAAAGTGGTGCCACTGTTATCGCCTCAAAAACAACCACCACATTCATCCTGTGCTCAAGCCTGTGGGGGATTTCTCAAGATATATCTCCAAAACCCTAGGTATGCCCTCAGAGTCCACCAAGGAAAGCTTACACAACACCAGTTTTCAAGAAACTGTGTTTTCGGTGTCATGGGCCATTGTACACAAGAAATGGCAAACAATGAAGGAAGCTGGGACAGAGTTGATTTACATTTTGCCACTTTTCATCTGTCTCTTCAGTGGCCTATAGTTAATCAAACTAACACCCCTTCTCACTGTGTCACAAGCGCAAGAAAGAAGTAGGCACTGTACATCCTTCCTGCTATTCTCTTGCAAATGGAGCCACAGCAGAATTCAAAAGTAGTGCACAGAGGCCAAGTGAATTATGCATTTGGCTCCTCTCAAAAGCCAAGGAAAAGCTCAAATGCCAGATTTTATTAAAAGCAAAGTATCCCGTCAGCAAAATGAAACTGACTGTCTGTATTGGGGCAGTGGGCTTTCTCTTTTCAGAAATAGCATCCATTCATCTGTTGTTGTTTTTTTAATTAGCAAAACTGATAAATACAAAACCAACGGGGGAAAACAAATACAAAAATAACAAAGACACATTTATCTGCTAAAGGGAAGTGGCAAAGAGCAGCTGTCCTTTAATGATTCCCAGGCATGTGAAATTAATCCACATCTTCATTACAAATTTAAAACCAACAAAATAAAATAAAAGTCAAGTCAGACCAGGAACCCAGGTGGGGAAGGAATAAGCAAAGCTCAGTTTACCCCCAGCCTGGCCAGTCATCTCTGCAAAAATAAGTACCTTTGTCTGCTGCCACCACAATTATTCTCTCATCACCATTGCTGAAGATGAGATAGGAAAGCCACTGCCCTGTTCTGAACAACGGCTGCTTTACGCCAGCACAGTAGATGAATAGCTCCAGTTATTCACAGGAGCTGCAGATACATGTGGTGTAGAAGTTTAATTTTTAAATTTCCATGAAACACATGCTTTTAAATATAGCATAAGGAACAATAGTGCATTGATCTAGTCCTTCCCTCAAATAAGTATTTTCCATTAGTGGGAACCAATCTGGCACTGGTAAAATTCCCACTGAGTCCAGAGAGCTTTGCGTGAGGGAATATCGCATTGTTCAGCTACTCATCCCTCTCCGCTAGATCCTGCATGCCGAGGAGACAGAGCAAGGAGACAAGGCACTAAACAATGTTCAAAGAATAAGAAGTGGCTGCTGGAATTAAGGAAGAGAACAGCCTCCTCCTTGCTCGCAGAAGCCCCATCCTGCAGACAGAGATCCCCTCCAAATGCTTCAGGGAGCACAGGGTGCTCTAGGGCTAGAGCTGCTTCCATGTAGAATCATAGAATCAACCAGGTTGGAAAAGACCAAGTCCAACCTTTGATCCAACACCACCATGGTTACTAGACCACGGCACTAAGTGCCACATCCAGTCTCATCTTAAAAACCTCCAGGGATGGTGAATCCACCACCTCCCTGGGCAGCCCATTCCAATGTCTGATTACTCTCTCTGTAAAAAATTTCTTCCTAATGTCCAACCTAAACCTTCCCTGACATCCTGTCCTCTAGGCCACATCTTCAGTCCAGCCTCCCCTTCTGGAAGCACTCATAGATTTAGGATCAGTGCATTTTTTTCCCCACTGACTGATGACACATCGAAATCACACTTAGTAAAAGCATATGGGTTGTTTGAATATCATCCTGCCAATGCTACCACATTATTTTATTATTTATGAGTTTCCTAGTTTTTAAACATTGGCAGAAGAAGCCTACCAAAGATTTTGTTACAGATTCCATTTGTGCATAGAAGTCAGCAGAATGTTTAAAAGCACACTATATACATCTCAATTCAGAATCAGCTGTGGCGGGGAAAGGAGCAGGATTAGCTTTATTTTGTGAAAAATCCCAGTGGATTCATGCAACTAGATGGTTTTGCTCTTCGCCAAAAAAATTGTAGAGTCACTTGTTTCTGTAAAAAGGCCTTTAGAATGCACCAGACAGAAGTGTCAGTTCCATAGACCACTGATTTTTAAGCACTTAAAAAAAAAGAAACAAGAAGAAGCCCAAAATAACTGAACAGCAGATAACTCCTAAAGTTAGTTCTCCTAAAACTTTATAATCAAGCTCAGGAATTTATATTTCACCACAAAAGCCTTGAACTTTATTATAGTACATATAGCAGTTATAACTTCCCTCTCACATTTTTTTGTATAAGGACAGTTCAAGGCAGCAGGACACATTTGCATATGTAGAGTGAATGAAGTAATGAGAGGTAGCATTTAGAATCACATGGATCATAAACCATTTTGATTATCTCATAATTTTCTTTGAGCTGAAAATATCCACTGCCCTCAACACACACTGTGCAGCAGTATCCCCAGCTCCTAACCAGAATCAGGGCATCTTACACTCAGCACAGTAGAAGCATAAAAGAACAAAAACCAACAGTCAGAAGCTAATCTCTGCTCTGGTGGGGTTGCAGTCTAAATTGAATTTAGAAGATAACACCATTACTCCATTTTACAGAAGTGGGGCTGAAAAACAGAGAGATTAAGGGTTTGTATATCCTAAGGCATTTCACAGTTTTGTTGTCTTCCATGCTTTGTGTACCTTGTTTATTTAGAATGCAATTCATCAAAACAGGATTATCTCTCATTTATGTTTATGCCCTGTCTAACACAAAGCAGCCATTAATAACTACATAAGAATTGCTTTTCAGACAGCAATAGTTACAGGTGATTAATAACGATGCAACTCTAAGCATGCAGCTGGCAATACTGTGTTTTCTTTTCTGGGTTACAGAGATTAATACTTAGAGTCATGATCCACTGACACTTAGGCAAACAACCGGCACAGAGGGTACATCTCTGCTCCTGGAGCACTGGGAGGGCTGAACTACCTGACAGTAGAGAAAACAAACAAATAGCTTAGAGGAAATCTTTCCAGGACAAGGCATGCCCACTAACCCTTGCTTCCAGACTTCATCAGGAATATTTAGAAAAGGAAAGAGCGAGGAGGAGCAGAAGGGAAGCTAATACAGAGTTAACAAGCACAGATAAGCAAAGAAGCAGAGAAGACTGCTAACATCCCATTTTTTACAACACATACTTTTATTGTCATCATCAGGGGCTTTTAGCCCTGTCTTCTACCAGGCTGCTACAGCTATCACATATTACCCACACAAAACACCAAAGTGTATGCATTTAGTGTCATTTGAACAGCCGTGATGTGTTTTGGGACATTTGCACAGGGTTTATAGATAAGCCATGAGAGCTGCAGAAGACTCAGCCTTTTTGGAGCAGCAGCTGTAAACCAGTTGTGATCGATTTGACTGTCCTTACCTCAAGACAGATAAGTGACATTAAATGTCTGCACCTAAGAAGCTGCATCATATTCCTATGCAATATTTAGGTTTTCACTGTGCAGCACATGCCAAGGTCTCGGGCAGCGAATTCACAGAAAACAAAAAGTGATTTGCCAGGACAGTCCACCCAGCCTTGGTCCTGCCCACCTATGGGGTCGCGAGGACAGGGGCTTGTAGCAAGCAGACAACACGGTAAGGGAATGCTTTTGCCAGCTTGGACCCTGCCCACAGGCCATACGGTTTCCACCATGACCTCCCTTGTGAGCCCCGCAACAATTCAAAAGTCTTTGCCCCACTTAAAATAGATAAAATAAACACTCAGAATGATAGGAATTCCTTCTGCAAAGCTCTTGGGGTGCAAGGAAAGTCATATGAAATGTAAATTATTAATCAGATTTAAATGGTAACTACTTAGGGCACAGAAACATGTATTACACTCCATTATGTTTCTGGACTTGAAAATACTGTAGCATCATCTCTGCTCAAATTTCCAGTCTTTCCAAGCAGAAGGCTTCAAAAGGAGTGATATATATAAGAACTGAGATTATAGACAAAGGGAGTATATTAAAGAATTCTATTTCTTACTTGTAACCCAGAGTTCATTTACTTTGAAATCAGGACTTGGGGCAGATACTTCACCATGAGCACAGCCCTGAGGAATGTTGAAATCAGCCATCAATAACTCTTTTCACAAGACAAGCCTCCCGAGGGCAGAAGGATAATACCAAGTTGGGTGGTAGTTTTTAAGCAGCTGGACACAAATTGGGACTTGTCGGTTGTTGTTCCCAGGCACTGCATGTCCAATTGGAATAACCTGTTGTGCTCTCGCTAATTTTTTTCCATGACTGGTTGCTGAATGCAGAATAGGCACCTGTTGACTCCTGAATTAGTTTCCTTGTGCTGAACAGCTCTTATCAATCATCACTCCATGAGAGATTTCAAAATAATAGTTTCTTCTCATTTTTCCCACAGCGAGAGACGTTCAGTGCTAACGACAACCAAGCTGCAAACCGTTTTTCTGAGCTCTGCTGAGAAAGTTTCTTCGTCAGCTGCTTTCGGAGGCTTCTTGCCATTCCAGGAGCCAAGCTCAAGAAGCTGCCTAGAAGAAGCACAGCAGCCACACTGCACAGTGCACTGACAGTGGAAACATCTGTGACACATCTAGTCTCCCAGTGGCATCGGGACTGAATGGGGGGCCTAGTATTTGAGGCAGGTCTGTGGTAGCTCATGACCTGCAGCAGGGAAGATGCAGCTGCCTGGAAAGGCAGAGGAAGCTGAGGTACACTAAAGTGGTCAGCAGTGAGTGCTGTGCTCCATGTTGTATGACAAGGCACCAGACACAGCCAACAGCTCATCTCATCTCTGCTGACTCAGTGATGCCTTTGATTCAGCATTTTTGTAGCTAAAGGCTCACAAGGACAGATGGAGACAAGATGACAACTTGAGCTCCAGTGTTACCAACGTGCATTAACCTCAAGCTACCCAACACACACACCAGCAGTCACATTTTTAGTGCGCTCATCAGCAACATATTCACTAAAACAGTGGAAACCAAGACCAACATCTTCCCCTGTTCAACGCTTGAGGGTCTTTTATCTAGCAACCAAGAATGGGCTTTTCCTTCCCTCTTTGCAAACCAGAACCACTTTCAACTCAATCCCTATCTCTTGTTCAACGTCTCCAAAACTCCTTCACTAAAAATAGGTTCAGCGTCTTCATCTGCTTGGATCTCCCAGCTTCCTCTGTGGAGATCCAAGATGGCTCGATAAGCAACTACTAAGATGATTTTCCCATGTGCTGTCAGCAGTTCCTCAGTGGTGTGTCATATATTTGGTGAGATAAGCATCTTAAGAAATCCTACAGAACATGAGTTTCCACAATAACTTGTGAAGCTGCTTTTAAGAATTGCCTTACAAGAGACATGGGGCTGTTGCAGCAGAAAACCCTTTTCAGGCTTTTACACCCAAGTCACTTGAGGATGCTTTGTCAGTACAATTTACTCCTTTGAAAACATTATTTTTGTTGTTCCTGTTGTTGACTGAAGAGCAATATTGACTGTAGATTGACTTCATAGGAGGCAAGTCAAATTATTACTTCTGTTCCAAGTTTAGTAAACGACTAAACCGTTGTCAAGAGAGCAAAAAATGGCAGAAAATATGAAGTAGGCTTTAGCATTCTATCCATCTCGAAGTCTAATACAGAATAAAGCTCCAAAGGGCCAGAAGAGCTTTCCACTGACATTGAAATTAAAAAAAAATAAATAAATAAATCTACATCGGTGTACTCTGACAGCAAAATATCCCCAAGAATGTGGACCCTTCATATTTACACACTTACTAAACAGATATTTCTCCTAAGCTGGAAATTCCTCTCTAGCGACAAATTGGGAAGCTCTGTCTAATTACATACCTCTAGCTAAAAGACAGCAAAATTGGTATATGAGGAGCCGCATGTAGTGTGACATATTTTTTCAGCATCAGTTTAAGCAGCCTTCTCACATACACACACACACACACACACACACACACTCTGCTCCAATTCGTTTAGTTTTGCCTTTTTGTTTTGTTTTCCATGTGATGGTGAACATTCATTGGGTACCACTGCATTGGGTAGTTGTTGCCAAAATGACATGGAAAATTGTGGCATTTGTCGTAGTAGATCTTCCCCAAGCAAACCAGGAGCTCCTGCATCTCTAGCCAGGGACACATGACTGCTAAGCAGAGGATCTCCAAAATGCCAGGTTCCCGCTCCGGATTTAGCTTGGTCCAACTACCATTTCACGGCCTACTGCACCTTAGCTCTACTTTGAAGAGGTGCAGGCACTGCAACCTACTCCAGTATTACATACTTCAAAACTGAATTTCCACTCCTTTGAAACCATAGCTGGACCATTGGAGGATCCAAAGGAAGAGAAGAGCTTTGCTGCAGGAAAAAAACCACAGAAGGAAACTGCCCAGCAAGACGGAGAACACGGACTGCCGGCCACTGATGGATGCACACTAATCAATCTCTTAGCATGAGCAAATACATCTATTATTTGCGTAGGTGCAATCTACACCCCTTTGACCCTCTAAGTAAGCTCTGTCAGACAAACACTGAGCTGAAATGAGATTAGGCTAAACAGTCCCTTTGGGTTTAGCAAATAGGAGGAGAACAGCCACTCCCCTTCTTAATCCTCCAAAATCCCATACATAAAATATAAGTGTCAATTAAAAAAAAGTCAAGGAAGACAAAATATTATTTGAAACTTTAAAAAGGTCCAATCACTGAATGCATCTCAGTTTGAATACAATTGTTCTGGGTGGTGTGCAAAACACTGAGCTTGCTGTGCAGAAAGGAGTATTTTAAGAACAAATCAGTGGGGTACCAGAGTGTAGAAAAGATGAATTCATGTTAGAAAAATACTTTGTGAAGTCATACACAGAATGCAAATGTTGAAAAAATAAATAACAGCTTCCCTTACCTATTTATTTTCATTTCTTATGCCAAGGTCATTATTCCTTTTTATGTATTTTGAGGATAAATATTAAGATTAATAGATTGTCAACATTACGAAGGCTTAGTCTCTGGGACACAAGGTCATTGGGAAGCCGAGATCTACAGACACTGAACACAGTGGCAATAAAAGCCAAGACCGCAACAACTTATTTTCATTTCAGACACAAACAGAATGGTTTTGCATCTCAAATGTGCAAAACAGCTTGATCCCTGCCCTAGAGACCCCAGAAGTTTTAAAGACTCTCACCAAGGCTTTGTAGACTGGGCTTACTTTCTGCATTAGTGGGTGCATATGTAGACCAAGTTCATAATGCTGAGTGAAAAACAATTAAGAAAAAAAAAAAACCTGTCTAGAGGGATTTCTCTACATCCTTGCCACTGAAGTGCAGTCATCACAACTCTAGATAAGGCTTTCCCTCCAAAAACTACTCTACATACCTTTTCTTTCACTAATCAGAGCTGTGGCACAGTCCCCAGTAGCAGCAGTGGCTACTCCTACCTGGAAATGCAGTTCATAACATTCAGGTGCGCAAGATGCTGCTGGAAGTACACGCTTTTAAGGGCTGTAAAATGAATGTGTCAAGTACAGAAGGGCATGGCAGAAGTGTTCCTTTTGCCCACGGCTTTCAAAAAGGTTTGCAAAACAGGTATGCATTGGGCCATATACACTGAAGGGAAATAACAACAAGGAAGGGCAAAAAAAATAAATATTTAGAAGCCTAGGGTCAGGGTACCTGAGTTTAAACACCACTATGCTCTCCATAAGACAGAGGATAAATTCTAAGAAAGTGCAGATTCTCATTAGAACTGGCATTAGAAATATTGAGGTAGCAAACGAAAACATGAGAGATTGTTTACCCACTCTCACATTAAACCATATCCAATCCACTGCTTTTTAAAATTATGCCCACTTCTAATAGAGTCACATCAGCACCTCAGACAATGTCCCTCATAGCTACAGACCAAAGGCAACTTCTGGTGCAACTCCCATGCAGAGATGTACCTCGTTTATGCAAAGGCCCAATTTATACCTACGAGAGCCCAAAGCACCCTGCATACGCTAATTGCTCCCAGAAGCAGTATGAGTCTCACAAAATTAGTAAAGTTGGAAAGGAACACTGGAGGTCACCTAGTCCCTGCTCAAGCAGGGTCCTCCAGAGGATTTTACTGAGGATTGTGTCCAGACAGCTTCTGAATATGTGGAAGGAAACCCCACAACCTCTCTGAGCAGCCTGTTCCAGTGCTTGGTCATTAGTTTCCAGCAAATTAAACATTTTAGCAATTAAAGAACAAAAAAAGAGAAAAAACAATATTATTCTTTCAGGTCACCAGAAAAAAGTCCTGCACCCACCACAAATCATACAGCCCAAATCAAGACATACAGGTTGCAGATGTGATTGAGTCAGAAAATTGGGCTCCCTCTTAGAGCAAATTCCCAAGAACTGCAAGGAAGAGGCAAGCATGATGGTTTCTTGTTAGTTTCTGACATCTGTACATCCAAATTAAGGACTACTCTCCCAAAACATATGCCAACTGAATAACCCCTTATTAGAACAGGCATCAATAATAACATCTGTAAGTCACTTCATAACCAAGTAAATAATCATTGACAAACCACACATCAATTACAACCACCAAGTGTTGTGTATACAAGAGACACTAACCATCCTCAGGAACCAAGGATGAGTCAATTTGGGTGGATGGCAGGGGAGGGAAAGAGGGGAAACAGCATAATGTCTTCTTGAATTAACCTTGTGTTCAGTATAGCACTTCAGACCTATAGGCGAATACTGTAACCCAGTTGGTGGATACTGGATCCCTCACATCCATCTAGAAACGGCCACATAAGAGGCACTACAATGTCACCTCATCTCAATAATGACACAGAAGTGACTGAATATTAACCACGCCAACCACCACAGCTTGTCCAAATATAAACACACCTAAATCTAAGCCTACAGCCAGTCATTCAATTTCTTTCAATAGAGGTCAGTGAAAAATAGGGATATAGCCTACCTGACGTCTAATAGGAGGGAAAAAAACCCCAAATCCCAACAGAAAACCTCCAAAACCCTGCTGTTATAACTCTGTCCCAATACAAAGTGATACATGAAGCAGCCTTCTTCTCAAGGAAACTTATAATGAGTAGTTTTCAGCTTCCCACACTGATGGAAGAAATAAAAAAGTCAGGACTGAACCCCTCAGACTGTGACAACCTGAGTCAGAACAGCAAGACAGAAAACCGATTCCTTAAGAGCTGCACAACGCAAAGCCCAATATCCCATGTTAAGTTATTAATAGATCAGGAAATTCATCATTTTGGGGCACGCATACATAAACCGAAGTAGACTAGGAATAAATTACCACAAGAATGACAAAGCTGCCACTCTGAATGACATTTGGACAAATGGATATAAAGCTACAGAGAAGAATCACATGCCTGGTGATGCCCAAATGATTAATATAACTTTTCTTCTGCATGAAAATCCAAGATATACAAGGCAATTACACTTTTCAGTCATGGAAAGTTTATTTTGGAACTGCAGAACCTCTTTCCTACTTCTTCACGAATGATACAAGTTCACTTTAAACAGTGTCTCAGCATCTCCTGGAAGTTTGACCAGCAGAATAGAATCAAGTGTTGGACATCTCTTGATGACAACTGAGGAGGGTGCAGTCACAACTGTCACATTCATAGACCTGTCATACATGTCACATATTACTCACTGGCCACATACACAGTGTGATAAGAGAATATCAAGAAACAAAATTAAAATGGTCTATCAGAAAAACAAAAAAAGTGCAATCATTTTACATCAAACTTTTCAGGAAGCAGAGCTGCTGTCTCAGGTCATGAAACAGCCTGCCACAGTTAACTGACTTGTGTAAGTACTATTGAACAGCACCATCAGCAAACAATCGATCTATCCTTACACAAGAAGTCTTACCTCTATGAGCATCTATCACATCATGATCAACCAAGGTGTTTGCCAGCATTGAAGCCAAAAGGATAACAGGATTCTCATGCTGCTATGATTAAACACATATATATTATTACACAGTAAACATACACCTATATTTATTTAGATATATAAATCATAAATAAACACATATGCATGTGTAAATGTATGCAGCCACAGGTACCACACACCAGCCCAGCTAACACACAGGCAACTCTCATTTCTACAGTCACAAGATCAATAAACAGCTTTGCACAGCTTAGTACAGGGTGTAGCTTCCCCACTACCAAAATCTGCTGTTCCTGTGACTAACACTGCATGTTTTCCATCAGGGAATATGTATAAAGAAAAACGTAAGGTTAACACTAAGAACAACATGCTAAGGAAGTTGATAAATTTTAAATGGGAGGCCAGACCAATAACCCTACAAACTGCAGCAACTGCACTCTTGTTTTTCAGCAACCAGATCTAACTCTGGCGTGGGAAAGTTCAGTCAGTATATGCAAAGACAGACAGCAAATAAGTGTCACTGCACTTATGCATATCTTTTGTCAAATAAAGTGGAAAAAAAATGATGCTCCTACATTAGTCCTTCAGACATCAGAAGATCATTTTTAACTGAAGCAGAACGTACAAAATGGAGATATAGGGCATCCACTCTATGGCTATACTATAGCCATGAGACAGCTAAAAATTGTTGAAGCAGTTTTGCTGGACGGCAGAGGGATTTACAAGGCTCTTTGGAGACCACTTTTTTGGAAATATGAAGGTCACAGTTCAGTGTATTCAATGATGGATTGGAAGTGACTGGTGAAGTTGCCAAACATTCAGTTAAAGATACAATTGAACTATTCCCATAACCATGCCCGAATCAGGGTTGGCAAGACAGCAATAGTACACAGGAACAAAGCATACAGGCACATGTGAATGAAGGAAACCAGCCAGCACAGGACACCTTTAGAGTGTGGGACTGGCAGGCCCTGTGCATTTGGTTGAAGGAAAATCATGTTGGACTGGCAACAAGCCACGAGGAGCAGCAGCTGGAGGCTGTGCTACCTATTGGAGGACATACTGCAGATGACAGAGGGAACGATGCACATTCTCCATATTGCTTTCTGCTTTGGAGCTACTAGCTTGACAAGCCCTGCAGAACAGCGTATTTCTTCCCAAGCCCACCAGAAGTTACTTCCCAAGTGATCACCACCACAGGCAGAAATGGTATGACAGCTAGGTAGGGCTGGTGTTTTTCCACAATTGACAATCTCTAAACATAGGCAGTGTCACTGAAACACTACTAAAAACTGGGGTGGGTGAGGAAGACGAACTAAGCAAAGGAGTTTGCCTGCTCAGGGGAATTTATGACTTTTAATTAGGCATTACCCTTCCCCTCCACCTCTTATTCAGAAAGGGAGATTCTCCAAATATCCCAACGACATTAGAGAGAATAGAAGCTCCAACAAACATGGAGAAATAGGTACCTCTACCAACTGAGCAGGATCTAGTGTGCCCCAATATAGACAGAGAGCAAGTATCATGAACGAGGACAGACAGCACAGACTGCACTCACAGTCACAGGCAGGGAGAGGTGAGCCATACAGGATCAGCACTTCTCCTTAGACAAAAAGTTACTCCTTACTCAGCCTTTCCTATTTGTTTCAATTTGGTTAGAAAAAAAAATAAAATATAAAAACTCACAACAAAACCTCACAAGGATCAAATTACTCCAGGATTTCCGGAATCTTCCAGATCCTGAACCACCACAGCCCACTCAGGCCCCTCCCATCCAGGTATACAGCACACTAGAAATTTAATTTTATTTTAGAAGTCAGGAAGATTTGGTGGGTGTTGTGGGAGGGTGTATGTGTGAGAGAGCAGACAACACAGACACCAAAGGCTAAACTTTAAAGGTTTGGGCTCTCTCAGAGCTGAGTCCAAGTCCCTGTCAGTGCTCCCAGGGAAATAAAGGCAACATGCTTGGGACTTCAACACAACTCCAAGCTCTCCCTTGAAAAGAGCTCAGTCTTTGAAAGCAGTTTTTCTCATTTCACTGAAGCAATTACATTTATCAGGTATCATGATACTTACCAACTAAATTAGGATTTCTCTTACTTTTCTTAGCCCTCTCCAAATACCAGCTGCATACCTCTCATATCGAGTAAACGCAGAGAGCTCTTTACAAGAGGGCTTCAGGCTGAAGGAGAAAACTTTATTGTAAACTCAAACCCACCACCACAGCATAACTCTGGTCATTCCCTGTCTTCCACACCAGAATTCAAATACAAATTCAAGAAGCCAGACATAGAGCTGAAACTCTGTCATGAAACACTGATCACGGGATAAGAGAGCTCCATCAGCATGGGCACCATCATTCCCCTGAATTCCCCAGTCATCCCAATTAGTACAATGAATTGTTCCAAAAATCAAAACTTCAATTCCTCAGAATCCACAAGTTCATTAGAAAAGAAGTACTAAGAAATCACGTACTTACATATTTTATTGAAAGTCACAGCACGACAGTGTATGAAGCTCACAGACACAATTACAGAGCACATTTCAGGACAAAACTGACCTTCCTTTCACCTAAACCTCACCAGGACAGCTGAGTCTCTGCAAGTCATTTTGAAGCACAAGCATTTCCACCTGGACTTAATCAGGCTCATTAAGAGAGCTGAGAACAAATTAACTCAATGAGATTGGGTTCTGATGAAACATTTTAGTCCCTGGGAAATGTCCAATTCATAAAATGATGGACCATTTGCATCATAAAAGCTAACTACACTAAGAAGTTGTGCGATATTGAATGCTTTAATTAACTTTTTTCTTTTATGTTGGATGCAGTATGAGAGGAAGGGAAAGTTGCATACAACAGTATTTACAATTTCTTTTACTTTTCTCTGCGCAGCCAAGGAACATGCTGTGGTTTCTAACTTAGAAGATGCTGTCCTTTGCTTGTGTAATGCTGGCACAACCATGACATATTAAGTTCTGCCTTCTTCTATTTTATAGTAATCCTAAATGGCTGATTTTTGCCCTCTCTCTTTTTCCTTTTCTACTAGTAGTTCTGGAGTTACAGAAAGTACATTTCCTGTAATTTCAAGAAAACTCTTTGAGTGCTGGTATTAACCAGTGGTTGAAAAGAATCCCTTTCCAAACCTCTCACCTCTCATTAGTCTTGCAACAATAGATTGTACTCACCAGTCAGGTTGTATTTCTGTAGAAATACTTTAAGAATAAGGCTTTTTCCACCAAGGCCTACTAACTCCCCAGGTGCTGAATATTTGGGACACATTTGTTTCAGTCATAAGAACCCAATCCACAGTTGTCCTACTAGTGGATGGGAAATTAGAGAGAAACTTTTTAATGAGCTGCTGTCACCTTCTTCTGTAAAGCTGGAGATTTCAGGTGAATCATCCCTCCTACTTCCTATGATTGTTCATTTGTGAAAGTCAAAGTGTTGTATTATTGGAAATATTCACTGGCCCCTGTGCTTTGTTCACAGTCATCATAAAGGATCTATTGCAAATGTGACAGCCATTAAATGACAGCCTTATATTTTGGCTTGCCTTGTATTTGCAGATGGAGATAGATCCCCTAAAAAGAGATGCTTATTACTTGCTTAGCAACGCTCTTGCAGTAAACAGTTTACTACTAACTTTTGTGCTATGAATTCTAAATTCCATCTGGAATTTCATTTTAGGATGCAGGTTACCACAGAAAATATTTTGAGTAGACAGGAGAGGTCATGACTTGGTGTTCACATTGACGCTAGCCCAAAGCTGTCTCCCACCTCCAGGGAAGACAGCTTTTCCAAGCTTCCGAGCTTCCCCTTCCTTGACATCATCTCTGCAGTCTCCCTATCCGCACTTCTCCAAATGCTAAACAGCCAAACTGAAGCAAAATATTCAGGTTCAGCTCTAGAAAGCTTAACACAGTTCACTGCATGAGGCTTTGCCTCCTCCTGTCCCCTGGACATAATTTGATAAATCCTGGGATTTCAGATGCGTATGAAGAACAAACCCACAGAGCACAATTTAGGCTGCAGTTTCACAGGCATTTCAAGTCAATATAAAGTTGCCCTGATGTTGAAAGCAGAGTTCCAAGCCTCACGTAGCTCACATACTCCTGCCCTCGATCCTGCTTTTGTCCTACAGCCATAAGGCGATGGGAAGAGTCCAGATCAGAGCACTAATCTAGTAGAAAACATATTTCTGTCTTTTTAGAGTTAGCATTCATTTGGATTGGCAAATTGCTGCATTCCTCATCTAATCTGACCTTTAGAAAAAGTATTTGTTAACTCTGAATTCATCTCTCAAGATTTACAGTGTGCTGTTTAGCCCTCTTTAAACAGCAGCAGCACTCAATATGGAACCTTCCCTGTTCATGCTGCTGTGCCACTTCTGCAACAGAGCCAAATGGCATCCAGTACAAGGAACAATCTGCCCTCATCCAGGTGCAGGTGTGTGACAGGCACAAACTGACCCAGGGTTCTGCTGCCCAGTGAGATATCTGGGCATTCCCTTCGATAGACACCCACCCTTCCCACCACACTGCTGGGCAGCAGGGAGGCATCAGACCAGATCACGGTCCTTCCCAGGGCAGGCAGCTAGAAGGGCCAGAGTCCTCTTCTCGCTTCCCCACACTCACTCATCCATGGGAAACTGCTGCCAAATGTCATCAACTGGAGTATGGCCGCCACTAAGAAGAAGTCCAATTTCAGATTTGACAGCATTTTGGAGATTCAGAGCTGTACATGCACACCCCAGTCAGCCAGAACTCTGAGATCACTGCAGGGGCCAGAGCCACCTGCCATCCCCATCCAGCAAAGCCGGAATTTTAAAGCAATGAAAATTTAAGGTGAAAAAATGTCCATCCATGGAAAACTCAGAAGGTTCACATATATACATGGATAAAAGAGAGCCTTAATAATGACAAAAGCCAGTTGTTTGCGCTCCTCTGCAATGAGGGAATGGTTTTCACAATGCAAAGTTCTCTTTGCATACAGTACAGGGAATCCTTTACCAACATTTAGGTGCAGTTGAAGGCTAATCAAGATCTCATAAGTTACTGGTCTCTTACTGTTATTGAATTTCCTTCTATTTCTTATCTTGAGTAGCTATTATGATTCCAGGTATTCAAGTGAACGTCATTCAGAAAAGATAAGGTAATAATCCATTGATATAGGACACTCGTATTTAGATTTCAGCATATTCAGCTCCCTGTTTATGCTATTAACCATGGTAGAAAAAAGGGAGCTTAAATTACTCTGTATTTCCTTTTCAGATGATGTACAGAATAGAAATTATTCAGCAGATGTCATCTATCCCTCTTCAGCAACAGAGACGAGAGCTGTCAGAGTAATTTTGCCTGCTTTCCTCAGGAATGCAAATTTTGCAGGGATTCGCCCCAAAATGCCTCCATTAACATTTCCATTAAAGCCCTTCAAAAGGAGAGATGAAATTACTTGTATCCAGTATTAAATAATTAATTTTAATAAAGGAATTAGACCTAAACCCCAATATTCTTCAGTACATATGCTGCAAAAAATTACACAACCTGCTAAATCTATGCCAGCTGATAACAAGCATTTTCCTTAACATTCAGAACTTTTCAGAAGATGCTGAGCTTTGCCACACAATCATTACTTGATTTCCAGTAAACCAGACAAACTAACTATTCATGGATACAGTCACATTAAATAAACTCTGTCTTGGTTTGCACCTTCCCTTAAATGTTGGTATTCAAGGTTCGTTTGAGTCATTTATAATCACCAATATAGAAAAGCAGTTTTAAAATATGCCAAGAATATCCCAAAGAACTGTGGAGGAAACAACGTTTCCTCAAACAGAGCAAAACCCAGACAGGAGGGATAAATCAATCTAGCAGCTTGGTGGGGAAATGCTTTGTCCTCCATCCCACCACTCCTGCCTCTTTTCCAGTATATGGGGCTCTACCTCCTCCTCCTCCCTTGCACCAGCTCTGAAAATCATCAAACTCCTGACTGACCCACTTCAACTCTACTCCAGCAGAAAATGCCTTTTTTTTTTTTTTTTAATGCCTGGTTAATGAGATCCGTCAACCCCCAGGCAGAGGTGGTGAGCACCACAGCTGGCTGGGGGCGAGTGGACCTTTTGGTGGCAGTGGACAGAGCACCCACCCCAGGCCACGTAGTGCAAGCAGGGTGCCAGGATGCTCTATCTGAGCTGGCTCAGGGAGTGTGTCAGAAAGGGCCAGGGAGGAGCAGAGTGGAGAAACTGCTCTCTTCTGGTGGAGGCAACATGCCACATCACCTTGAGCGTGTAATTTTCATCCCAACCCTCCACTTACTTCTTTAGCAGATGAACACTCACAGGTCTGGCTGTGGTCATTCAGGATATTCCTGCCTCTCTCTGGACAGGTACCAACCAGCTGCAAAGCTGGCAGAAGGGTCAACATAACTATACTTCAGATGCAATAGTGGGAAGCCAAGTATCTTCAACTTAAAACTCTGAGGAACTGAGTTTAAACTGAAGGGTCAGAAAATGAAGTTTCAATTTCCAGAGTTAATGTCCTGCCAAGGTCTGGAGGCTCAGCAGGCAAAACCTGAAATGTCCTACCTTATTAATGATAGAGCACCACCACTTGAAGCTCCTTCAAGTAAGATTCACACTCAAGGTCAGCAAGAAGAGACAGGCCACACAATTAAAAACATATAGTACAAGTCCCTTAGCTTTAATGGTATACTAGCAAAATAAAAAAAATGAAAGCACATTTTGATCATAAACACAAGTAAAATCTCAGGCCTTCTTTGAAAATGAGGTTGTCAAATGCAGTCTCTTTGAAAGAAGTCAAAGCTGCACACCTAAGGATGGGGTGGGAGCAGCAAATGGAAGGAGAGCAATAATTTCCTTTTCGAAATAATGTAGAGTTGCATTGGACATTTAAATGATACTCTAGGAAAGAGCTCACCCCCTGACTGTGTATTTAACCATTGAGGCACTGTTTTGCTGCATTCTGCATTTAGCAGTCAGCAACCTCCCAGCTCCTCTGGGGGCTGTGTGCCCTCATCCATGAATGACACAAGACTGTGCTGCATCTCCAGCTTCTACACTTGAACTGGAGGTAAATGTGGGGGTACAGCAAAATCAGCTCACAATTCAACCAGGATGCACTCAGCAAAGGGCAGCACTCCCCTGCTCCGTGGCTCACTGCTGGGACTGAGCCGTTGCACAGTTCAGTGCTGTGCAATCCATCCAGCTGTGCGTTGAGAGTTAAAGCACACTGCTATACCTGACAAAGGCAAACTCAGAAAAGCCACACAAACAAAAAGTCCCCAGGAAACTGAGTGGATTAGGGAGTAAAAATCAAAACTACTAATTCAATACATTTGAAAATCCCCTAACGATCATACCAAACTATGTTAAATTAATTCTTATTCCGAGACCTATACCATTACATCTATTTCTACAAAGTTAAGTATTTGATGCAATTTCTTTCACTCCATAAACTGAAGCAAGCAGGCCTCAGTCCTAACCAACGATTAGTAAAATCCCCATTTTCCGGATCCTCAGAGTCATTTTAAGTGACCCAACTGTTAACAGGTACATCACATCTCTAATGGGCAACAACAGAGACTTAGAGCTCCTTCTCAACCCAAAGCTCTTGAAGAAAACCAGTTTAATTTTTATGCAGAGTTTATCAATTTATCACAAAGTATGAGAAAAGCCCTGAATGGCCTGACCAGCTTTGCATACACTGTTGAATTTTGAAACGAAAGCAAGAGAACATTTGCTTAAGTCAACAACATAAGTCACTAGTTTAAAGGTTAACACTTGATTGTGCAGCACAAGAAACAGACACTTTTATCTTCCCAGTTCAAGGACTCCTGGTTTTCTGAACAGTGGCACACAACACTGCAACAGGCTGGGTTGCAGCACACTTTGGAGGTACAAACAGAACAGGGTGCAGGACAGGTGGCCTCAGAGTATCACTCACTTGGACCCAGGCAGAGGGCAGCTCAGGCCCAGCTCTCCCCACAGTGGCATGCCACTAGCCTGCTGGGAGACACTGGTGGGAGATCACCCATCCTGTCCTGGCAGCCTTTCTAACACACAGAACACTGGTGCTGACACCAGCACGGTTGTGTTTCACGTGAGGCAGCTGTCGTAAAGCTTCAAGAACTCTTCTTCCAGCCAGGACACACCAAAGCCAACCTCAGCACCCTCACCAAGATCCTGTTTTACGAACAGAAAACCACTGGGAAGATGAAAGTACTGCACTGATGGAGTACAGCTGTCCTAGATAAGTGAAATATAGAAATAAATAAGGCCCTTATCTACTGTGGCAAGAAAAAGGCAGGCTCAGGGGAAGAGGGGGGCAAGGGAGGGAAGCAAAAACTGCACCTAGGGAAGAAACAAAATCTGAAATTAATGAGACATGCACACCTAATTCATGCAGTTTAGTGTGACAATTAGCTTCAAAATCCCAAAACTGAGTTAAGACATCAGCTTAAGACACCAGTCAAACCACCAGCTATTCGCTGTTCCTCAAAAACACTGGCGAAGGCCTGTTCCTTGCAGTCAGGGTATCTGTACCAGGGATGCCTGGGGAAGGACCCATTGGAGCTCAGGGCCACTGTACAGCCAGTGACAAAAATAAATTTCATCAGAAATTAAGTCTGGGAATCAAAGAGAGCAATTCTGAGCCAAAATGTCAGACTGATCCATTAAAAAAAAGTGACTACTGTAGCTAGGCTGTGTTGTCATACATTGCTTACGTTTGTTTTAATTTTAAACTAAGTGTCAGTCCAAGGTTTGTTACACAAACATATGGCACCAGTATTACATTCTACTTTGTATTTATAGAAAGCGCTGTGGCAGTCCAGGCAGTGCAGAGATGCCATAATGTTAACAACATTTATTATTAGTATGACAAAAGAACAAAAATAAGCTGGTAGAAATCGTGACTTAGAAGTTTAAGGGACTGACTGGAACAAGGTGCCAAAACTGTGGAGATATTAGCTAAAATTCCTTCAGTATTAATACACTCAGTCTCCAGGCTGCCAAGTATTTTGTTATATAAATATACCCTCAAAAAGGTAATTTGTTTAAAACCCAAACCCTGAAAACTGATTAGCACATTTAATGCTAGCCCTATTAACAGATATGCCCTCAGCTGGGTGATGGGAGCATTGAGGCAGAAGTCCGCATTCCTGTGAGTGAAGAGGAACAAAGGGTAAACTTTAATTATGCCTTTTTATTACCCAAACTGCCATTTCCTCCTTGCCCCAAACAAGCCAGGAAGGCTAATGGCACTCTCATTTTGCCCCTTAAGCAATGTGATTGATAAATGCCATTACTAGATTTTTCCACTCCAGCTGTTACGCTACAAGCAGTAGACCTTTGATTCTTCATCCTCTTAAAAATAAAAAATTTTAAAAAAAGAAAAAAAAAAAAAAAAAAGAAGAAAAAAAAGGCAGGATACAGTACACCACTGACATTCCCGAACCTTCTGGAAGCGTTTATTAACTTTGGCCGCCGACCAGTGACGGCTGCAGGAGTGTACTGGAGCAGCAGTGCAAACTGGTTAATCTGTAGCTAGACATATCTGTGATTGGTGGGGGTGGTGGTGTTTAGCAAGAAATACTCCTTGCCTGGCAGCCAGGGCTTTAGCAGTTGGAAGGGTTACTTGGCTTTTTTTTTTTTTCCAAAAAATTTTATTGGGAGAACTACAAAACATTTACAGTACAAAGTTTACAGTCTCACACAATTTGTAGTGAACTGACTCCCGAAAAATATATTACAACTCAAGTTGACTTATCCTTTAGTTACATTCAAAACATACTTCTGTTAAAGTAGTCCAAAAGAGTACATAGTGCTCAATCTGTACCTATGTACAAACAAAACTAAACTACTGCTCATTCATCCACCGTCCAGGAAAGTTTTAGAAAACTCCCAACTTTCTACATTAGGAAAAAAAAAATTACAAATTTTGGAATTCAATTAAACAAGATATGTTCATGTACTGTATAAAGTTTCAGATCCAAAGATGGCCTCCATTCTTATAAAATAGAGTGGCGAAATTTTGCTGTAGTTAAAACCCATCCCTACATTCAAATTATCTCAAGCATTAAGAAAAATACTTATTTGGTTGAGAAATATTTAAGGCAAGCATGGACCCTCAAAAAGGCACTGTGAGACATAATACTGGGACCCCCAATTATTGCTACATACTTTGAGACTATATCACAGTGTGATTGGTGGAGTTAGGCAACAAAAATACTTTTTGGTTATTTTAAACAAGTCTGAATTAGATTTGCCACTTTGAAGTCTGATTGCTAAGGCAGTCTTTTTTTCTGCTCTTTTTTTTTTCTTCTCTAGTTTGTTTTTCAACTCGGACGGGCTACAACCATTTACATTCTAAAAAACCCATAGAAATTCCTCAAACTACTTCCACAGCATCGAGACCGATTTCTATAAAGAAACCATGCAATCTTTCAGATTTACGTAAACAAGGAAAGAAATTAATGAAATAAATATTACATACAATCTCTTAAATTAAGAATTTTACTCATTTACAATAAAATAACCAAGTGAAGTTACAAAAAGGCATATATTACTGTGAAAAGAACACACTCCACATTTCGCCGATTAATAATGAAAATCATAATTTAAACATAATAAAAGAATATATATCTATTGCTTTTCATCATACCCGATAAATACAGTATGAACAAATTACCAATGTATACTTTTCACAAGATAATAAATAAGTTAAATAATTTCATATTGAGTTGTGTGCAGTGAACTCACTCATGCAATCAACTCAAACAGCTAAAAAAAATTTAAAAAAAAAATCAGCAGTTATTCTCCAACAATTACAAACTAAACTCAGTTGAGTGCTTCCAAATAAAGCAACAACAAAAAATTGTTCTAAGCCAAACATCCACTAAGTGGTGGCAATGGAACCAATATTAAACTTTGGAATGAAGGTTTTAGCATTTGTTATAATAATAATATATAGATATATAAAAAAGGTTGTTATCAAGGCATATTCTTGGCAGGATGTTGGATTCTTTTTTTTCCTAAAAAAAAAAAAAAAGCTTATAGGTTTAGTATGTTCTGTGTTTTTATTTGAACTGGATTGAAACACAAACTAGTTTGTAACTTCTTTTTCTGTGTGTCTGCAGGTTTGGAGGAGCTGGGCAGGCAGAACCGGCGCTCCCCAGATTGTTTGTTGCTTTCTGGTGCTGTCTTTTCTAATGCTAGTTTGTTGGTTTTTTTTTTTTTGAACACAGATGGAATGGCTGCTGCTGGTGCGTATCATAACTTGTCTCCAAAGAACAAAAAAAACCCCGAAACAAAAATCCCCTTCTTCCAAGGTCTCTCTATAAAAATAGGTTTGTTCAGTTCGTGTCATTTGCCCTTTTGCAAAATGCTTTGTTTCTCGTTTTGTTCAGCTCTCGGTGTAGATAGACAGATACATATAAAAAAAAACCACCAAAAAAATAGAGAAGAAGGAGAGGTTTCGCTTTCTTCGGTCACTTACTTGCAAGGCCGCCGCGGGGCCCCCCCGGCCGGTCCCCCGTCCCCCTCAATCGTCGGAGATGGAGAGGCGGCTGAAGATGGGCAGGCGGCGGCCCGAGTCCAGGCTGGGTGACTCGGAGCCGCTGAGGGAGCCGGAGCTGAGGGAGCCGCTCAGGTAGCTCTCCCGATCGGAGAGCGAGTCCGGCGGGCTGGGTGGCGCGTCGAAGACGGGCGACTCGGAGAGGCGGCGGAGGGGCTGGAAGCTGAAGGGCGGCGAGGCGGGGGGCGGCGGGCAGCCCCCGCCGGGCGGCGGCGGCTGCTGCTGGCAGCGGTAGTAGGCGGCGGCGGCGGCGGCCGCGGCGGCGGCAGCGGCGAAGTTCTGGGTGTGCAGGGCGAGGGGTGCGATGAGGCTGCCCAGCTCCTGCCCCGAGAAGGCGAAGGCGTTGTTGGCGCATGGCGGCGAGAGCAGCTCCTCGCAGTAGGAGGCGGAGGCGGGCGGCGGCGGCGTGCGCGACCCGCCGGGGCTCTCCAGCAGGGCGGCGTCCAGGCGGCCGCCGGGCGGCGGTGGCGGCGGGGGGGCGCCGTGGGGGTGCGGGGGGTGGTGGTGGTGGTGGTGGGCGGAGAAGCCGGAGAAGCTCAGGCTGTGGTGCAGCTTGGGCCGCTCGCCGCCGCCGCGCGGGTGCCCGAAGCCGCCGCCGCCCAGCGGGTGGTCGCGGGGGGCGAAGGCGCGGAGGTCGCCGGTGCTGCCGGCGGGGTGCGGGGGCGGGTGGTGCGGGTGATGGTGCGGCCCGGCCGCTGCGGCAGGCGGGGGGGCGGCCGTGCCCCCGCCGGGCGCCGGGCGGCGCTCGTCGGCGTTGTGGATGAAGTGGCAGCGTGGGCCGTAGGGGCAGAAGCCGATGGTGTGGAAGGTGCGGCAGAGCTCGGTCTTGTACTTGGGGTGGCGGGTGAGGCTGCGCAGCTCGTGGAAGCCGTGGGCGAACTGGCACTTCTCGCCGTACTTGCAGGCGCCGCTCTCCTCGAAGGGGCGGCACAGCTCCGTCTTGTAGCGCGTCGAGTTGATGGGGGCCCCGCCGCCGCCGGAGCCGCCCCCTTTGCCGGCCGCCTGCTGCTGCTGTTGGAGCTGCTGCATGAGGTGCTGGCTGCGCTCGCCGTTCTCGCTGAAGGAGCGGTCCCGGAACTTGTTCTCCTTGTTGAGCAGGGCCGTGGGGCTGCTGCTGCCGCCGCCTCCGCCGGAGCCCGTCTCCTTCAGGCTGCCGAACGAAGAGGAGGAGGAGGAAGAGGAGGAGGAGGTGGAGGAAGAGCTGGAGCCAGTGGGGCTGGGGAACTTGGAGCCGCCGGCCAGCGCCGTCAGGTTGCTGGTCGAGTGCCGCCGTAGGAAGCCCGGCGCGAAGCTGGAGCTGGGAGGGGTCACCGGGGTCCCCACGGCTTTCTTATCCAGCATGCTGCTTAGGTTGGTCAGGGACTTCTCCGTCTGCCGGGGCGGGGAGAGGGAAGGGGGTGGGGGAGACAGGGGGAGAGAGAGTGTTGCGGGTGACCGCCTGCCCACCGCCGCGGCTCCCCACGCCGCCCCAGGCGCGCCGCGGCAGTCGGGGCGGGGGTCGCGCCACCCGACCGGCCCGCAAAGCGCGTCCGCTGCCAGCGCCTGCAGGGCAGGGCAGGGCCGGGAAGAAGCTCCTTCACCGGCTCTGCTGCATCTGCAACTTTTTTCAAAAGTTTCTCCCGGCAGCGCAACACGCGGGTAGGCGCTACGGGGCGGCCCGGCACCCCCACGGCTGCAGACCAGCCCGCCCCGAACGCGGCCGCCGGGAGGCCACGAGGCGGCATTCAGGGGTTCGCAGCCTTGCGCCAGGCCCCCGGCCGGCTGTCAGATCGCGACCCGCCCGCACGGCCCAGCCCGGCCCGGCCTCCCGCCCCGCCGCGGTGCCCCAGCCCCAGCAGCCCGGAGAGTCGCCCCGCACCCCCCGGCATTGCCAGCCCAGATCCCGCCCGGGTAAGCACGGTCTTCCCTACCTTACACAAGAAGTCAATGTCGTAGAAGGCAGATAAAAGTGTCGTCGACATTTCTAGATCCTGTAATGGTCGGAAATACAGGAAGGACCGAATGATCCCGCTGTCCTCGGAGGGTTTGGAAAAGCCACGACTAGATAGGAGGGGACCGTCTGCTTGAGATCCGAAACGGTCCCGACTCCTTCCCGGCGGGACGGCGGGTGCCGGGCCGAGGCGGCGACGGCGGCTGCACAGCAGCGGGCGAACTGCGGGAACTCCGCGGCGCCCCGCGCCGCCCCCATATAAACGCGGCTGCCCGCGGCCCGCGGGGGCGGTGCCCCGCTCCGCCCGCCCCGCGCCGCCCGCTGGGCCCGCCCCGCCCCAGCCCGCCGGCCGGGCCGCCCTGAGTTTGGCAGAGGGCGCCGGCAGCGGTGGCCGAGCAGGTTGGTGGATAGGGAGTGCCTAGCAGCCAGCCCCCGGTACCCTGAGCCAGGTGTGCCTGCTGTGGTGGCAGCCCGGGTAGGACGGGGCGGAAGCAGCGGGGAAGCAGCCGAGGCAGCGCTCACCGTGCCCTGCGGGCTTGGCCCCCGCGCGGCGCCCCTCTTCGCGTCCCTCTCCAAAGACCCGGCGCCCTCGCGTTGCTGCCACCCCTGCCAGCGGTCCGGGACCCGCCTGCGCTCGGCGGCCGCGGCTGCCGCGGAGCGGAGGGTGCGCGGTGCCGCGGGAGGGGTGCGGCAGCGCCGGGGACACTTCTTCCCCCAGCCCCGCCGAGAATTAACTTATGCCACGTAATTGGTTTGAAACAAAGGTCGGGTCCGCGCTGCCCCGATGCGGCCGGCGGGACGGGGCTGGGCAAGGGCGGCCCGCCCCGCCGCTTCTCCCTTCTTTTCGGGGACCTCGTGTTTGGTGCTTATTTTTTGTTTTTCTTTCTGTTTGGAGTTTTAGGAGAAGTTGGCTGGCAGGCGCGGATGCGAGGCGAAGCGTTAACGCCGCCACCGCCCGGGCTGATACACGACCCCCACCCAACCCCTCTATGCATTTCTCTCCTCCCGCGCCCTGCACCCCTCCCCCGTCTCCCTCCCACGCTTGCCCCCTTCACTTCTCACCCCCCGCCAAGGTCCTGTGACCCGCCGCACCTCCCCCCCGCCGCCCCCGGTGCCCCCCCCGGGCGGAGGCAGCGGCCGGTGCCCGCAGCGGGGCTCCCTCCCGTGACGGGGCTCCCTCCCGGGACGGGCCCGGCCGCCGTCCAAGGCGGGCCGGGAGCCGCCGTGCAAAACACCCCCGCCCCCCCCCGCGCCGATAAGGCCGCGCAAACATGACTTTGTGAAAGGCGGCGGCGGCGGCTCCTTTGCACCCCCCATCCCGTCCCCTCCTGCGTTTGTTCGGCCCCGGGACAAATGGGAAGGAGAACACAGACGAGCAAACGTGTAAAGTTTTATGGCTGCTAAAGCCAGCAGAAGTGTTTGATCGTCTTTAGCTTCCGAGCAGGAATGTCAGGCCCGCGAGATCCAAGCGTGCAAACCTGACCACGTCAGCAAGAGCGCGGCGCTGTGAAAACACATTTGCAAAGCAAAGAAACTTCGGCGGGGTGGAGAGGGGGTCATCAGAACCCCTCGCTGCGGGGTTTCAGACTCGACTCCCTCCGCCACGCGGCTCCCGCGCCCGTTTGCTTCCTCCCCTCCTCCTCCTCCTCCTCCTCCCACGCGGCTGCTGAGGGGGGGGCTGCAGGCGGCTCCCGTGGGGCGCCCCCCTGGCCGCCCGGACAGGCGCTGCCCGCGAGCCGTCACCCACGGCGGGACGGGCCCGGCCGCGGAGTTCGAAAATCCCCCGGGGAAAGACGAGGAGCTGGGGGGGGGGGGGGCGGAAAGCCCAAACCTCGCTCCTTCCCCTGTCCTAGCCGCTTGCTGGGGCCCGTCCCCCCCTCGGCGGGTGTTGCTGCTGGACGCGGCTCGGCTGGCCTCGCTCCCGGCCCCATTCCCGGCCCTGCTCCCCCGCTCCCGGCCCCTCCCGCTGCCCGCGCGGCTGGCGGGCTCATGGTGCCCCCTCGCGGCCGCCGGGCCCGCCGGCAGCGGCTCCTCCGCCCAAGAGTGCCGGGACAGATCCCACGTTCCTGCCTCTTCCCCTCCTCCCGTTCTGCCGGGGGGGCGACGGCTCCGGACCCGGCGACAGGCCCTGCCCCGCATCCGGGGAGCCTCCGGGGCGCGGGAATGCCGCGGACGGGCGGGATAACGTGCATCCCTTCCCATAACCTCCTCCTGGGCCGGTCGGAGTTGCCTGCGCACTGACCCTCCCACACATCTCTACCAGAGAAACATCACCTCGCAGCAGATCCTGCCCGCCAGCCAATCGAGAGTACAGTTTACGATGACAGTCATGCACGGATCAATGTGTCATCGCCATTGGGAGGAATACTTTGATAAACTGACTCTGATCAAATACACGGCCGATAAGCGCTCTGGCATCACGCTTTGCTAACCCTCTCCTGCAATCGCTGCACAGGGTTTAAAGGTTCTTCATTGAGTAGTTACACAGTAACACAAGCCACTAGCACTGTGTGGTGAAATGTATGTGCACTGATATAATTCTTATTTGCTCTCTATAAACGGAGGCGGGATGACAGAGGTTCCAGTTGCATCTTAACACCACGATAAGGAAGACCGAGTTTTTGAGCTGTTCGGTTACTGATTAACCAAGTCCTCAAGGCTTCACCAAATTACTTAAGTTTTACGGTCACTTTGGGTCTACTACTATGCTGTTACCCCTCTGCATTTACTCATTTGCCAGTATTAAATACCTATGTATATGCATTTTAATTCTATCCCGTTAAAAAAAATTAAAAAGCCAATGTTACTAGATAGTCTTGTGCTACCCACTGACATGAGTGAGGTTACACAACTGATACATACAAAGTTGGTTTTGTCTCTTACTATTAAAAGCTGTTGCCACACTAGTTCAGAAATTATGGAAAGATGTGGCAAAACCAGCAGCTAGCTGTTAATTAATTGTACAGGTCTTGACTATTTTTTAAGAGTGGCTTCCAGACATAATCTGGGCTGTTCCTTCTCCAGGAGCTCAAACCAGATGCAAACGAATTAATTTTTAGCCTAACTTGCACCGTGGCTCATTAAGCTGGGTAGTGGGCATTCTGTGAAACATCATTTCAGATTCCAACATTTCCCTTTTGCCTATTAAAGCCTCAAATTTCATCATAAATTACTTACATAAGTAACCCCAAATCCTGGAAACTTACAGCCACTACTTGTTATCTTTTTTTCAGTAGTGACTTTGTTTTGTGCAGTGTTCAGATGTCCATTAGATCCAAGTCAGCAGCTTAGCTCGATTTACAGCAGATTCTATTTAAACTCGAGGAGAGGGCAGCAATCGGCTATCGGGCACCGCAGCACGCAGCCACTGCCAGTGGCGCCGGCCCAAGCCTGAGCCTACCCGGGCTGAGCCGGACGCCGGTACTAAGGGAACCCGACCCTGCCCAGGCTGAGCCCGGCCCGGCTCTCAGGGAACGGGCCCATCCCGCGTACGGCGGTGCCGCGGCGCCACCTGCGGGCCTTGAGCCGCAACACTCACCCCTTACCTGCGCGTCATCGACGTTTACGGCCAAACTCTGCTCACACACAATTAGGTGAGGAGGCTGAAAGGAAACAGTCGTTCACTGGACATGTTCTTTTTCCTAGGAGACCGAAATGACGGCGTACAGGGACGCATATCCATACTGTGGGGGGCCCGGCCGTGCTACAGCCAGTCACAGCCCTTGGCTACGGGAAGGTAACGCAACCTTTTCAGATCAATATTTATTTTCGATGTCTCGTTTACATACTGAAACCCAGTTTCAGTTCCCAGAAAAATACATTTCAACGCACAACAAGCATGTTTGTGTTTCAGACACAGCATCACCATGAAGCACTCAGAACAGTCCCCACAGCCGCCCCACCTGAATGCCGGTGAGAGCATCTCTCAAAAGCAAGGGCTGGAGCACAGAAACACCTCTGGTAGCTTCAGAGGGGCCTCACACTACTCAGCAGGACCTTCCTTTCCAGGCCTGCTTGCAGAACAAGGGGTTTTGAAGTAAAGATGAAACTGTTTTGTTCGCAATGGAACAGCTGCTTTGTTCTGAACACAGTGGTCTTCGTTTTAGAGCCATTTTATGAACGTAATTATTTGATTTAAAGGAAAAAAGAGGCATGCAGAAGTCTAACTAATGCTGTTTCCATGTGCGAAACAAGGTTACTACCAAAGTGAAAATCCTTGCCTTCCTCTAGAGGAAAATACAGTAAAATTTGAAATATACTCTAAAAATTGCCATGAACAAAAAAGTCACAGTTTGTTCCTTTTCTTTTAGAAACACTTAAAAACAAAAATAGCATATTAATTTAATAATTAACATGCTACATTTTGTAAGGAGACCAAAATAATACCCCTTTTCTTGGTACTAAGATACAGGAGGTAAAACATGGGATAAAATGCAAGAGAACTACAGGTGGCCTGCACCTGGATGAATGAAAAATATTAGGTTTACCTGCTTTACTTCCTACAGTGGTTGTAATAAACAATGCTCAGCTGAATGAAATTAGCAAATGCATTTAAAAGGAACAGTCTCCCACAGCACATCTGGTAAAAAAAAATGAATCCATAGACTCATATATAAAAATGTAGTTTTAGCCTGAATACTGAACAGTTTGTTGCAGATTTACTGGAGTCATCCTGATTCCTTGAACATTGCTGGAATTCAGTCTCCCTGAGAGAGTGTGTCCATGTTCCCTGAGGATGAACTTTTAGTAACATACTTTTCCAGATTTTCATTTTTGCAAGTATCATCAGACTTCAGCAGATTCAGTATTTTAAGACAGAGCAATGTTCTCTCATTTTGAATAGCCAATCTTGTGAATTCTGCAGTTTTGGAAAATTCTGGAGCTGGAGGCAGTGCTTGAAGGTGGTGTTCAACGAGCTGGGCTTGGTCCAGTGCTGTTATTGATAGTCGCTTCAGTTCTCCGTGATGCGGTAACGTTAGATGAGTCATTGATATGAGCTGTAAAAGGTGCTTACTCAGTTGTCTAACATGAGTCAACTTCTCTGCCCAAAAATTCACTTCTCCTTTATCAAACAGATAATCATCTTCTTCCTTAACAAAAAGAAAACCAACAGTGATTAGGAAATGACTTGTGGTTTCGTAATAATGAGAAAATCATAAAAGATACAAAAGAGGATATATACAGAAACAGGTGTCACAGAACCGCTTCTTTATATTAAAAAGAAGGTAAAAATTCACATGCATTTTTTAAAGGTTTGGGAACTACTTTGTCAAAGAAATTTTACCTTCAAAAATCAGGCAGTTATGGTACAAGTCTTGAGAAACAGTGGAAGTAAATACTAGTCCTAATCCTTAACATGTGCTTGAAACAGTCTTATATTTCACAGAGACCTCTCTGTAACCAGTATGGTAATTTGCTATATCATGGTGCTTTTTGAGTGGATTAAATGAAAAAGGAAAATTGTATCAGTCAGTGAAACTTAGAAAGGCATACCTAAACCACAGGCTTAAAAAAAGGTCCATAATATATTTCATGGGTCATATTAATTGTCAAGAAACTTCTCAAAGATGTAGCTGGTCCTGCTCCTTCCGGTTTACCTTCCAGCATTTTGATTTTTACAGTCTTTTCAAGACAAAAAGAGCACAGCGTATTATATAGTATTAAGCTTTACAGAACCAGCGTGGCAAAGTTTTTCTTTACAGAAATAATCCTTCTGAAGACAGTAACTGATGTAAGCAAGGCTGTTTCATGTGCTGTGCAGAACCAATCGTACGTAAGATGGCATAAAGTTACCAAATATTTAAATGCCAACTCTGGAAAACCCAGCAGTTGGGAGAGCACTTTTCTTGAACACCACATGTGCCTGGCACCCACAGCAGCAGATTAAATTCAAGGCAAGCCATCATCAGCAATAATACATTTCAGCCTCAAAATATTTCAGTCAACAATGACTTCTGAAGTAACTCTTGGTTTATTTCAATGTTTGCTTATTGATCTCTTTAATTTTATGCTGATATTGCCAAGAAACAGGTATCAAGCTCTATTTTTATTCTAAATATAATCCACGTGCATTTTTTTTAATTGTAAATCAGTTAATACTGCAGTAGTGATCATCAGGCTTCATCAAATGAGATGAAGCCATTCCATTCCTATCACAAGACTGCAGAAATGCAGTGCTCCCAACATGATATAGCAGCTGGTTGTTAAAATTACCAGAGCTGAAGTCTCCGAATCTCTTTTCAGGTCGCTATCTCCCAGCAGCCATTCCAGCAGGATCAGCACACCAGCAGGGATCTCCCCCCACCGCTGGAGCAGCTCACACAGTATGCCAAATGCTAAATCTAAGGCCATTGGAGCATTCACTATCCTAAGTGCAAACTCTGTTGAGAGAAAATATGTGTAAGAATACAGAGCAAGACCACAAACATTTTCAAATAAAATCAGCACAAAAATGATTTCTGGAAAACAGATGCTGAATTTATGCAAACACATGTAGAATGACGAATTATACAGCAAATAAGTTAGATGAATGTTTACTTCTATGCCACTTGGGGCCTTTCCTCAATTCCAAAATAATACATGAAGCAACTGAAAATGCTGATGCTTCATTTTTTCCCTCCCCAAGTAGTGACATTTATTAATTTGGGTTTAAATATAAAATATGTCTGTTACAAATGTCTCAAGAGACAGTCCTGATCCTATTACCTGGTGACTATTTTTGCAAAACTACAGCTATGCCTTAGATCTGATTTGATGTTTTCACTGGAACTCAAAAGCTACAACACATGATATGTTTTTTAAAGGGCTGGGATATAAAATGAATAATTATTTGGTGTGCAATCTCTTTATATATAAGACAGACATATATACGCACACATGTAAGAGAGATCAGGAACAAAGACAGTCTTAGAACAGACGTTTGAGAAGGGAAAGACAGACACTGTTTACAATATCATCACAGAGCTATAGCGATACCGTTTTTGGCACCATGCCAGAACTGTACACAAAGCCATCATCCACAGTGTATTTCTTCCTTAAACTTCCTCACTGCTCTCATTTGGGCAGATGCTGTTTTGACTGTGTGGGTCCTAAGGCTGCCCTCAATAACAGAGGATATAAAAATGCCAGAAGTCTCATTTGCAGGAGAACTCCCAGCAACTGTGCTCGCAGGTAGGAGTTTCACCACTCGTAACATTAATGCTTTTTTTTTCTTTTTTTAAGGGGATGAGGGAAGAGCACTGGAAGAGGAAGAGCTAATGAACAAGTCCCTGTAAAATCCCTATTACTGTAAAAAGGATTTGGGCAAAATTCATCCTTGTCCATAGTCACCAGCAAATGAAAAAATGTTCCCTGAATGGTCTGTCTCTAAATAATGGTATCATAAGGACATGCCATTCTTGAAGGATGTAATTTGCAAGCAGTTAAGACAGCACAGTCAGAACTATTTGGTAAAAATCCATATAGACATGGAAAGCAGACCTTACTTTTTGTATCTGTCTGTACTTAAGCACTTCTCGTGAAGCAAAACAACTACTGACATAAAAGAGGCACAACAGAGCAGCTGAGACCTATCCCTCACAACCCACTTTCAGAGCTGCAGCACAGACCTCTGTTCTGTAACCTGTCCCGAGGCCTCAGGCCAGCTGCAGGTTTCCTGGACTACGTTGGCACAGACAAGAAACTCACAGTAAAACACCAGGATTCAGCAAACACGCATGCCAACAAATATGGAAATGCAGGAAACATCTAAGGGCAAAACAGACCGATGGAAAGATGGGTATGTGTTATTTGACAGACCAGGCAATGTACCGAGGACATTGGGGAGGATGAATTAGTATTTGAGACCATGAGGACAAAGGACCATAATAAGGAAGGGAATGAAGGAGAAAGAACAGATGGTCCCTTCTTTATCCTGGAGTTAGATGAGGGTAAATGGAAATCTCCTTGAACAAGCAACAGGAAGGCAGGCAGTCAATCTCTTCATGACACTAATAATGTTACATATACAGTTTGTCTCTGCTAGACAGTAAAATCAAATGTTCAAATCTGCTTTCTTCATGTCAGGAATTATCACCGTATCAGGATATCCCTGAGCCTTGTCTGTGAGGGAGAGCTTGCAATGGTGCAGTGCAACACTTATTACAGGCAATGGATTTTTTTAGGTATTATTTTGCTGACATTTCCTTCCAGGAATTTCTTTGGGTTGTTTGTTTGTTTGTTTTCTTTTGTTTTGTTTGTTTGATTTTTTTTTTTTAAAAAAACCCTTGCTTTCTCTACTGCTGTGCCCCATTTGGTACCAGTTTGATACTCTAAAGAATGGGGGCACGATGGTTGTCCTCTCTGTTTTGATTTGCTTAGGCTCAGGTAGAAAAACAGTTTTGTTCAAGTGCAGTAGGGACATCAGAAATATTAGCCATCCTCAGAGCTGGAAGAACAGAGATTAAAATGGAGTCTGGTGTTCTGAGCCTGAAACAAACATCTTGGTTATGAACGTTTACAAAATGCAACACTTTAAACCCAGCTCTTTTGAGTTCTGATGATCCTTCAGAGTTTTTATGGATGAATGCCTACAATTGTCAGTGTTTATATAAGATCTCTTGCTTGTGTCACTTTATTTATATTTGAATATTTAGCAAATTCAGGGATGCTGGGAGCTAACAGCCAAAAAGGGTATTTCCCACTACTGAGTTTGCTGTTGCTTTGGAGGACCGATTATAGATACAACTGCTATTTTCTGGGGGCCTTCTCTTCCTTTTTAAGATTTAGACTCCTTAAGTATAAATACAGTGATGCTCTCTTTGTGAATGAGAATGCTGGACTACTGAGAAATGCACCAAGAAATAGACTTGGGCCTCTAATTCTGTTATTACATGAACATGCTGAAAACTACCAAGAGGTAGCAAAACAAGTAATGCTGAGGTCCTGCTTAGACTGAACTTGCTTGCTAGCAGTTTTTCAACAGCATGACACAGAGGAAAAGGCAGTTTTGTGGTCAAGGATTATGGCAGTCTTGTAGAGAATCCTGCAAGTTGCAACAGAGGAAATGGCAAGTCTGGTTTTTTTTTTTTTGGTTGCTGTTGTTGGTTTCTTTCTTCAAAGAAGAAAAGAGAAAAAAAATACAGGAAAAACATGTAAAGGCAGCATAGCACACAGGAAAAACATGAAGACTGAACACAGCACTGACCCAAAAGATGCCAACCACCCTTCTGTGAACTGCAGATGCCATTTAACTGATCGACCAAACTCGTGTCAGTTCTGACATTGAGACCAGAAAAAAAAAAGCAACATCACTTTGATAATGCTAAAACTTAGGGTTAAAAAATTTGGTTAAGAGCCTGCATACCCTTGGCTTTGTGCTGCAGAAGCCAGCATAGCATGTCCTGGTACTTCAGGTGTTGACACAGACTCAACAACAGATCCAAGTCTGGCAGATGAAGAATTTTCACTTGCACCTGCCCATCCCATACTACAGAGTGTCAGGTATGGCTCCAGAGTTTCTGAATTGCTTTTTTAGCTGCTGTTACTTACAGAACATACTGCCAAACCAGTTCACTCAAATTTGATGCTAAAACAGTTCAAGATTAGATTGTGGACTACCAATGCCACAAGGACAACAAAAGAGATGTAGCATATCTTGGAGTGCTGAAGTAATACAAATGAATAACAGCAAGCAAAGTTATGTATATATATAAACCCAGGATTTAAGAGGCAAAAAACGCTTTCACAGGGCAAAATGTTCTATTGCTTTGATGATCCCTAGCTCTAAAAGTAACAGCCATGGATGCTGTAACCGAATACAGAATCTTTTAAGATCCCCAAAAAGGTGTGTCTCTTCTAAAAATAAATGTGTCTTCACTGATGTTTTAACTGCTTACAAGAACTGCTCCTCACATCATCACTGGCTTGCAAAAGCAAGGCTGATTTTCAAGAAACCACATATTACACACGATGCTGTGTTTGTGACTCATGGTATGACTTCAGAGAGTGGTCTGAGCAAAATATAAGTTCACCAGGGGCAAAAAGGGCAGGTGGCTCTCCACTGCAGCCCCCTAAGGCCATGGGCCCCTGATGCTTACCTGGTAGCCAGCTCAGGCACTCTGCTGATCACTGGGTAAATTAAAGCTCAGAACAGCCGAATAGGCATTTGGCACGCAACTTGGCGTGTGGGTTCTCCTGCTTGGCTGGCAAGCTGAGCTGGTTGCCCTGTAGTCAGAATTGGTATAGCTGGGGGAGGGAAGATCACAGGACAGCACGGGGAAGGAAAGAAGCCAAAGGAAGAGCGAGACCTCCCCGTTCAGCAAGCTGTTAGCCCAGGTCAGCTCTCAACCTAAACGTCCCCATCAGAGCCTTGCAAACAAAATGCTAACAGAGGTTATTTAAATGACTGAGTATTAATAGACTTTCATAATATAACTAACTATTTAAAGTAACTGAATAAAAAAAATGTCAAATGACAGATTTACAGAAGCGGCTCACAGCTGATTATTGACACAGGAACTAAACCAGCAGAAATCGAACCTGGAGACATCTCTATTGCCGAACACTGAAAATACAGTAGAGCTCTTTCCACAACAGTTCTATAGACTATCAAAACTGTGTTAAAAATATAATTTTTTAAAATTCTGAAACATGCATATGATCCAATGTGCAAAACCATCACGAGTGAGATAAGCATCTTCATCATCATGGCTGGGCTTCGCGAACGAAGATTTGGGAAGGCTTTATCCACACTTGTTACAGGCACGTTGGTGACTTATGAGGCCAATACGTGACAGACATATCCGGTTGCAAAAGGCACAACAGAAAGACTCCTTAGATGGTGTATTCCGCAAGACACGGTTCTTCCTGCGTTGCCTTTTCTCCTCGAGAGTGATCCTGCGTGTGTTCTCAAAGGCTTCCGCAGCGTTATAGATGGTGTGTCTCCAGGCCTCCCGATTTGAGGCCAGAGTGGACCAATTATGGTGATCAATATGGCCAAGGCTGAGATGTTGTTTCAGGGAGTCCTTGAATCTTTTCTTCGGGGCTCCTCTCTTGCGGCAGCCAGTGGCAAGTTCACCATAGAGCAAGATCTTAGGGAGGCGGTGGTCCTTCATCCTTGAGACGTGCCCTGCCCATCGCAGCTGTGTTCTCATCAGCATGGCCTCTACACTTGTGACTGCTGCTTGCTCAAGAACAGATGTATTGGTCACATAATCTGACCAGTGGATGTTTAAGATTGTACGGAGGCAGCGCTGATGGAAGCGTTCTAGGAGACGCAGGTGGTGGCGGTAGATGACCCATGATTCGGAACCATACAAGAGAGTAGACAACACTATGGCTTTGTAAACACTGATCTTTGTGCTTTTCTTCAAGTGTTTATTACGCCATACTCTTTTTGTGGAGTTTTCCAAAAGCACTATATGCCTTTGCCAACCTGTTGTCTATCTCCCCGTCAATCTTACCATCCGAGGAGATGAGGCTACCTAGGTAATTAAACTGCTGGACTGATTTGAGCTCTGATTCGCCAATGGTGATATGGGGATGAAGGAAGACTTCCTGAGGTGCAGGTTGATGGAGAACTTCTGTCTTCTTTAGGCTGACTTCCAGCCCAAAGAGCTCAGCAGCATCTGCAAAGCAGGATGTTAAACGCTGCAGAGCTGCTTCTGTGTGGGCAACAAGGGCGGCGTCATCAGCATATAGTAGGGTGGGCAGGACAAAGGGCTGTTCCTGGGCATCTCCTTATGATAAGCATCTTACTAAATAGGCAACTACAGGGGCTAAAATACAAAAAATTCTCTATGGCTTAAAACAAGTAGTTACAAGCAGAAGAATTAATTCTACTCATTGAAATGAAAAATAAAGATAAGAATCAGGTACTACATACCTTTTTTTTTTTAGGAATTGAATTTTCATAAAGGGAAAAGGGTTAAGTACTGCAGTGTTTCAGTCTTTGTGAATCCACCCACTTAAAAATTAGACCTCCCACATACACATTCATATACTCCAAAAGCTTTGATCATGCCAGATGTAAATATTTCTTCTAGTAGCCTATTACGTGTCCTGCAACTATACAATTGTTCTCTGTTAAAGCCTTGGTGATATTATGGGGAACTGAAAGGATGTATTAAGAGCATATACCCAGATTTTAAGGACAACCATGATAAAATACAGGCAAAATAGAAAAGCAGAACATATTCCTTGCCTAACACAGCATTTTGTAATTGGTTTTATACTGGGAATTGTTAACTAAAGTTCATTCTAGATCAAAGAGTAATGCAATTTTTGTAAACGCATACTGTGTTCAGAACCAACATAAAGAGAAGTAAAACTGCAAGGCAGTTGAGTGTAACAGCCCTGAGAGAAAGCCTCAGTGTACCAACAGCAAGGATGTTTTCAAGGAAAAAATACAGGGTAAGTTCTTCCACTGAAACTACAGAAAGTATTTTGGGCAGACTATTTACCATCTGAACTGGTAAAATATTTTTTACTTTCTTGCATAAAGTGCTGTCTACCTAGGTATAAGCAATAATACATCACAATCAATATGGTAAAATGAGGTAGTATTCTTGCTTCAAAAGGCAAGCATGGACATTTAAAGCAACAAAGATCACTCTTGACAAAACTGGGGATTTATCTCATGTTTTCTGATACATCACCATAGCAAGATTCTGAGTATCAAGCAAGAAGATATCAGGTTCCCATCCAATTGACAGCGGATTCAGCATCACAGTCACTACTATCTGCAATATTAGATTTGCAAATGGAAATTTTCACCTAACCACTAGTCACTTTTTGTTGTATTAAAGATTTTCTTCTTTTTGGTGTTCAGTAATAGTCAAGTTTGCCCCTACTCTCAACATATCAAATATAAGAGATCTGAGTGAGGCAGTGCCACAGATATATTTTTTACTTAAAATAATGTGCTTATGTATGGCTAAGCTTCACAAAATTAAAAAAAAAAAAAAAAAAAAAAAAAAACCCATTGGCCCAACCCAAGAGTTAAAAGAGCTTAGAAAATGCATTTCTTATGTTGAAATAACCTGCTTATATGTTCTACCTTGAGGTACACAGGAATAGTGCAACTCCCCTGCAAGTCGACACATAGGTGTCTTGCCACCAGAAAAACAACAGGGCAGAAGAAAAGCAGTGGCAGTACATAGAAAGCAAAGGGGTGTTCATACCCACTCAGTCTCCATAAATAATATTAGAGTGCTGTCATTTTTCTGGGAACTAAAAGAGGAAAACTGAGAAGTAAAACCAAATGAAACAAACAAAAAAAAAAGAGAAAGAAAATGTAGAAATGGGAACTGTTGTATCTGGATAGTTGGCAGATGGTTCTTGCAATTGCACTGTGTCAATTTAAGTTACAAACATCAAACTTTCCACTTTTTAAAATGACCATTTATGTAAAATCTAATATATAAGCAGATTCCTTTTCATAGTGTTTCATAAAATCAAAGGCGATTAGATCATTTCTATCCTCTCGAGAAATATTCCCTAGATGACGTACAACCACTTCATCTGTTTTCCATTTCCCTGCCTGAGTCTGTTTTATAGCCGTGCTTTTTCAGGATGACTTTAAAAAGAGGCCCTTCCTGACATCACCCAACACGATGTCAAAACACAACACCATTACAAAACAAACTAATCAAAACTAATTTCTTAATAGTTGCAGTCTCTGAGTAGAGTGGCAGTGATGCTGCTCTCAGCTTTGACCTTGATTATAAACAGATCTGAGTTAATAACATGTCTGATTATGATGGAAACTTACAGCTCAAGACTGAGCAGAAAATTAAAGTTCCTTCTTGAGCAAAAAAGCACACCCATATTCATCTTTTCAAGCCCTTTTTTGGAATGTGAACTGAACAATATTCGTCAACTCAGAAACTACATTTTTTCCCTTTTTAAATATATATATATATATACGAATACATAAGCTTTTCCCATGTGAGCCATGTCTTCTGTACACAAAGGGTTTTATTACAAAACAACCACAGCTCACGGATCTGTCAGAGGAAATGAGCATTTGGACTTTACCACTTACATTACTGTTTTTGCAGAACCTCCCCCCCAAAGCCATGTTCCAATTTAAACAGCAATACCCCCTGCCTAAACCCACTCATGCTTTTCCTTTTGAAAAGGTAAAAATATTATTCAGCTAATTGTTTAAAACATTGCCAATGAGAACATACATTTTTTAACTCAAATTGCGTATTTATTGGAAAAAATTAAGATTAAATACAGTTTTAAAACCAGTATCACTAGAACTAAATACTCGTTATTAGCATGTTTCAACTATACATAACTTTTTGCTTAGCTCTCATGAAGGTTACTCAATGTGAGTGAATGAGATGTATATTACAGCTCTGCTGTAGGAACACAGGAGACACATCTACCACTGTATCATCGCTGGAATTTCAGAATAACATCTGAGGAATGCTGGTAGAAGGTTTGTTATTTAAAGGATAAAGCAATAAGGAAACGATGGGTAATCAATATAGACAACTGCAGAAAATTCTTCTCCTTCAATACCTGTAAAACAGTATAATTTGGGCAGAAACCTCAAAAAAGCCCTACCAAACTATTTTTAAAAGCAGTAATAGAAAGGCACACTTTCCTTTATTGCTATGGAGTCATAGCCATGACCATCACAACTTGCATAAGAAGCCTATCAAGATCTGTAAGCTGCTGTCCTGTTTACTCAATTGCAATTAAAACGCTGATAAGAAAAACACATTTAATAGATTATTCACATGAACACTCCATTTAACATTTACTATTTCCAGACTCCAGCACTGAACACATACAATAATTTTCCATGTATTCTTTCTTAATTTTTCAAGCGTGACCTTTACATAACAGTGCCACTGAGTAATTAATAGAGCTAAATGAAGCACTGTCAGTAAATAATCAGTAGCCAGTCTTTGATGGATGAGCTGATTCTAATTCAGTCCATTCACTTTCAACTTTAATTAGTGGCATTGTATTCTAGAAAGCAAACAGTTCTTTCATCCATGTGATGATCTAACCTTGTCTAAGTGGGCTGAGAACAACTTGTAAGGTGTTGACATAAATTTGGGAATACAAAGTAAAAAAATCACAGTGCTTACACATTTTTATATTATGTAATTCTTCAAAAAGAAGTAATATAAAGTGCCCCCTGCAAAAGCCACTGATTTTAACAAGTACCATACACACCAATAAATCTTGCTAAGACAGTTATGGAGTCTCAATGCAAAAGTTCTCTCTCCTTTTTCTTTAATTAAATCAATTGATCTGAATTACTAAGTGCATGTTGGTGGAATTTTTGCAAGACACAAATACAGGCATAAAAATGCTACGTATTTCTACACAAGTACTGATACAACACTAAACCTTCTTGGTGCTATAACCCTTATTCTAGATGCATGCTTGACTCAGCTGATGACAACTGCTAAGCAAACTCTTCACTTCTGAATTACTAGAATTTAGAGTAGTTTTAGATTAGTGAAAAATTTTCTAATTTTCAAGGCCACTTGGGTTACAACATGCTTTGATCTTGTTCTACATTTTCTCCTGAATGACAGTTTACAATGGTATTTCCCATCCTTCTTCCAGCAGTTCTGTCTAAAGGGTGGGATAAGGCAGAGTTGCAGATTGCTGAAAACTGTGGCTGTTGAGCACACTTGAGTAGAGACCTGCTAACTTACTACAAAACATCTGATTCCAGTGTATGTGTGACTTACTGAATGAGGGTATTTTCAAGCAGAATAGCAAAAAAGCAACTTGGGAACCTCAGTCGTCATATCTGTTCTGATACCTTATAATGAAATTGTATGGGGAGAAACTGTTTTTAAGATGGTTTCTATTTTTTATCTTTGTTTCATATTACTTATTAAAAAAAGGTGACATTCAAAATGAAATGGCTACAAAGCTATTCTTATGGAAAGTGCCATAAATATTTTGTATAATAATTTATGCCAAAATTTTCATGATGCAGTCTCAGCTTCCTTACTAGCCATTTCCTCACCATATAAGAGAATACTCTAAAGAGCAAAACCCCACAGAAATTTCTCACCATATGAACACTTGATAAAACCAACCCCAACCACCTTTATAAGCTTCCAATACAATTCAGATTATCTGTCTTACTCAGATGCTTTCTAAGGGTCGAAACTTGTGTGTGTCAAGGACAGCTCACATTATTTTTATCTTTTTCTTGACAAATATGTACACAGATACACAAAGTTATGAAAATATAATTAAGTTTGCAAACACACGGTAATTTGAGAAGCTACCAGGACCACAAAACATTCACAATACAAGGGATTAGTACAAGTGACCAAGAGAACATTCTTCTGTTTTTTCTGCCAAGACCAAAATGCCTTCCAGTGTCTGCTGCAAGTTGATTTCTGTGCAGTATAGTATGATCTGTTGTACAAAGTTTTCTGACATTACAGCAAAAGAAGTCAGCCTGACTCTCAAACTATGGTCTTACAGACAAGCAGATGCTGCCAGGGACCTCCTATTCAACAATTCAGTGACTACAGATCACTGAAGGACAGTGATCTAAGGAGAACTTAGGGGCAGTTTTCCTGCAAGTGTCTAACAGGTAAACAGCCACAATCAGGAATGGAAAATATCTATCTCTGAAAAGTTTTTCAAGAACATTTTCTCTCCATGAGAGAACCTTTGCTCTTTTCACTGGGAAGACGATGCACCAACGATTTCACTGGAGAGTGAATTAGTTTCTGGCCCTTCTTTCAGAACTGACGCATACATATTCCTCACTCTACTAACGAAAGTCTTGATCAAAATAAAGGTTTAGTGATCCTTATCACCCTAGTGTGGCTGAGGCATTTCTAGAATCAGGACTCAATGTTTCTTCCCAAGAAGATATTCACATTAAAGAGATCCCAGGGAGTTGTTCTCCTTTTTCCTTCACAGCTCTTGCCACCTAGGTGACTTCTGGATTTTGCACCTTTAGCGACCCAGATACTTCCATTTACATGGACAGCTCCACACCTATTTGGAAATCACATGACTTACTTATATCTCTCTTACTGAAACACCTGAGGCTCTGGCATTTCCATACAACTGCAGTCTAAATGCATACCAGCTGGCTTAAGACTTGCTAGGAAGCTTCTAGCTGTCATCAGGGCATCCTCTAGCAGGCTCCAAGAGAGTAGGATGGTATGCATCCATCCAAGACCTCTGGGGGGTGGCTACCTGCAACTTCATCTGCATCTTCAGCAGACACACCACAATTCTGGAGGCCTCGGCACACTCAGGTGGATCAGTAAATTGTAAAATGGTTTGTATGAATTACTTTGAGGCCTTCTTCCAAGTAAATTTACAGAAGGAGCAGAACCTGCTTAGTCTTGCATAAAATGTAAATATATATACACAGACTCTTTGACTGATAAATAGTATTCAATCAGTAACCAGAGTTCTTCAACAGAAAGTCTAACATAGATACCAATATACTTGTCTAATAGAGATTTTACATTTGTCTTTTCCATTTCCTTCAAAGTCCTTTGAGGAATTGGTTTGTGCCTCTTCAACTGAGAAGGAACTAAGATAGTGCTGTGAATGCTCTCCCCAGTGTGCTGAATATAAGTGCTCTTTGCACAAGACACCACAAAAATTAAAACATTTGTGTCTCACATAGTAATGCAGATATGAACTATGCAACACCAGGGACTTCCCCACCACAGGGAAGAAAACTCTCCTTCTATTTTCTACACATTTAATAAATGGCTTTGACCTCTCTTATTCAAAATATTCCAAAATATTCTAAATAGGCAGAGAAGACAGAATGGCTAAGTAACCTGTGACTCTCAGTCATTCATCGTGATATGGAGTGCTTCATAAATCACTTGCATTTAGAACGATGCACACGGAAAGAAGGAATGGCACTATCTATTCTGCAGGCAGAGTAGACAGTCATGAAGATTAAAAAATTTGGACTGGTTTTATGTCTGATCTGAGACCTGTTTCACTGAGGAGTCAGCACCCCATAACGCTTTAATATTCAAAATGCATTTCCCTCTGGCTTCAGCTGTGTGTGCTCTGAACTCCTGCAAATCATGCCCGCAAGGTATCCAGCTAAGCATTCGGCAAAGTAGTGACCTCCTTTCCAAACTCTGCTTGGAATGACTTGCTTACCTGCACAAAACAGCTCTCTGGGAGAGGCAGGGACAGAATGCAAATCACGAGTGCAAAACTAAATAGCTTTGGCATGTCCCTTCTTGTGATCCTGATCTTACTTCTTTATCACATTCAACTTGCAACTGAGGCAGTAGTACTGTTGGAGATGATAGTTTCCTATACTGTATGTTCCTGATTCATCACCAGAGCAAATCTGCACTGTCTAATGAATTATGAAAGAACTTCTGTAAAAAAACCCAATAGTGATAGTGTAATTTATCCTTGCTTCTCCATACATGCAGCAGTATTAGGCTGAATTAAAGTTGGATTTGCTAACGTTTGGATATTTGACCTTGCAATCTTCCAAATATTCTTGGTGTGGGAAAAGATGGGAGGAGGAAGATGGCAACATATATGTGTAATTTGCCAAGTTCCAAAAAAAGAAAAAGAAATCTATACCTTACCCAAATAATGCGACGTTTTATTGACTCCCATGCATCAGAAAAGTAGTGAAGCCACAAGGCTGACCACTTGAAACTAATGAAATGATAGGAAATGGTAGCACCTCTGGAGGTGGGAAGTATATCCATAGCACTGCTCCAATGTCTTCTACCTAGCCCCCGTCACCAGACTCCATGGTATCTCAATACAGGTCTCGTTATCTTGACAAGCTAAACCCCGAGTCTGACACTTGGCCTCACGACTACCTCCAGTCACAGTGTCCCAAAACACAGGAAAGTGTTCTGCTTCATCTTCTTTGTCCATTCTGCTTCTTTCATACATTATTTCTCTTTTGAATCCTTCAAAAGCCTCCCTCGTTATGTCTTTCACCAAAGAACTTTTTCCTCCTTTCTCCTCCCACCTCTCACACCAACAAGAGCGAGTCTCCTCCCCTGACCAGATTGAGCAGCACCTCTCGATCCCTTACTCTCATCATTTCAGCTTGACTCCTTCAGCAGTCAGCCAAATTTTTCTGATTTACCCTCTCCCCCTTCTCTAACCATCTTAACCACTTTTCAGAAGTGATGACTCATCTCCCCCCATTTTGCTGACCACTCAGAAGTATTACAGAAAGCACAAGAGTTTTATTTAAAGTATCTGAACACAGTCTGGACCAGAGCTACCTACAGCCATGGCTGTACAGTTCTTGTGAGGCAATGTTCCCAGCACAGAGCATCCTCAGTAGTCTTGCTCAGAATGCAGGTAAAAAAATGTCAGGAGTAGAGAAATTTAAGCTGCTTAGTGAACACAAGAATCTTTGGAGGTTTTAGCTTTTAGGCTCCTTTCACTCTCTATTTTGTATATATCTACCTATACTGAAAACTATAGCATTTTATAATCCTATTTCTCAGCCAAATTTGTACATATTTTACCAAAAATGTCCTGCATATCCAAAGCATATCCGTGTAACAGCTTTAAAAGAAAAGGCCTTCAAATTTTTTCACAGCCTGCGCAAATATAGCATTTTCTTCTAATTTCCTATGTAGAATCATGTCTACGGTAACAAAAATCAAATAATTAAAGTTTACAAAAATACAGTATAGAGAAAACTCAGTACCAACTAGTAAGGATTAACATGAGTAGCTGAAAACCAAGATTTTATAATGAAAAGTGTTAGGCAACCCTAACAACAGCCCATCAACCCTCCATATAAAAATATTCAGTTCACACAATTTAATTTACAAAACAAATTACAAAGAGAATGAGACGGAAAAGCAGAAGGCAGTAAGTTTACAGAGGTCAATTCAAGATCTGTTGAAAAGGTGCAAGAACCACAGAGGATGAAGTGTGAGGGCAGGCAGAAATGAAGGGAGCACTCAGTGCATAGAAAAGAATAACTCTGGTATATTTTATTAAATCAGACTGGCAATCTGAAAAAATAAACAACATCAAAGGGATGTTTTCCCCATTTTTAAACAAAATAAGGAAATCAGGAGGCATGTTTCTGTGTATGTGTTTTCTACCACAACTTCTGGTCCAGCTGCAAAATTTCAATCCAGTCTGACAAAAAGGACAAGGGAATCTGAAATATTAAGTCTTGTTTCTATGAAACTAGCCAACTGGGTAAAGAAAAAGAGACCCTACTCCTGTCACGCCTAGTGAAAGGCTGAAACTTCAGTCATCAGGCATGAGAAAATCCACTTATCTGCAAAACAAATCCGTGAAAAAAACCCCACCAAACTCCAAGCTTCCTTCACTTCACAGCACAAGAACTTTTGTTCCTTTTTTCCTTTTAATTAAATAATGCCATTTGAAGTTACAGTCCACATTGTGACTGTAACATATGTCTTTAACATAAAGACTCTTTCTGTCTTTAACATCTTATTTTTCATCTGCATGTTTCAAACAAGTTTCCTTCAGGAAAGGCCATATTCTGCTTCACCTTGCCACGGGCAGCACTAGTTGAGCCTTCATCAGTAATTGTGAGATTCAAGTAAAATCCTCTAATTTGGAGAATTTACCTTTATTCTGTGACAGCCTCCTGCAGTGGCACCCGTATAATCACAGTAAAATTCAAAATACATTGCAAATGAAGGGAACTGACAAGGGCTGCCTGTATTGTCTCTACTACTTCTATGAATGTGAAACAAAACCACTGTTTGTTCTAGAATATAAAAGAATTCAGTTTGTATATGTAAGTACTACTTCACCCTGAGATCTCTTTATCCCTAAGTTCTCCTCACATCCCACTGTATTTGCACTCCAAGGTCTGTGCTGACCTTGCACTACGGGAGCATGAAGTCACAGGCTCCAAAGTATCAAATCACCTGTATTTTGGTATATAACCTGAAAGATTATTTCCTACCTGAGTATGATTTTGCCTAATCTACTCAACAAACATTGCTTTCACAGAATCATTATGGTTGGAAGAGACCTCTGGAGATGACCTAATCCAATGCCCAAGGAGGTTGCTTTAGGACATGGAAATCAATATTGAGAACATCTTTTCTGAAAGGCCCTTCATTAACAGAGTTTATTAGATCCTAATGCTACTGGGCTTCAGAGAACATGGCACATACCTATTTTCCTGATGTTTCTGAGAGGTGGTGGTGATGGAATATGGTACGTTAGTATACTATATCGCAAGATTTACTGGAATAATTTATATTTGGGGAATTTGAATTAATGAAGAAAGATATTTTGGAAATTCAATTCTTAGTTGTGCTTCTTAATGCCTGTACATTAGACAGTGAGCTTTCAGTAAGTACAAGCAAATTAAAAAAAAAAAAAATTAAAAAAAAAATCTATCTTCTGCTGTTTATAGCAAAAGTAGGTTAGGTTGAGCACCTAAATGTAACAATCTACAGTCCTAAAGGTCTAGTATTACAATATACAGATTCTGGAATTAGGGAAGGTTGGCTTTGTTTGGGTATGTAAGTACAGCAAGGAGAAGTCTAAAAGTGTAACTGTGGTCTTCAACACCAACATGAAATCAGCCTGTGTCTGTCTGCCCATGCGGGAAAGTAAAAGGGTAATTAACATAGTACACGAAAAAAATGAATGGGTTTTATTAGTCCTGGTAACAAGATATTGTAAGTCTAAGCTTCACTGTGATCAAGCCAAGTGCATAAGTTAATCAAGACCTTCACTAAAGCATTTCTGTTAACACTTTCATCTTACCAGTGGGAATTATTTATAAAACGGTTTTCCACTGCCAGCATGACAAGGTGATCATTAACACAGCACAGACCATGTGAAGGAACAAAATTAAAAACATGCAGAAGTGGCATTACACTGGTACTGTAAGCAGCTGCCATAAATAATTCTGCTCCTCAAGGTGATTTCAACAGTCTTGCTCTAAATCTAATAAATCAAAAGCCCTTTATAAAAACTCTAATTCTCAAAATTTAAATTTCTAGCCTTCCCAGTGATGTTTAACTTTACCTTCTTATGCATGAGAAATCGATTTGTTCAACCAAGCCAGTTCCGAGTTCCCCTTGTAAGAGTTCATTTGGAACTGATTACACAAAAAAAGAGACATTGAGTTTTACACATCTTAGGTTTTGAAGTAAGAGCCCATTGTGTCCCATAACTGTTTCCCACCCCCACCATCAACACACCAGGAATTAAAGAGAGCAAATCAATGGGAAGGCTGTGATGCAGGGAATCAGTAATACAACAAAACCAACATCCATTCTAGGGTGCTGCTTTCACTATGGCACAGGTAGGTACTATCTTGGTCATTAAAAATTCTGAATGCTGACTTACATGAAAACAAGGTGGTGGTTTAGGTTAGTTTGCAAAGGTATTTATATTCTCTACCTCACACCCACCCACCCAAACACAAATTAAATTCTGTGTGCAAAAATCTGCTTGCAGAAATGTATCATCATCTCATCATTCTTGGTGAAATATCTCTAGATGCAAAACAGCATTACAAATAAGTATTGATATCCTACATGCTTCTGTAAGTAAGACATTTACCAAAAGTAAATTTATTATTTCCCATAGCACTATACGTGCACTTCTTAGCAGACATTTCTGTATTCTTTCTCTGAATAATACAGATATTTAAATTGACATTTCCTATATTTAGTTCATATATGAACCGTTTACAAACTAGATGTCTACAGTACTGAAACAGACTTTTAAAGTTTTGCACATTTTGGACTATGAGGTAACGAGGATATGGAAATAATTCATTGAAAACTCGTAAAATTTAGCAAGTTCTCCAGCCCATCACATGATTTGTGCATGCATTCCACCTCAGCCTTTACAAAGAATGCCATGTGTGTATGGATGTGCCTACCCAGGGCTCTCCCAAATCTTTCCCTTCAGAACTTCCAGCATACAGTACTCAACTGCTCTGTACATGAAGTTAATATTCACGATACCAAAAACATCAGAGGTTTTGGATATGCTGGTCCATATCCATTTGACTTTCTGCATCTTAAGTTGTCCTAGGAGGAGGGGGACATATTTGCAGACTATGGGCAACTAAAGCCTTTTTGTGCACAGTCCTAGTTAGAATAGCACCCCATTTGTTCCAGCTTTCACTTGGGCCAGGTAACAAATGATTAAAAAGTTACCACTAACTTCCATATCCTGAATTTTAACTATATCTAACCCCTGGTTGGATGCTCTGAGAAAGTGAGCTCCATATGAAATGATTTTCTTTTAATTTGTATGCAACTCCCTTTAATTCCTCCAATGTTCTTCTTTCCCTTATTCCCTCTTCTCAATTCTCAATCATTAAACAATTCTTGAAGTAACTGGATTTCTTTTCTATTGTTGCTTGGCTATTTTTCAATACAATCTAGATAAAAAAAAAAAGTTTTTTATAATAACTGTCCCTCACATCAAACTGCTCAGATCTGTAGCCATTGGTCTTTCCAACAGAAATCTCTTGGGACAGCTTTACCCTTTCACAGCAGCAGTGAAACAGAAGGAGCAGTGTTAATAAAAGAACTGCAGCAACTGGTCGGCAAAACAATGCAATTTGTGCCCAGACTTCATTTTTACAGATAAAGGACAAGCTACACCATTGTTAGTGAAAATTTCATTTCACTTTTTCTAACTGATAAAATTGGAGTCCAGTTATTCAAATAATACATTTGAACCTTGGCATAAAAAGAGCTGAACACAGTAGCAAAATGTCATACGGACTATAGGCCAGGTCCTGCAACTTTCATACATCACAGAACCTCTATTATGTCTCTAAATCTGTTAAAATAATATTTCACACGTCTAAACACGATTAAAAAGCTGAACATTCTTCTTGATTCTTAGCATGCCCACAATTAGCAATGCAGAATACCACCTACAAAAAGCAAACAAGAAACCAAACCAACAAAAATCTACTACAACTCTTCATGACCTATAGGGTGGATAATACAATTTTTTCCCCCTGGCCTTCCCTGACATTCTTTCACACTCCTGTGGAACAGAGTACTTTTGCTCCAAAGCATTGGCTCTTCTGCACTTCCAGCTTGTTTAGAGAAAGCACGAAATAGCTCTATTCAGAAGACTATGATCAGTCCTTCAGTTTTTGTTTACTCCTGCAGAGGCTGACTGCGTAATTTACTGTCCTAGTTTGCAAACCTATTTTTTCAATGAATATAATTAAGAGTGCTGCTTACTTTTTCTATAATTAATCAGGAGTAAAAAGCAATGTAATAAAAGAAACAAAGAGATTTTTTTTTTAACACTAACATACCATAGTTCTCTCTCAGAAATAAAGTGAAATGCTTTAAAAGAAAAAGATGATCAACAGTGGTGCTATTTTGCTTATAGCAAAAGGGCACACACTTGTTAAGCTAACAGGGACAACACTTTTACAGCATATATCAGAAAATCTAGTTTCATAAGCTTAGAAAGTTTCATAAAAAAACTGCAGGAGGGTGTGAATTCACTTTGGCTTTAAGTCAATGCTTCTTCATTATTATTTTACTCACACACAAAGACTCCAAGCTTAGGAGGTAAGCTGTAGACAGCCTTTCCCTACAATGGCATCAGAAAGAAAAAAAAAAGGCAGTCAACATATTCAACGATGGGTCCCTGAGCCCAAAGGTAATGACTAAAGAGTTTTCTGAAGAAAAATATTTAAGCCATATTTCCAGCCAACTGAAGATGTCCTCTGTATCTAAGGACAACAGTTAAACACTTCAAGAGTCACCATTAAACAACGAAACAATCATACTACAAATGCAATTTTGAAGACCCTTCCCAATCAGATTTTCCAAAAGTTTTCATAACAATAGGAGGTATTTTTAGGATATAAAACTAGAATGTCAGGTATAACAGAAATATTACTACAAATATACAAAATATACCTGTTAGCATGAAAATATGATACAACTAGGCTGCATGTCAAATATGCTCCTGAAACAGCCCTAAATTTATTCTAACAGAGAGACCAGATGAATTCATTTACACTCCTAGACCTCAATTCTTTCATCCTTGCGACTGACCTGTAATTGTTAGCTTCTTAGAACTATTACCACAGATGTAAAAAAACCCCAAATTAAGCTTCTAGCCACAGTAAGGATTTCATAATCTCTACCACGTGTCATTTTGCTTTCTGGAACAAACTTCTTAAATATAAGGTCATCATAGTCATCAGGTAGTCACCAAATAGCACAGGTATTTACCACTTATTTAGTTTGCCAGGATTTAAATGGCCATCATTACACATTTGTCTCTCTGCATAAATCCTACTCTGTGTGCGTGCATAAGGAAGTACTGACCATTAAAAGCACAGAAGGGAAAAAAAGATGCAGCCAGAGGCAGGGTCCCTTAAGCAGAAGGCTCAACATTCAACATTTTCAGAACTCTCTCCTTTTTCTGTGTGAACCCTATTCTACTTATGATCCTATAATTACAGATAGCTTAAGTATGTTATCAGTGATGTTACCTTCCACAGTTTACACTACTTTTCAGTAACATCTAGTGCTCTTCACTGTGCAGAGTGTTCCAGTAATTCTCAGCAGAGCACCCACTGCCTCCCTCACTTGGGCCCGCTTCAGAGGATTCCCAGAATACACACACAGCTGTTTGACCTTCCTCCTGTCCTCAACATGCCTTATCTAATGTAACTGAAGAGATGTCATCACCTTACAGTGTCTCTGAATACAAAGTCCTACACTATGTTTGAATATAATACCACAAACTGCCGCCACTACTTTACACCTCTCCACTGAGGCCTCAAGTATTGCTTATAACACAGACTATCACATAGATTCCATGCATAAGCTTTTGAAAGTAAACTTAATTTCTAGAAAATCATCTCATTCTGCAACAGGAGCAGCTCTGCTCTGCTCCTGTGATTTTTTGTTGCTTTTGACTGTATCACAACTTTTCCATACTCTCTTCTGCTTCTGCCTGGATGGATCTTTATGTCTGTTCTTCTTTCTACTGCTTAAAGGCCATTTGGATAAATGCCACCTCCCATTTAAACCCTAACATACTGTTCTTTCATAGAAGGCTTAGAAATCCAGTTCTGTTTAGTGAGCTGCACATCTAGTTACCAGAATGCAGTTATCAAGAGTACTCACAAAGCAGAAGAAATCCTTGAGCTGATTCTAGAAAAAAATTTCATTAACCTTCCTTCCACTTGTCCCCAATACAAGGAACATAAACATATTTTGGCTAATATGATTAGCAGCTTTCCATTAGTAACCCAGACCACGCTATGAGAACTTCTGGACCATTCCCAAGCACCCATGGCATATCACAATACCTGACTCGGAGATTTTTCTGACCAACAGATTCCAAAATTATAAGCACCTCTCAAGATAGCCTGGAAATCATGGATGGCAATAAGCACTTTTTAAATGCTCTTTCCAATTGGCTGGTTTTTCCTACCCAGGGCATTAGGAAGGATCTGAAATTGACCCATTTTTAGGAAGCTCTTAACTTTCCACACTACAGCAGCTGTATCATAGCAAGTCACATATCTAGAATGAAAATGTTCAGTCTTCTGTATGCAGCTGTAGCCACCCATCCACAGCACTGCCAACCAACCTCCATTCTCAAGCTGGCTAGTGGAAGAGCTCCAGGCACTTTCAGCACAGCTCTTTCTACAGTCAGGTTCTGACTTTGTGCTTTTTGTAAACCCCCCAACAAACTGCTAAATAGAGAAGAAATTCAAATTTCAGAATAGAGAAGAAAATGCACAAGTCTGACTTCAATCAAGCAAAGGAAATCTATCACCTACAATCCTGCCACAGACTCCAGTTAATGCATCCTTAAACCAGTTTGCATGCAGTTCCCTAGTTTATGTTTGGGCAATTACCACTTATTCCTCAAAGCCAGACAGCTGGCAGAACTGGTTTTAAGACCCACAACTGAAGGAGCTGTCTGGGGCCTCAGAGGCCTATTAGCCTAACCTGAACATCAGGGCAAGTCACCTAGTGCATGAGAAAAGCTGAACCCTACACATTAATCTTCGTCCAGGATCAGAGTAACCTGACATTTCTTTTATTCACCACAGTCCTCCTATTTGCCTCACTGGAAGGTTATGCCAGTACAGAAGTAGAGCAAAAAGTGGTGAATCTGTCCCCTAGTTTGGCAAGAGGATGAACACACTAGTCACATGAAAAGGAGAGTTCTGAACAGATTGTTAACATCTCTCCTTTATATTTCATCGAGAGAGACACAGCGACTTAAAACTTGCATATTGCACACGGCAGTGTTGCACAGGTTCTAACCTTCAGTTATTTTCCATCTCCAATCCCACAGCATGGACTTAGCACTTTGTAAGTAAACAGGGGGTTAACCTGACATGCTGATGTACTAAAGCTTTAGGAAATCTATATAATGCATTTACCCAACCATAAACATGTGGAAGAAAAGCTCCTTTTGCTATGGCCAAAATTTGTACTTATTTTAAGGAATAGTTTAAAAACACAGTTTCAAATGCCAACAAGCAGATGAGGCAACAAATAAAATAAAATACTTTTCTTTACTGTTTCCCATGCAATATGTGGGATGCTTTCATCATGCAGCTAAACACCACCAATGTCAATGGTATTTTTAGCATTTTAGGTTTGCCCAGCATTTACTCATAGCTGTTTCACTAGCAACTGGAGCAGATGAAATCTGAACCACTTGTCCTGAAATGCTTCATGGGCCAGTTGTAAAGGACATTTGGGGTACAAGTTTTGGGATCATGCCAGTCACCCATGATTTGCTGATATCCCCTGTGGTGTCGATGATGACTGCCAGACCATTGTGCTGCATTAACATCACACAGACTGCCTTATCTCTTATCTCTTGCTCAAGTGATTTACTACATCTTCTTAGAGCATGTATGTATGAAACCTTCTGCACAGCCTTAGGTTCACCAAGGAAGATTTTTAGAGGATAGGAATAAGAAAAAAATCTGAGAAGGATTTCTTCTTAACTCTTTCAAATGTTAGTATAGCTAGTCTGATCTTCCCTCAACTCATCCTACCGCTGCTAAAGCTTATTTAAACCATCACTTCCAAATAAATCCCCATGCAGATAAACCTTCTTCCACACACATTTATGACAGTCACAACAATTCTAGAACCATGAAGAAGTTTATTTTGAATTTACCTTGACTTTTCCACTCATGAAGTGTGAAAAAAGAAATAGAGGTGCAAGCAATACCTTCACTTGCTTTGCTTTCCTTCATGCCAAGACGACAGCATGGTTCACAAAGAGAAAGGTCAACCAGTCAAACGGTTAGGTCTAAAGTCTTTCTAAAGTCTAGAAAGGAATTCAGAGTCACCTTGAAAATATTTCAGTTTTTCAATCTAATTAAATATTTTTTCTCCTCCCCTGCCACCCCAAACAGCACATTTTAACTTCTCCCTTTACACACATTTATACCTTCTAGTCAATAAACAAAATGAAAGTTGCTGAAAGGCTCCTACATGCATTTAGTCTGATACATTAAGATAAACCTGAAATACTGTGGGCCACTAAAATACAGGCTAATACTCAGCAATGAAGACTTCCATGAGAATCTCAACTCAGTCTCCTCTGTAGTGCCAGCCCCTTCCCAACAGGATGCCCTTCAGAAGATGGAGTCAGCTTCTTTAAACAAGGCAGCTAATAATATGTTTTGTTTTGGTTTTTTTCTGGTGAATGAAAAAAACCAGGACATTTGTCATTGAAGATAAAAAGTAGAATCTATCAGGAAGGGAACAACCATCAAGAAAAAAAAAGTGAGCTTTGCATTGCCTTTTGTTCAGAAACTCCTGGCACAGGAGTATCATCTATTGATTATTTCTTAAGCATGTGAAATGGGAGCAGAAGGATCAGGATTAATACACCTGAAATTTTGACCAGTGGATTAATACTGACTACGTAATTTATAGCCACAATCCCATTTTCAGAATTACTCAAAAACTGAGGGAAATAACAACATTAGACTGATTTTCAAAGACACTTACACTGCACCCAGTGATGGTGGTGCTCACAGTGGGCCATTTACCCACCCTTGGCTGAACAATGCACTGCTGCAGCCACACAGCTCATAGGTCCATGAGTGAACTTGCTCATCTCTCTATAAAACTGCTATTTCACAATACACATAGGAGAAGGTTCCTGAAGGCCTAAATTATATTCAAGAAGAGTATTTAGGCTGCTAAATCATTCAGGCACTTTCAAAGGATTTACTCAAGTTTGCAAATCTAATTGCTCATCTAAGCTTAATTCAGCTCAATTTTAAAAATCAGCTAAATTGGTGCTAATGCTGATGACACTAAAAATGCTCTTAAACTCATTTTAAGGTTAATTTGGTAATTTACCAACATAAAGGTTAAGCTGACTAAAGGTATTTTTTATATAGAATTTTACAGAATTGCATTGGCTTAGGCTATAATAGTAAAAAAATTAGTTTATTCAAATTTCTCTAATACGAGCTCATAATTTTACTTCAGGCACTAGTTCTCTAGATAAAAAAAAGTCACAGAGGAAAATGACATGAATAAGCACACTTTTTGTTGCAGCAGTTACTTGAATTTTTCAGGATATTCAGTAAAGCGATCATCAGTAGAGAAAAACCCCTCCTATTTCCCTGACTTAAATGTGAGGAGTAACCCTCTTGTATAAGAAATGCTGCTATGAATAGGTCTAGACTTTACACAGCCATGGGTCACTAATTTAATTAGATTTCAAAGCAGCTATTCTACCTTTACACTGAATACAATACTTCCTGTACCCTCCCTCATACTAAAAGGAATAAAACAATCCCCGAGAGGTTTACACCTCAACGCATGAGGAAACAACAACAAAGTGTACATACAATACCTTGAGTTACAAATGGGATTTATATTGTTCAAGTTATTAGGAAAACCTTAACTACCTGCTAAGTTGGTATTTTTAGCAAGGAAAACAAAAGCTTTTCTCCTTTCTGGTAAGACAAGGATTCTGTTTGACCTGCTCTGCTCAGAAAATGACTGCTGTCAGCCAGCCTCAGTAACTTCCCCTCCTAATTATGAGCTTTTGCACATACTACAAAATTAAAACAAGCTTCTCTGTATGAATAAAATGCATTTTAAAAAATGAAATTTACTGGTAACAATGAAAGTCCTTGCCTTCCATAAAAATAAACAGTTGGTTTTGTAGGGTTCTTCTTGAGAGTTGAAGAGTAGGGTAGAGCAAGGAGCCCTGCTGTGTATCAGTGTTTGTTGGTCTTTTGAGCTTTTGTCCTTTCAAACGAAAATGGGGGCTGCAGTTTTCACAGGGTTCTTGTATCACATTTGTTACCATGCATTTCAGACTGTGTAAGCTTACTGCTTTCATAATTTGAGTGATCCAAAGCTCCATGGATTAGTTACTTGAGGAGATTGGGGGGGTTGCCCTCACTAAAAGCCATGAGGGAATAACAAGAAACCAAGTTCATATTCTTTTCCAGGAGCTCACGGTAACATTTCAAAGAATTGCACAAGATAGGCGCTGTTACTGGAAGTGAAACCAAACTATAATAGACAGGATCATTTGCCTCCAGTTTCACCATCTATAAATGACATGAAAATACCTATTATTTGACACTATCATACTGCTACACATCTATACTGTTATTCAGCAACATGCACGTAAAGGAAAAATGTGCTATAAGAACTATATGAAGAATCTTTGCAAATAGCTTTGTTATAGTTAACATCAGTCCAACTTCACATCTTGCTCTGCTGAAGCAGGACACTAATTCAGCCTCAGTCCAGCTTTTACACACAAGTGCACAACATTTCATACTCTATTCTTTCACAGGAAAACAAGATGCCAGCATACCGGAAGGGCAGGGGCAGGAAATCAGGGGTTCCTCTGGATCTCACATATAAATGAAGCACTTAGGGTGTTGATTCCCTAAGCTGACAATACAGTTCTTCTGCAGGCAGCTACAGTCTACTGCTACCTTACATGTTGTGTATACAGTGAGAGAGAGAATTTTGTGAAGAGTGGATATGAAGACGCTAGTGCCAAAATTTCTGGTGAGTCCAGTGCTTGTATTTTGTGAGCAGCATTCCTACTCTCTGTACGGCAAATTAACAGCAGTAAAAGATGAAACTCACCATAACCCATTTTTACAGTGCAGTACTTCTGGAAATATAATGGCTACTAGGACACAAAAAATTTTGATGCACAAATGAAGCTGAAATTATAATAGCCTCTTTACTCTCTCATGTTAGCTAGTGGCAATGGTAATCAAATAAAACTGAAAAAATTACAGAATGTATGAAAATGCATTCTAGACATCCATTCCTCTTTCTGATTTCAGGTTATCTTTCTGATCTTATGATAAAACTGCTGGGCCACAATACTTATTTGTCATCTTACAATGGAAGTGAAAAGTCAGTCAATTTAAGACATCCAGCAATTTGTTATCAAATAAAATGTTTAAAGAGAGCTGTTTCATGGCTTCTAATGAATTTCAGTGTATGAGCCTAGATTATTTTAAAATCAGTGCTGTGATGAAAAATCAGACTTTCATGGTGTGAAAACTGAGAAAAAATAAGTAGATATTTGAATGTAATTTAAAAATTCCCAGGACAGACAGCACTGGTGATCCATGGAATGTCTAAACCACAGACCCAAACATATTGCATACTGTCATATGCACATGAAAAGAAAGGGGGTAAATGGAAGTAAATAACATACAAAGGTAAGCTTATTTTATTCTGGTTATAAATAAAAACCACAAGGGTAAAACTCCTTGCCCTGCTCCCTCAAAACTAGAAAGCAAATTAAAAAAACTGAAGGGAGTCAGTGTGGAAAAAAGAACACAGGAAGAAACAACAGTGATGTAAAATGGAGGCAAAAAGAAACTGAATTCTATCTTTTCAAAAACAGCATTCTGTTCTACACACAGACGAAAGACACTCATTTCATTACAAGAAGTGTAAGTGAAAAAACAGGAAGGTACAACTAAGTGTAATTAGGGGGTTAACAAAAGTTTGGGGAGCAGGGTCCCTATCCTATTTAGGAACATAGCAAATATAGAAGAGTTATGATGTTATTTCCTCAATTATGGCCACTTCTCCTTTGCAAAGTGGTAACTTGTAAGAGCAAGCACTGATGTGACCTTAGTATTAATTAGTAGGACAGAGCTCTCATCCAGTTACAGGGAAATATCCCTTGGCACCGGGATACAACAAGGAAGAAGGGAGAAGATACAAGAAGCCAGAGAGACAATCCAGCATTGTATTATTTCCAAAGGAAGTACCATCCTGAGACACTTGAGGATGCCTCCTAAAGAACAGTGTTGGGGACCTGAGGCACACAGACACAGAGCCCTGGACACTCAAGAGAGCTGTAGCTAGAACTAGATAAATTGCCAGAGCTGTGATGACAGTGCTGGAATCAGAGCTGTGGGATTTAACAGAAAGATGAAAGCAGTCGGTGACATATCCCTCCTGCCATCTTCTACCCCATAGCACTATGCCAGAACAGCACCAGCTCAAAAAAACACTTGCCACACGATCAGATTCCTGGCTACTTCTATCTATCATAGTGGCAAACATACAATTTTGCTGCCTTTTCTTATTTTTTTTTTAAACTACAGAGTTGCTTTATCTCCAGCCTAGTGTGAGTTCACACGGAGATGGCTGACTAATTTGAACTGGCTGCAGACAAGCTGATACAGGCATTACTGAGTAGCACAGACCGGTGGGGACCACCAGAGAGAGACGAGCTTGGTAGCAAATTCTAATTTACACACAACACATGGAAGATTGTGTCAGCAAAGACTCTCAGAGTGAAGCACATTAATTAGTTAAGCCTACTCAAGTTTTGTGGCTATTTTAAAATTAATAGGGTTGAGTAAACTAGGGCAAGCAGACAAAAAGGCCTACATCCTCAAAAGCACATTGTGGGTATGCTGAGAATTGTCTTTGTTGATCTGGATCTAAATGGATTTCAAGGTCTAATAATGAATCAGAGAGTTGAATACTGTTTCCTAGATTCCTATCTCTCTGTGATCAGGCTCTTATAATGACCTGGGATTCAAAGAGCGTCTTCCACTGCATTATATTAGACCAAAGCTGGTATTAAAGAACTTTAAAAATGTGAAATTATGTGGTAGTTGACTCATCACAGTAAGAACCATAAAGCTGAATACTGCTGCTGTTTTTTTCACATAGCCATGTAACCATATGTAAATTATACCAAGAACAGTAAAAGCAAAATAAGAAAGCATAGTTAAACTTTCTGTTATCTTCCATGGTATATATTTATAAGAGATGGATGGAGCACTTTATGGTAGCAAGAAGTTTGTGTGAAAAGAGAAATACCTTTGCCTCCCAAGTATCCAATAATATTTAAAAGCAAAGTTAACATACCTGTTTCTTCATTGTTCTTTTTTTCAGACTGTGCCACTTGTATAACTTCAGCAGCAGCATCCCTTACTACCAAATCTTCATTCTGCAGCAGTAGAACCACACATTTCCACAGAGCAAGGGTATCAGACAGTCCTACATTTATTTATGGAGAAAAATTAGAATTCTATTTCTTACATGCATTCAAAGAAGTTAGCATTCTGTTTCCACAGCTAAACAAAACAAATGCAGTGAAACACTGCAGAAAAACACACTGACAAACCGTTGGCAAAAGGACTGCCAATATGATCAAAGTATTTTCAGCATGTGTGAACTTTATCTAGATGGTAGACTCAGCTTAGTTTAAACAGTGGGCAACAGATAAGAGAATGGACCTCTCTATCTGGGCTCAACTGTAAGCCATAAGTGCTCTGAATTTTCTACAGTTTCTAGGAGTGCAGAATTCCTGTTTGGCAATGTCAAAAATTTTGCCACTGGAGATTGACCAATGCACTCTGACATGGATTTGCTGTTGCAATCTGCCTGGAGCAAAAGAAGCTTTCTTCAGATAATGCCAGTAGTGCTGGATACAAATGCCATTCCCTGCAGGAAACAGGAAGTGATCCCACCTCTCAGGGATCTACCCGTCACCTACTTCTCCTACATCCACCTCACCCCACCACTCACCAACAAGCCCTGCAACCCTCACACTATCTGTTGGAAGCAAGCCAAGTTAAATCCATAGGGTAATTACATACACAGTATGGTAACTGTCCAGAGGGAGGTGCTCACTTGGTAGACCCCAAGCAGGCAGACAGCATATACCACCCCAGTGGCAATTCTCATCTCACAAGCAATAATCCACCTGCAAACCCTTGTGCCATTTAGTGCTGTCACACTGTGGATGACCAGCTGAAGTCACAAGGTTTGCTGGGGTACTTTTCAGGTCTTCTAGAACATCTTCATTAAGGGAATCTTCTAGAAGGTCTCTTTTAGATGCAGCCAGCTGTTAGATATTACTTTCTGGTGATAACAGACAACAGAGGAGCTGGTGGTTCATTGTTGTGCTGGTTTTCTTCAACTATGTTATCAGTAGGTCTATCAGACATTTGTATTACAAGGCTAGCCAGACAATTGTATTTCACTGCTTGGCCACAATAAATTGCTCAAGGCTTTATTACACAGGCAGAGAAAGCATTCCTGTATTTCATACAACTTCCCTATGTGGGAATGGCATGGAGTACAACTATTTCAGAAAGAAGTTGCTTTTCTTCCTAACGTAACACACTCAATAATGTTCCACTGGCACAGCTAGGGCAGAATAATTATTCCCTTATAGATTCAATGGCCAGCTGTCCCATCTAGACAAGTTTCTACAGTATCTCCAGCAGTGGTAGAAGTCTGCAAATGGATTTTCCAGAAAGACTTTTTCTGAACCCTCAGGCAGCATGATGGAGAAATTGTGGGGTCACCCAGAACATACTGATCAGCATTCATTCTTCCTCTTATGAGCATAATAATGGAAGCTTATGGGAACAACTACAACTCCATTCCACACAACCACTGTCTCCTTAACTTCTACTTTTTACTGTATGTGGTCAAGCAAGGTGATGCAGAATAAGGTGTAAAAGTCAAAACTGTTTATATGTGCATAACCCCTTTAAGATAATGATTCTGAGTTTATATCACTACAACTAAACACCAGATCATGTCCTTGATTTGCGAAAATTCTCACTGCAGTACTGCTGCCTGTCTTGTTCAGGACGCAAAATAATTTCTTCATCATCTGTTACTACTTATTCTTGTATATCTCCTGGCTCCTTAATCACAAAATCCCCTTATTCTCTATTCACAGAAGGCAGGGAAAACCAAAATAGCTAAAAGAAAAAAAACATGTATTCTACAGAACAGACCAGAGAGTTTCACTCAGCTTTGCCTCTCGGTCAGTAATGTATTATTGAATAAGACTGTGTAAGTTTTGTTTCTTTCTTTCTTTTTTTTCTAAAGAGACAGCCTAATGTTAACTTTAAAAAAATCATTGTACCTGGGAGGTAATGTGATCCAATTATTAATCATTCTTACAGCAGAATGTGTCCCTTATTACCAGACTGAAGCCTTTAACCTCAACATTCAGCCAGCACAGCTTTGTTACACTCACAGTGTTAAACTAAAAGTACGTCCACATCATCAATACAGTATTTCAGAAAGACTGAAGTCAGAGAGCAATTGCAAGCTAATAAATCTGTACAGCAATGTACAGTGGCCTGGAGACATAACAATATGTCATGTCCCCCTTCTGCAGAGTTATTGCAAGAAGCTGTGCACTTGTGCTTTTTCTAACAGAATTTAAATAAGTCTACATGTTTAGTAATTAAATCCTATTAAAATGTAAAAAAACCCATTTGAGGTAATTATGTGTTTTGTCTGTGTGTACATAAAATGTATTGTATATATACATATGTCATGTACTAATGGATTTAATCTAAAAAGATCCACAAAATAATGCTCAAACTACTTACCAAGAATGAGCTTCTCACTGATCAGAAGGAAGGATGTTATACTTTTAAGAACTTCAGCAGCCGCTAACAGCATCTCTGTCTCTTGCTCATCTCCACAAAAATACAGTATCTGTTGAACCCATTTTTTCAAGACTTGTTCTGAAATCTAAAAGCACAGAACATGTGAGAAGTATGCTGTACAACCTCTTACCATCACACTGAACTATGGACTGCAGAAGGGATACTGCTCACTAGTAAATGTGGACTTTTTTTCAAGGTGCGCTCAGAGCAGTTATGCACAGGCAATTCTCTCGCTCTGTCCCTTCACACCAGACTCACCAATGACCACACAAGTCAAAGCATATCTTTGTGTCTTCAGTTCTTCTAAACATGCAAGTCAAAGTCCAGTATGCTGGACTATAACAAAGGGAAGCAATTCTCAGAAGCATTCTACAAGTACACACACATAGTTGAAAAAAACAAAAGCTTTTGAAACATGCCATCAATCTCAGCCTTTGATGATTATGCAATGCTTGGTAAAGGGATGCATGAAGCTCCATTTTTCTCCTCTGCTAATACTGGAAATGGATTTTTTTTTTAATAAGACTGTCAAGGTACTTTTCATTTTGAAAGCATGTGCATTCAGAACATTGAATAAATCTCCATGTTGGCTGATACACAGCAAAGCTCACTGTCCTAAAACATGAAGAATCAGAAAAAAAGAACAGGAAAGAGAAATTTCCTGGTTCAAATAAAATCCAGTTGCCATCTTTCGGAAAACATTTAGTCCTCCGACATATTCAAGGAAAACTACTACTAAGCAAAAAAAAAAATGAGATAAAGCTTCAACTCTTCCCAATATGTAATGATGACTATTAGATTTTTTGTGGAAAAAATAATTTGCACTTTATTCAAAAACTTGTAAACTCTGCCCTGCATTGGGACAGCTGGGCCATAACTGGGAAGAGAAAGTCCTAACTTGCATAAGTGACCAAGAAAGATTTGAGATCCCCTGCAAATGCCACCGTTAGGAGAGCAGTGGGTTGGTCAAGGTGCAGGAACCTCAAGTGAAGGTTAGAAAACAGAACTTGCAAAATGCAAGAGGTGGCACCCAGACACAGCATGTGCTACAGCTATCAGAAGGAAGCTCCAAAGGGGAAAAAATAACCCAAACAAACCCAAACAGATTGGCACTTCATTCACAGGAGAACAGATAAAGCAGCACCAGTTTGACCGGGACACAGTTGAGGTATGTGCAACTAAAGTTTTGGAGTTTTTTCTCATTTCTTTCCTTTTTTACTTATTTTTAATTAAAAGAAGTGAAAAACATAACAACAAAATAAGGTAAAGAAGAGAATCAATGAAAAGGTGAGTCGAATAAAAGGGTACACAAGTACAGGAAGATTCACAGAATCTCAGAATGGGTGAGGTTGGAAGGGACCACAGTGGGTCATCTGGTCCAGCTTCCCTGTTCAAGCAGGGTCATCCTAGAGCACATGGCACAGGATGGTCTTGAATATCTCCAAAGGAGACTCCACAACCTCCCTGGATGATCTGTTTCAGTGCTTAGTCACTCGCACAGTAAAGAAGTCCTTCCTCATGTTCAGGTTGAACTTTCTGTGCATCAGCTTGTTGCCTCTTGTCCTGTTGCTTGGCACCACCAAGAAGAGCCTGGCTCCATCCTTGTCACTTTCCCTTCAGATACTTATATACATTGGTGAGGTCCCCTTTCAGTCATCTCTTCTCGAGGCTGAACAGGCCCAGCTCCCTCGGCCTTTCCTTGTAAGAGAGATGCTCCAGTCCCTTAACCATCTTTGTTGTCCTCTGCTGGACCCGCTCCAGGAGCTCCATGTCTCTCTTGTACTGAGGAGCCCAGAGCCAGACGCAGCACTCCAGGTAAGGCCTCACTAGGACTCAGAAAAGGGCCTTCATCCAAGTCATTCACAAATAAATTAAACAATACTGGGCCCAGTAGTGAACCTTGGGGGACACCACTAGTGACAGACGAACTAGACCCTGTGCCACTGATTACAACCCTCTGGGTTTATTCCTCACTAACTGAGTAATAAATGCAAGCTCAGTCATACTCTGTATCATTCTGTGTGGTACATGGCCATGTACCTGCACTGCACAAAGGGACAGAGCACGTCCCACAGATTCTTCAACAGGGGAAAACAAAACATAAAAATCTCATAATATGTTACAATTACTCAAATTTCAAACAGACACATCTATCTAGAAAAGACAGAACTTAACTTTTACCTTATGGAAGAGAAACAATCCCTTTCACAGACGCAAATACTGAAGCCCAAAGAAGGAATTTAGAGGGAAAACTGAGGTACCTGGTCTTTTACTAAGTAGAAAGCTCTCTCTGTGGAGATATCTTACATCTCCCATGATTTACATGCTTACTAGAGAAAATTGTTTTAGCATTACTAGTTAATATTGTTACAGCATTTTTCATTAATTCCTCTTTGTTATTTTAAACTTGAAGTCATCATATTACACCTTTCTTTAACAAAAATATTTAACATCATAATTCATTTCCTCAACTCTTGAGTGCAAATCTGAGATTTTCTTTTTTTTTTTCATAATAAGACCAGATTATTAGCACACAATATGAATTCATTCTGCTGTACACTCTGTGAAAAGTAACATCTATGCAAGGAAAAAAAAAATCTTCATTTTAATACAGATCATGAGAATTTTCTTTATTTTAAAATATCCATTAAGTGGGTTTTGTGTCTTCAAAAATATTTTTTAAAATGTCTAGCACAAAAAGCTGCCTTTGCACTGCTGTACACATACATATGCAACATCACAGACTGACAATTTAAAATCAAAAGAAATCTGAGCTGGCTGGGAACTGCACCCAACCACTGCTTCAGCTTCCCATCCGACCTGCTCTGCTGTGGGCTCCACAGCAATCAGAAACCACAACAAAGTTGCACTTTAGTAAATGGGCTGGATTCAGAAAAAGCGTTAATCACCGCAGGCATTTCCCTTTCCACATTATAGTGACCATTTCAGATGAGCTCAGAAGTTGAAATTAATCCATCAGAAATATTTACTTATGCATTTAAGTTTAAATGACTTTGAGAGGGATATACTGAGATGATATTCATGGCTTTTTCATTTCAGTACATAGCACTGCATTCAGAGAGGAAGATAAAACACCAAAAAAGGTGCAAGGACACAAGAAAACACAAGATTGGGGCTAAAAGAATTCACATTATTACAATCACAAAAAACTCCAGATTACAAAACTCTTAAGCAGCTCCATTTCCCTTACCTGATGATGGTTCTGCAAAAGATGGATAATCAACTTGGAGGCAAATTTGAGAGCTATGATTTGACCTTCAGTGCTGAGAAAACAAGGTAAAGGACATATCAAAAAAATCCAACTATTTATGCCATCATCTCATCTCTAGAAGAAAATTAGCCAGCTCTTAATTACTTCTGATTATCACCAGTGGATATTTTTCAGGCTTAGCACCTGGAGTTTTTACATTACAGATCTTGATGCTAGCTAAGTTTTCAGTTGATATGGAAATGAAACATGCCTTTACTTTCACCTCTCTCATGTTTATTTTCTATTTACAATACTTCTTACAGAAAAAAACATTTGAAAATGGAACCCAAGTCAAATAAACCAGACATTATTTTAAATTATAAACAAAAGCACCTCTTCAAGGTGCTGTTAAGCTGCAAGAATATCTCTTCTACAGCTGCTAGGAATGTTCCAGATGCAGAATATAACAATTGCCACCTTCTCAGCCTCCATGCTGCCCAGCAGGGTCTGAGGATGCGGCTCTCGGCACCGTGGTTTCTGAAGGATAGTCTCACCATGGGGAATGGCAACACCTGAGCAGTATGGCCTGCCAGTTCAGCTACTTCCCTCTAACAGCACCAGTCAGTGTTATTTTACCACCAGTATCTTACTTCATTCCAGAAATGACCACTTCCCACCATAATCATTTAAACTTGAACAACTTAGTGCAAATCAGCAGCAAATGTGCGTAGTTATGAAATGCTGTTCTACACTCTATACCCTAAATATTCACCATTGGTAACATGGTGAATATGGGGTTCAATGTTTATATGGCTTAAAACTACTAGAAACAGGATGTCAAACCCATAGAACCTGGACACTTTAACCCTGGTTGTTCATTCCATTATGAATGGATGGACACAGACTCTAATTCAGTACAAACTACAAACTGGATCCAAATTTTCAGTGCTTTCTGGAGACTTTACAGTCTGAATAGAGAGTGCAAATCCTACAGATTAGAATTAACCATTTCTGCCAATCCAACAAGTTAAATGAGATCTGTTACTCTTTCTACAAATCATCTGCACATAAACCAGGATACAATGGATGGCGCATTCGCGGTAAATGAGTCTATGTTTGGATTATTAATTCAAAGTTAAATCAGGTGTTTCCCAATTACTGTTCAGGAAGAACTATGCTCACTGGCTATCACTGGACAGCCAGAGCAACTTCTTATTTCAGGAACTGTATTACTGGACATTTACAGGGTGCTTTCCCATATGACTTGTGGGCCTTTCTAATAATTCAGATCCATGTCTAACATCTTTGAAAAATTCTCAAGAACTCTCTTGATTCAAACATGCCACATTCACTTTTCTGAAACATGGATTTTTAAAGGGTAGTCTCAAAACAATAAATTAATGTTTCAATGTTTAAAGTTTTAAAAATATAAGTATTTCAACATTCATGAAAGACCATACCTGTTAGAGATGTCTACAAGGTTTAAACTCCAGGTTAAGAGCTCATTTGGATTCATTTTTATAGAGCATTCAGTCTTTGGAAGCACATTTCTAAGATCCATATTATAAAGAATTTCCAGTACCTGCAGACACAATTCACAAACAAAGAATTTAGGGACAGTCTCAACATGAATGTGCACATTTGAGATCAATAAAACACCAACTTAAACCTCACTCCAAGAACACAAAGATTCTCTCTGGATAGCACTAAGAAAGAAAAGAGGAAGTTCTTGCTTTTACACAAGAACATCTGTTACAGAATTATTTCACAGCTCCTGTTCAATGCAAAAAACAAACCCAACCACTCACCTACTATTTAAAAAACATAATGCATGTTTGAAATATAACTTTAAAAATTAAGAATATAATTTACTGAAAACATAACAAATGTCAATAAAGTAGCACCCTCTTACCGTGCAAAAACACTGGTGATTCGTTTCCTTCAGAGCCATTGTGAGAAGAGTGTCTTCCAAATCAATGAGTAAACATAATACACCTTCTCTTCCTTCTGCAATCTGCTTGGAATTTTTTTGTTTCAACCACAGCAGTATTGCTTCCAACACGAGCAGACGTACTTCATGAAAGTCACAGTGAAGAAGATGAGTTATTGACAATGATGGTTTGGACATTTTCTTTGCAGCAGCTGAACCACTGCCCTGGATGTCCGGATCTGCAGTCACAGGCAGCACTGATATTATAAGTTTGGTGATGCTCTGAAGATACTGTATCAGTCCTGGTACTACAGATGAGTAGGGAATACCAGACACCAATTCAGAGTTTGAAATAACACTGTTCATCTCTTTCCAAAATTCATGAAACTGCATTCCTGGAATGAGAATAACAATAAAGTGACAAACAGATGATGTTACCATCTGCTCCAGATCATGAAGTTGACAAACATCCAGTATGCAAAAGGTATCATACAGTAAATTCAGGTATAAAATTAAAATCATAGTTCTTCTTCATTTCAAACTGATTCCAAATTATAAAACAGCTTTCCCAGACATCACATGTACACATATTTAAACAAAAAGGAATAAGGACACAAAGTTTTCTGAGAACTATAAATGGTTCAACATGAGTTGAAAGTTTCAAATAACTTGAAAAAATGCTACAGTTCCTTGCAGAGTGCCTGCAATCTTTACAAATTATAGCTGTTTGAAAGTATTTCTTTAAATCAAGCTACTAATATAGTATTGCAAATTTTACAAGTTTTGCACTACAACTGCGGAAAGTGATTAACACAAATAAACTATCTAATATATTTGGAAAAAAAAAAGTGCAGGTAGGTAGACCTGCACTGGACAAAGTACTGTCTGTCAGCCTACTCAGCTGCAACTGAAATCAGGAGAACGATGGCAGGGGCCATTCTGATAATATTGAAAGTCCCATGCTTTCATAGATTTAATCAGAAAAAATTACTATTGAGAAGATGCCCCTTCTGGATAAACAGACCTGTCCAGTGTGTATCAATGTAAAGAATTTACCGATTAAAAAATCCAGGATGCTTTCCCTATGCTTATTCATTTTGAACAGTTAACACAGCTAAGGATAAAGGAGTCACACTGTAATTCCTCTTATGTTTCAGCACAGGAACTGCGACATTTCAGCCATTCACACATGTGTGACCTGTCCACAAGGCACAGTACAGCTTGAAAACCTTCTCTAGTGCTTGGCCACCTCCTGGAGCAAACAAAAAGGTCACTGCTATCTGTGATGCCAGAGGGTTTCAGGCTTTAACAGAGCTGGCAATGTAGCCACAAAACGAAAGAAAAAAAATAATCAATGGTCTCTCACACACTTAGACTGAAATACTCATGCGCTTCGAGTTCAACCTCCTTTTCTATCATCAGTGGGAATGAGTCATTTTATAGTATCGAAACCAAGGATTTTTGCCCAGTTCAGACATCTATATAGATTGTACTGCAAGAAAATGAATATGCTATATCCCACAGAATTCAAATACAAGTAAGGGAAAATCATGAAGGAACATGAAGAGAACAACAGTGCCACTGGTGCTAGGGGATGTTAGAAATTTAGGTTTTTTAAAATTTAAAAATGCACTAAAAAAGGTAAATACAAAGATTAAAGCAAACCTAGATTTCTTCAGTATCTGCAAGAAGACAATTCACTGCCATATAAACTTTGCTATTTATAATTAAACACTGAGCACTGCTAAAAGCCTGTCCAAATATTCCTACTAAATTGCTGAATTTGCCATCAAGCTGCAACGCAAATATGGATTCATTTTGTTGCCCATGAAGACATTTCCCTAAGCCTTCTATTTACAGTTAAATATCCTGCCCTTTCATATTCAGATTCTTCCAAAGCCATCTTAATTTGTTTGACATTTACACAGAAACTTGACATGATTGTACACTGTCTAGCACATAAGGCAGAACTGTTTCTGAGTAATTCTGGACAAGCTTCAAAGAAATGTAGTATTTGTAAAAAATTTTCAGACATATTGCCTAACCATTAGTTCTATCATTCATGTTTTCACTACAGTTTCTTTTCTGAACAGGCTTGACGTAGTGAAAGAACCTGCAGTATCAGTGCGAAGCCATGTCACAGCATTATCCTCTAGACGACACAGCCGACTTCACAATGCAAACTTGTGTATTTTATTTGCTACATTTTCTGAAACTCTCCAAACACACTGGTTTTATATACTGGCATCATAGCATAAACTAGCATTAATGCCCATGTCACACGACAAGTATCCAACAGCCAGAATTCCTTAATTTCTGAACTGTCTGGTTGCCTTGGAGAGGGATTAGGCCTTCATCTCAGTTATTACACAGACTGACTCCACAGACACCATTTTAACAACAGAAATAATCCCAGGCAGTTGAAAGAAAAAGGTTCAACTTCGAGCACCTCAGTTCAAGAAGAGAAACAGCTTCAGTTTTGGAGCCCTGCACCCTCTCTGCTTCCTACCCCTCAGCTGTATTTCAATAATACACAGGTCAACTAGCTCAGTTATTCAACCCAAGTGTATAATTCTATTACTTTCATATAAAAAACATAGTGGAGCTACTGACTCCTAGAACTACTACTTTGCAGAGATTGATACAAGAGTCTTTGCTAACAGATCCTCCTTTTCTGTACACATCAGATCCTTCTGTTTTGGGTGCCTTTTGGATGACTTTTTTTCCCATGCAATTGTGACAGACTGAACACTGTGGCTCATATATTTTACGGAAAGTCTCTTTAAAACTGGATGTCTCAATGGCAAGGCCGTCAGCAAAATAAGACTGTCTGCATATTTGCTTAGCCTCAGAATACCAGAAAGTAAATCCTTCTGCATTCATCTTGTGCTCCACATGTCCTCCAACACTCTTTTTTCACACAAATATGTACAAAAGGAAGGAATGCCCCTGTCTTATTACAATGCAGTGGAAATATTCCTGCTTTCAACTTCATCACTAAGAAATTTTTCCAGGCTTTTATGTAAATGTTTTCTCATCTGCTTAGCTTTAAGTAAACTCTTTCCTTTGGCCTACATCAAAATATCCGACCAAACCAGAAATCCACACTGGTTCCCAAAGCAAATGTCAGCCTCTGTTGTTAAGATACAATAAAGATGTACTTTTATTTACAAACAAAAATCACTGTACAGTTTGAACAACCAGCTGCTTTGAGAAGGAAGAACAAATTCTCGCTGACCAAAGAAGGATCTTGGCAAATGGCAGCCTTGTCCAGGATGCTGACAGATGCAAAAGAGCCCCCCAGAATTAAGTGGATTAATTTTATTTTTCCCTCCTTAAGGATTGCTTCATTTGTAGGACAGGAAGAACGCTGGCCTCCTTCTAGGAAGGGAGACGTCTCACACAACCAGTGTCACACAACCAGTCTCCTTAACACAGAGCACAAACATCCCACAGTGCTCCTCAATGCCTTTATGTTCCACTACATTGATATATGCATACATCATCTATGGCACATCATCTAGGTTTGAGGTATTGGGTTTTTAATTCTCTTTGTGATTAACTCATGTTCAATCAATTATGTGAAATAAAATGGCCTTTCATCATCTGAAAATAAAGGAAAGTAAAAGGAGCAAAATGGAATTAGCAGACCTGATGAATGCCTAGTTAAAAACCTCCTCAAAGTTTAGCAACTGCCAAACCTGTGCTCTGCCTGACTCTCTTCTGCTCTTCCCCAGAGTGGCAGGCAGGCCCTATTCTACAGTCTGTTCCCACAGCAAGTAGATACATCGAGTAAATACAGAAAAACATCCCTGCTCAGGGAGTAACAAACTGTCAGCTGATGGACAGTTCAGCTGAACTTTCAGAGATTCTACAGGATGTTCAAAAGTGAAAGAAGTAATCTGAATTTCTTCCATATTTAAATCTAAACTCGTTTCACCTCCTTGACAGCTAACACGCAGGACTGATTATGTACTTCTGTAGGATTCAGTAATTTTACAGACATTGTCTAGGCTACTGCCATTGGACAACTCTCCCTATCATCAGGTGTATACTGTGTGAGGAGCTTTTGTTTTGAAATGTGATTAGCACAGATATAAGTATTTGCACACTTCTAGATAAATATTGAGAATAAATCCTGTATGCAGGTCCTCGAGCATCCAAGCCATCTTCCATCTTCCTACTACAGGCTCCAGAAAAGAAGAACAAAGCAGGGGAAAAGGGGAGAAGTTACAAGCAGCATCAGAAAAGTTACTGACACTCTGCAAGGGCAGACAAGAACTACAGGAGCAGCAATAAAATGTTGCTATGCTCACAGTGCAATGTTACAGGAAGGGGTCCAAGAATAAGAAAGTGGGATATTCTTCATCATCATTCACCAAAACCTGCAAGAAAGTGCAATTATTTATGGACTGAGGTTAAAATCCTTTGCACTCTCAAACTACAATCTATTTATGGGTATCTGAAGAGATCATATGAATAGAGAGAAGACTGAGAGGTAATCAGTGCCAAGAAGAGATTTTCCTAGACAAATACTAAGGAAAAGTATTCTCTTTCAAATTTTTCCTTTTTATTAAAAGTGGATTAGGTAAAGTCAGTGCTAAATGGAAAAAAAATGCAAAAAGAACACAAAAGTCTATTTTATCATACTGCCAAACTAAGGTGACTGTTGATGATCATGAAAGGGGCATATTTTACGCAGGATGTTTTCTTTTAAAGACATCTGCAACTTCAACATCAGAAACTAAGCATCAGTATTCACAACATAATCCAAAACTACAAACACGAGTGATTAACAGAATCCACGGATGACTTACCATTGCATTTTGTACAGTATAAGGGAAAGTTTTCAATTAAAAAAAAAAAAAAGGGAAAAAGAACAAAACCACTTGATCTGGACACTGAGACTGCTATTTTTCTTACAGCTTCTCTCTGGCACAGCACCGAGTTTTCCACTATTTTGCATTCGTACAGAACTGTAAAAACCCTTAGAGATAGTGTAAGTCAGCCAGTGGTACATGGTGGAATCTAAAGAGAAACTGATTTCAGAAGGATGAGCAGTCTCTGTCATCACATGGGGACAGAATTTTAACTGCTAACAATAATAAACACAATGAACTCCACTTTCCACTAGTGTCACATTTCAGGTAACACCTTTCCATATTCCCTGTTCAACACAGCATTCCACCAGTATCATTCTCTACTCTCAACAACCCTCCTCCTTTCACTGTGTCCTCACCATCTTTCTAAAAACACTTTAACTTTCCACCTCCTAAATCTGTGCCATGAGTTCTGCCTCTACAATTTCCTAGACAGCCCGTTGATGTAGCACACCTCCATCTCCTTTCTCCAACCATTTATTATTCTTTTCAGCCTCTCTCCATCTGTTTTGTCCTTCTGTCTCACATTCATTTTTTGTTCTGTCTTTGGACCACCTTAACATAGTACATCCCTCCTGCCTCTGGCATTTTACTGTCCGGTAACTCCCAGTCACTCCCTGTGTCTTGGACCTCCAGAAATGACATCCTCAACTTCTTCATTCTCCTGTCTGCATTGAATCAGAATACTGAGTACCTAAATACACTTCCTTTTGACTTCTCTAATTTAATATTAGTTGGCACAGGCCATTTAGATGATCCTATAAATACGTTTTAAAACTTTATCTTCCATGAGTCAAAATAAAACATTTATCCAGTGCCACAGTCAATATACCAGCACACAAAGTTTATATACTTTCTGACATAATTAAAAAAAATTGCTTTCAATTTGTCAGGACAGAATTTCAGTTTAAACTAATTAGACCAAATAACCAAACAGCTATTCATAAGCTGCCAGTGGTTTTGTTCAAATAACTGTTTGGCCATACTTCTTAAGGATCTAGGCAAAGGAATCCAAACGATTATCTGCCCTGCCCGGCCTCTCAGAAGATCCTTCTGTTGTAGGATTACTGCGAGTTGAGGACCAGCTAAATATTCAACCTAGTTTTATTCCTGTCAAATTTTTAGCATTTAAAAATTACCAGATTATAAGTTAGCCTGCAGAAAAAACCTTATTTTAGTTACCATATAGCTTCTTTCCAAAATAACGAAAGAGTAAAAAGTATGATACCAAAAAAAAATGGCCACAGCCTTCAAATGCTGTTTAAAAGTCCTGCAAATCATGTACTTCAGGCAAAACATTTACCATATACCATATTCCTATGCAAAAAGGTTTGGGCTTTCATTGCGAAGCACTCAGAAGTTTGATAATCCATATTATTTCTACCAATGCATTTTATAACTTCTAATTAAAAAGGAAAAATATAACTAAGAGAATGGTATTTGTAGTATATATTATTTTAAACATGGTCTTTTGCTGTATTTGAGAGCAGACAGCAGACCGTTGTATATAATTGCCCACGTTTCTGATCACATACACACATACGTTAAGTGCACAGTGTTTTTTGCAAATGTTTCTTCTGTTCATGAGTAGAATTTAAGAATCTTAACCAGGCTACTTCTACAAAAGGTTTAGCTATTTGGAAGATAGTAAAAAAATGAAAGTATTTTTTTGCAAAACTCAAGGAAAGAATGTATTAATGAGAGCAGAATATTGGCTGATCTATTTCGGTATCAAAACAATCTATTTATGAACAGGATTAATCATGTAAATACTAAGTAACTGTTCCCACTGTTGATACCAACACTGGAGTTTCGTTAATTTCAAGAACCTTTATAAATTCTTCCACCTCAAATGTAGAAAGGAAAAATGCATAGTTAGACTACAAGTGGCAGCTTCTCCTAAATCATTGATTCATCCTATTCGAAATCCTGTTTAAATGTTTCCTCTTTCTCATCAAACTTGAATTTTGAAGACACTATACTCATTAACAGCCCAAACCAGTCAGCAGACTGACAGCATAAGGATAAAGGAACAACTTAGCAGGATTATCTTTAGCAAACTTTTCTTTCATCTTTTCCCTTTTCTGTTCTACATCCTACTTCACTTACGTTGATGGGCTTTCTGGACTCAACACTACATTTTATCAACAAGTGCCATTTTTTGGAACACAACCCTGAGTAAAATGTGCTTTTATTAGTCCAGTATATTTTAGACAGTTGCATCCATTTTTCCCTTCATGAAATGACAAAATAGCATAAGAAAACTATTCCGAGACATGAGCAAGAAAGAAAACATGACCACTTTGTCCTGTGTCATTCTTCATCTGTTACAGAGAGACAGAGCATCCCAGATGTGAGCTTCACTGCAACACACCACTCTGGCTCCTGTGTTACCAGCAGTGCAAGATCTTAATAATACTCTCATCTTACAGTTTAGCTTTAAACACCAATTTCCAGAAGTTCTGAAAGCAGGAATCTCTATGACAGGTCCTCTCAAAAGTATACATATTCAACACAGGAATCTTATTTACTGGAATAGCATATCACAGCAGAGCCTGCCTGTAGTCTGGTTTCCGTCTCTTGCAAAGCCCATCTCTGAGTGCAAAGAAAAATGCCTAACCTCAGACACACACACAGATGTGGAGCTCTACAGCTTGGCAGACCTCTGCATCTAACTCTTGATGATCAAAACTTGTGAATTTGCAAATAGTTATACACACAGTTAAGGCTAGACACATTTTCACATGGACTCAGGGGCATTTTCACACACCACACCCCCCCCCAAAGGCGCCTACAAGTGTTTCTCTATTCCTCCTATAATGTTTGAAGCAGCATACAAGTGCCAGAAAATCCTCTGGAAGAGGACTGCATTGTCCTACCCATTAGACTGAAAAGTCCCTGGACATCTGTGATTCCTAGTCTATAAAAACAGTTACTGTTGAGAAAATACATCAAAGAGGTCTGCAAGAAAAAATTCACTGGATGATATCAATAATTATTAACAGCAGCAACAGACATTAGCTCATCAAATAATCCTATACCTGGTAATAACTTTTTTCCCCCTCTCAATAAAGGTAAAAATAGCATTTTTATTTATATAGTTTTATTTTTTTTATTTTTTTAAAGGTTTGCTTCCAACCACAACTGATAACAGAATAAAAATATTTGTAAGTTTACATAGTCTTGGCATTATGTATTGTCTCTGCATCTCTGAAGACCCTCAGGCACATCAGGAACTGGAAGAAAAGCTCTGGATTTTGTGTATCAACTCAAGGAAAGAAAATTGTCTTTTCACAGTGACATGAGTCAGGCAACACTTCCATCCAGTCCAGCAAACCAGAAAAACTATGGGTTTTTTTTGTTTAAGACAAATAATCATCATTTGACCAGCAATAAATTTTTAGCTGGATGAGATGCTTTTGGTATCCATTACTCTCTGCCTTCCTAAGCCGACATTTTAAAGTTTTTTTAATTTGTGAAGTAAATTCCCTAAGGGCTATCCTGCACTTTAACAGACAGATTTTATTAATTGAGAACAACAAATCACTTGCAGAAAATAATCATAATGTAGGAAAGGCCTAGGCAGAGCTGTACTCTGAAAACCTCTTTGTAATTGTAGCCTCTTTAGACAGGCATAATCAATTAGAAGTGGTCTGATTTTAACCAGTTGCAGGCTCATTACATTGCATTCCCATTTCTGTTGATGAAAATCAGTTTCAGCCTGTGGCCTGGAACTCATATACAGCACTTCCTGGGGCCTCTTAGATAAACACATCAAGAAACAGTTTTATTTGGATTTGTCCTTCACCCTTTATTCATTGAAACAATTTTACAAATCAAGATTAGAACAGAGAAAAATTGGCTCATAACCAGAGATACACATATAAGAGTAAAGTATTTAATCTCAGAAAAGTATAAAGCTTCAGTTAATAATCATTCCTTAAAAACATTTAAATGGGAGACTCAAAACATTCATTTTCAACTGGTGAGTTTAGTCTTTCTCTTACTGTGTCATGGGACACTCAGTTTCTATTTAATATAAACATATTACTCCTTCCTTTCAGAAGAGCTTCTGCCTATGATACATAAAATTGTCCCTAATGTATCTTGAAGTTTTCAAAACAGTATTTCTAGTCTAAGCTTTCACTCTTTGTAGATACTGCCTGCAATATGTAATTTTAAACCAATGCAGGAATGAAACTTTTAAGCAAGACAATACTAAATGAACTATCCTCGAGCAGACAGAATCTGCAAAAATAATTGCTTCCCTTCTGCAGAAATTGTACCTTGCAGCACCCAGGTTTGGTACAGTCCACATGAGCTTTGAAAAATAAATTAATTCACTACAGTCAGTAAATTCAGCCACAGCATGGTGCAGTCCCTCAGGCTCAAAGGGCTATTCACAAGTCAGAGGCATTAAAATAAAAGAGGGGATTTTCCTAGTGTGAAGAGGTCTATAAAAGCCTTTGCAAATGTGCAGCAATTGTTTAAAAACCAAAGATAACTGAAATAGGAAAGAGACTGATAAAGGAAATGCAATGCTTACTAAGGAAGCAAAATGAGGAGCCCTTGCCTGAATACTGGCTGTTCCTTCCTAAAAGAAAATACACAAATAGAGCTGAAGGGTGAGTGATAAGAATAACAGAAGAGGAAACAACCTTCATATGAAGAGAATAAAGAAAGACCAGAATGATTCATACTACAAAGGAGAATAATGGAGCTAGAGGATCATGATTTAAAAAAGCATAAAAATTAATATTCCAAAGAGGACCTTTCTTTTAAAAAGGATTCAAAGTAAAAGGGCGATGAGCCCAAATATGGTTGAAGGAGGCTCTGGGGGCTGTTTTTGCTTATTTTGTAAGTATGATGCACAGCTAGACTTTTTAATGCACTGCAAAGGATAATCACTAAGACCAATGGCATATGAGGACTTAAGAAACTTTATTTCATAGATATAACAAAAATAAATAAATATACATTATAATAACTATTTAACCCAAAAATACATTAAAGACTCAAGAAAAAATTTATTCCTAGAGATATGTTATAGTGAAACTGCTTTATAGAAGGTGGTGCATTCCTCCCTATAAAGCATGTGGGCCTCACTTAGTCACCAACAGCGGCCAATACCCAACAGAATGAGGCCTACAGGGTAACATTATCTGGAAATTTCCTTTACTGAACAGCATACCTTGACACCTGAGATACATGAGAGAGGAATGACACTTCAGAGGACATGAAAGATCAGACTCATCTCCTGGAGTGCCCAATAACCCCAACCATCATCTCCTGGTCTAGTGGAAGTCACCTGTCACATACTCTCTTATGCCTGTACTCCTGTTCTAAGGTGTAGATTCTCCATCCTCCTGTCTGAAGAAGTTAATTTCAGACACGTTCATCATCAACCTGCTTTCCTAACAACTATCACTATCTGATCTGTATATTCACAAGAAATCACACCAATGGTGAGTAAAGGATTAGAATGGAACTACTTCTACCAAAGGTCTAGGCAAAAAAAGCAAACGGAATCGGTTTTAAAATTAAGAACAGTGCCCACAGCATGACTATCTGAAATAAAGAATGGTTCCAAAGACTCAAATGCAGTGTTAAAATTAGACATTAAGAATTTTAATGGAATGACAGAACTGTTCTTTAATTGCTTTCCTGGACTGACAAGGTAATTTATTACTCACTTGTTCCTAAGAAATTAACAAAACAGGCCCATAAGGAAGCTAGTTACAGCTGACTGAAAATGGCCTACACGCTGCCACACTTGAAAGGGTATCCCTTCCTTCATATCTTTGTTTTTCTTATTGTTTAGAGCTTGTTTTGTATTGTTGCAAACTATACTCTGCAACACTATAACCACTGATATTTCTGACTGGTCCTTCAAAAAATTCACAGTGATAAAGAATCAAAATAAAAAAAAGAAACTGAAAGAAACTCACAGTTGTTTCTTATAAAACTTCTGAACACAAAAAAACACTTTCTCTGAAACACTTTCAAGTGTCTCATGAAGGAACATCTCTGTGGTTTTCTGGAAAGGTTAAAGTAGCAGTATTCCAGGGTCTAGATTTTGTTTGTATTTACAACCTTGGATCAGAAAAACATTTTGGAACATAGAGAGGATCTTTTTTGTTGTTAGACATTCTAGGACTAGGAATACTGCACGATCATCTCTTCAAGCTTTGACATAGAGCCATACCTCATTCTTCTCATCAACAAAACCTAGGACTAGCTCTTCAGAAGGCAGAATAGAGGGCACTTTTACACGAAGCAGCTAAAGGACTCTAGCATTCAGTAGATACCCTGAGTGCAAGTAATATACTATTGTTTCTCCAGATTCAACAGAGCTCAGAAATAGATCCAGATATTCCAACCAATTTATAAAACCACATTTGACTTACCTTGCTTTTTACACTTTCCCAGGTGAGTACTCAGCATCACAAGGACATCAAGATAAGCGGCTCTGGTCACCAGACAAGGATTTAGCCTAAAAAAAACCCCAAAAAACCAAATTTCTAAAGATTAAATCCTTATAACATTCTGCTCAGAAATAGCAGTGAAACACACCGGCTTGGTGTGTCTATTTTAATTAATCAGACTACTGGTCAAATTAGACTGCATATACAAAATAATTATGCCAAGTTATCTAAGCTTCACTTCCTGGTCCATTCCAAATGAGAGTCTCCCTTGCAAACTGGGTGTTGCCAGTTTGCAACACCCTTCCTCCATCCATTCCACCAAATCACAGCTTATACATTTAATTATTATTGGATGAATCAGCTTGCCCTGGCAATTAATGTGTCTTTATTTTGTTTATAGATAATGTGTGTACTAAATGCATTAACAAAAAGAAGTCTTCAGGTCTTACTGTTACAGCTCATAAAAGAGAAACTTCTCTTGAAAGGTACCTGCTACACCTTCTTAACAGCCATAGCTCTCTCACTGTTCTGATGAAGATCATGCATGTTTTTAAAATTACTTATTTCTTTTCCCAGACAAGAAAATTTGGGATTTTGTATGTGTAATGCAATTGGTAATTAGATACTTTCTTTTTTACCTCTTCAATTTGCAAGTGATAGACATTTACTATCTCTTCAATTAGAAAATTAAAATTAGGTTAACAACTTCATTTTTCTTTGCATTGCTATCACTCTGTGTTTCAGCCAAGAAATTTTTTTTTAAAATATAACTTCGAATGTGAACAAACAGGAAATGTAGTTCAAAACACAGAAATTATTTTAATGAGACCAATGGGACTTGTACTAAAACAAAAACTCTTAGAATCAAGCAGCACAAGCTTAAAGTATGACTAATTCTGTTCAGTATTTCATTTTTATTTTATCTGGCACTGTCTTTGTATGCTTATCTTGATGTCTGAAACTCTTTCAAAAAATTGTTAATTAAAAATGTTCCAACAAACATTCTCAACCCTAGCATCTTTAAAATTCAAGGAAAAAAGCTTTTTCAAATAAGATATGTGATCATGACATAAAAATGCAAGGTTTGAGGTTCTTACGTAGTTTTGCAGCTGTATCTGCCTATGGAGAGCTAGCCTATGAACCTGGTAAAAAAGAGAACTTTAACCAGAAACATTGCTCTCACCTTCAGTAATAAATTCTGCAATAAGCCCAAAGGACTTATGTTTTCTTTTATGGCCTACAATATCAGGCATCCATGTAACACACACCAGACTACATACTACCAGGATCTCTCTTTTTTAAAGAGTTTTATTCTCCTTTTGGACACTTTCTTAGTAGGGAAGTAGTTTAGGTTCATAGCTCCAAAAACTTCTCCATGCTTGCTGCCTACCATTTTCCTTAGCACAAGAGCTAAAAGCTTGCCTGCTGAGAAGATGCACATCAGTTAGAACTCATGCCATAAGAAGCCAAAGTAATTTTAATATGACCTATTTCGGAAGAATTGTATTAGGCAGACTTAATTTCTATCCATCTTTGCTAAAAAAAAAATCTCTTCTGTATCTTGGGCACCCAGTTGTTGCCTAAGTTGTTCTTCACAAACCTTTGTGAAAACACCACCAAGAAATACAGAGTTAGGAGCTCAACCCATGAGAAAACAGAGTGACCGATTGGTCAAAAGCTTAGAAGAAAAAAAACCACAAGAGGCCTCTCACAAGTACTCATAAAATGGATTAAAGCAGCCACAACAGACTTAAGATGAAGAACATAACGCCTACTGCAGTACAGCTCCCTTGAAAAGTGGAAGATTTGCTTATTATTCCATCTTTCCAGTGGAAAGAAAATTTCCAACGTACAGACTGTGCCTTAGGAAAAATAAGACTGATGCAACTGTTACTGAAGAAGAGGCAACAGCAACACTGACGTGGTTTTTTATTCTGGTCCAGCTTTTAAGCACATACCACTTCATTCTGAGTATGTACATACACATGTTTTGATTTTGAAATGAGACTTTGCTATCATAAAACATGCCAAACGTTTGTTCTTGGCTGGTTCCGTTGCTCTGGTGATGCTAGTGAATTCTCATCCATATGTGCCAGACAGACACAACAGGAAATTCAGTTTTCCAAAAACAAGAAATTTCAGTGTTGTTCAGACTGTAGCAGAAAGCTCAGTCTTGAAGACAATCAAACTGTGACTTACATAACAGACCTGACAGCCAAAAATCACATGCTGAACATTTCAAATGATGGACTTTACAGTATTTAAGATGACCTGTTCATGCAGAACTTCAACAATAAGAGTGGGAAGAGTACAAAATGTTTCTTTTTTAACACAGATATCCAAATGAAGTGGTGTTCTCATAAACAAGATTTGAGGGAATCTGTCTCCGAACAAGCAAGTCACAGCAGCAGCAAAGGTGGGAGCTCCAGATATCTGGAACAGCATTCATTTTTTTTTTGTCCAAAACCCAAAAATTATTTTATCTGTCTTCCAACAAGGATATTAATGGAAACAAATAGATCATATGCTCACTCCAGATGATAAACTGTATGTGACTCTGAACGGGGTTAGAGCTAGAGATGTTTAGAATTCTCATATCTAAGTGTATATCCACACAGCAATGAAAAACGGGTATCAAAACAATATTCATACTATTACACACATATACTAATAATAGGCTAGTGATGTCAGGGCAGAGATCCATACCTGAATAAAGTAATGCTTTATCTACGTTAGCCAATTGGTTGGTGTAACAGCAGCACATTTGGAATTCAAAGAGCTGGCACCAAAGATCCAATGGACACCCTACACACTGCGCCAGATGCATTAAACCATCATTTTCAGAGGTTAAACTTGTGGTTTTTGCTTCTGCTTGGATACAGAGTTTATAGCCAGCCTACTCCAGGAATCTCACTGCATTAAGAAGCTTACCCCTCAGTTTCTAGCACTCCTTCATGATGCTTTAACTTCAAGCTTGACTGTCCAGGTGGAAATGAAAATCAAGTCACAGGCAACTGCTAAGTTAAATTTCACTAACAGCCAATACTGCAGAATATTTCAACACATCTGATTGAAGAGAGGTCAAAGGCTGTTTGCTCCAAGTAACATGTAAAAGGCAAGCACTGTCACAGACTTGACCAGCCAGGCACAGGGAAAGAACAGGCAGGGACAGAAAGGATTACTACTTAGCAAGCGCAAGGCAAAGAAGAAATATGTTTCTAATTTAATCAAGGAAAATGAAATTATGACAGGAGGAGCTGCTGTGTCCCTACTAGATCATCCAATGAGAAAAGGCTAAGAGAAAAGAGAATTGGAATCATTCAGCCTGGAAAAGAGAAGACTTCAGGGTGACCTAACTGCAGCCTTCCAGTACCTGAAGGGAACCTACAAGAAAGATGGAGAGAGACGTCTTACAAGGGCATGTAGTGATAGGACAAGGGGCAACAGCTTCAAACTGAGAGCAGTTTAGATTAGATATTCAGAAGAAACTCTTTACTGTGAGGGTGGTGAGGCACTGGAACAGGTTGCTTAGAGAAGTTGTGGATGCCCCAGCCCTGTGGAAGTGTTCAAGGCCAGGTTGGATGGGGCTTTGAGCAACATGGTCTAATGGAATGTGTCCCTGTTCATAGCAGTGGAGTTGGGACTAGGTGATCTTTAAGGTCCCTTCCAATCCAGGTGATTCTATTGTCCTAGTTAGAACCAGTTGATGAACTGGGACCAGTTCATCAGTGTGTGGGTGTAACCCAAACTGTGTATTCTACACCCTCCATGCCATTTCCCAGAAACTGTTAACAACAGACCATTCGCAGCAGCTGCCCAGAGCGCACCTGACCCCTCAGGCTATAAGCTGGGTGTTAAGAGGCCTGTGAGATAGGAGGATGCTCCTGTCCTCACACCCACTCATTGTGGAACTCCCCACCCTGGGGGAGATACTGGGCACTCCTGCCTGAACCTGAGTGTAATCTTGGGGTCTTGGGACTTCTGGTACCATTTACTGGATCCAGAGGAGGACCAGAACCTTGATCGGACTGCAACCACTACTTTAAACCAGATTGCGATCACCACCCTTGACCAGACTGTGACCAGCACTCTCACCCTCTCCTTTTAGTCTGGACTCAGGGGGACCACATGGGGCTCAGCACAGGGGCCAAGAACACCACATTGTCCATGCCTCAGGATGCTGGGTTATATATCTGGGTTTTGTGGGTTAACCCAAATGTTTGTCCATATAATTGTATTTATGGTGTTGTCACGTATTGGCCTCATAAGTCACCAACGTGCCTGTAACAAATGTGGATAAAGCCTTCCCAAATCTTCGTTCGCGAAGCTCAGCCATGATGATGATGATGATGGTGTTATTTTTATTAAATTGTAACTCTGACTTACAATCTCTTTGGAGTGGGGTTCATTTCTCCTGCCGGTTTACCTTTAAACCAGCACATCTAGAATCACAGAACTCCACAGAACACATAAGGTGATTGAAACACAAGTCAAAAAAGTTAAAGGGACTGAAGGTTTCAAATGGCTTATATTTTTGTAACTGCCCAGAGCTCCACCCCAACAGTATCTTCAGTGTGGGGGAAATAAGGGTCTTTTTAAATTTTATTTTATTATTTTAGGTAGGCATGGCTGAACAGTAGAAAATATGAAAACGCAGGAGCCAGTTTCCATATTATTGACACTTCATAGCAGATTTCTGGATTAGATCCTAAAATAAAAGTCTTCCAAACCTGGCCAATTTCTTATCATTAATGCTGAACAAGTCATAGGGATAGGATAGTCAGACCTCTTTCTATTTGCATTTTCAATTCTGGCGTGTTAATATAAAATTAGAGAAGAGTTCAAGTCACTTGCAGGAAGAAACCTTGTGTTAGACATTAAGAGTCCAGGGATTCTTTTCAAAGAAAAAGGTTAATGGAACCAAACAGTCTGTTAAAATCCACAGGCTCCTGTTCAAATGCCTATGAAGAGGCACTTACAGAATATAATATGACCAGAGTAACAATAAGCTATTTGTTTTCAACAAGGAACTGCCTGGTAGGTGAATCAGGAAGTATACCCTGCAGGAGATATTCCCTCTCTGTAGATGTAAATCAGACTGGGCATGTTCAGTAAATCATACTGGGGGTTGTTCCAGCTGGCTCTGGCTACCTGCAGTAGCACCAGGACCGCTTTGATTTCTGCTCTGCCTTTACCTCCTTTAAGAACCACTGACTGCAGCTTACGTCTGTGTAACATGAAATCAATCCTAGACTCTCACAGTTTGGAGCTCTACAAATATTATTTTTTAAATTTTTGATTCACCTATTATAGTTAAGTCATGCTGAATTTGAGGTAATCATTGGTTTGCTTATTTTGGACGGCAGATCTGATGCAAACCAAAATGGCATTTATTGAAGGAATCAGCAATATGTGGCCACAGACCTCCCGTGCACTTGGCTCACACACATTGTTTCAACTCTACCAAGAACACATGGCTTAACTTCTAAAATTAAGTTTCTTCTGTATTACTGTTTAATTTAAAGAAGATCCACATTAATGACTTATGAAGCAAATTATCTTCTCTTCCAAGGGAACAGTGCAAAGGAGCAAAGAACATGGAAAGCTCACACATTTGGCCTCAATTCTGTCAGAACACTGTGAAAAAGCTTTAAACAAACTAAATAGACAATCTCTTGCTCCTCTAACCATGAAGGTTTGCAGAGGCTCTTAAAAAGCATTTCCATTCGTTACAGGGTACTACTTATAACCACATGGATTTCTGTATACAAATGAGGATGCCAACACATCTTTATGTATAGCAAATACCAAAGAATTTTGAGGCACAACTCAACATTCTCAGTATCTTCTAAAAAACCCCTGTTTTCAATGACACTAAGTCAGATGACTTAAAAAGCTGACAGCTATTTTCTCCTGGCTCACTCCTCTTTTCCCACCTCACTTCAACATGAGCAACAACAACTGTAACATTAATTTATTGCATTTGTTACATAAATAATACAGATACAAGTTAGTGATTATGAAATCAAAGCTGTTTGTCTTAATGTTTATTACAGTAGGTTTTGGTTATTCTAGAAATTCAATGTTTTCCAAAGAGGTAGTTTATTTTGCTCTTATTTTCCCTCCTTAGGAAACAGATGTTGGAAAACTACTAGCAGAACAAGCACTATTTAATATACAGCCACTTACAATATTTACCAAACATTTAACAACAAAAATCAAAGCATATTTCATCTAACTCTCAATAAGGACTTAAGAAATTTCAAATGCAACCTGACAATCAATGTCTATTAAATAAAAATCCATAACATCTCTTGTGAATTAGTTTAGCTACAGGTACCTTAGTGTAGTTACGTGTCTTGGGGATACCTAAAACCTTTTGTAAAAGGTCTCAGAAAAGCTCTGTGTTTCGCACTCTCAAAGCTTTTAGAAAAGTCTGAAAGATTTCAAATCTTCCAGCCAGTGCTGCTCTATGAATCTTATTAACTACTAATTCTCAAATGGGAATATAACTTTATTAAATAACTAACCAAATAGAATTTCCACATAGTAACATGTAACATGTACATCACTGTTTTGGTCACAGTAAAGCAATATATAATTACACATAGTGTCAGACAATATTGTTTTTAATACAGTGTTTAAATGACTGTTAGCCACTTTTAATCTATTCACTCAGATTGGTTACTCTCAGCCCCGATCTTTAAAAACTGATAACAAGATCTGGATAATGAATCAAGTTAATGTAGAACTCCAGTCAAAATTATACAACTTACAAAGTCACCTACAAATCCTTGTACTTTGGCCAAAAATGTCACGACCCACTCTTAAGCGTCAGGGTAAAGAAACCAGAGCTGACAAGACTACAAGGGCAACCCTTTCAAAGGCCAATTCATAGCTGCTTTGTGAAGAAGAGAATCATCCTTACGACTTGTATGACTGTTTTAATTTCAATTTCCAAAGTGATCAATTAATTAAATGAACTGCCTACTTCTTCTCTGGTCTTTAATGAAAAAGTCACTTTTACTGTAATGCTGCATGTTTCTGGAGCGTTTGGAAAGGCCAAAAAAGACTGAAATTCCCAGAAGGAAGACCTTTTCCTGTAACTGAAGTTATCAGTAGCATTTTAGAAAAAGTCCTATATTAAAAGAAAACTTGTGATCACTAAACACGGCCACAGTCTTCTGGTTAAATAGCATGTTATTGTCAAAAAATTTTATATTTTAGCTGGCAGAAAATAAATCAGCTTCCTGGTGATAAATTTAAACCCCAAATTCTCCTACTTTCTAGCCACCAATATTCCGTACAGTTTTTGACTCCGACAGATAAATTGGTTTCCTGAACATCATATTCGAGTTAATACACAGGATGCTATTGCACAAGTTCTTGTACTTCTGAACTTTAAAAACATTTCTGATAAGTCAAAATTTTACAAACAATTGAGGCTGGAATTTCACTTTTGGCTCTACAAAAGTACAGGAAAGAACTCTAAGTCCAACATGTCTTAATGCCGGGTAGTACTTGGGGACAGGATCTATACAACTTCCTATTTGAGGTTTCCCAGTCTGCCTTTGTCTTCCATAATCTTAGCTTTTCAGTTTGGCACACTGGCAACTACATTTTAGGTTTGCAGTATATCTTCCCTTCCCTATCAACTCCCAGTGTACTCCTTGCTGAAAAATGGCAAATCTCTGAAAAGCATTCCTACTCGTGGAGGCCAGATTCTTCTCATATGTGACCTGCAATTTTGTCAGCTAAAATATCTTCTACATGCGCCAAGAACTGCATCATCTGTAACATCTGCGTCTTGATACAGTCAACTCTACATAACCCTTAGAGAAATATCCATAGGGAGTTTTAGCCTTGGAGGGTTGCTGATGAACCAGGCCAAGCTGGCTGTACTGACCACATTTTACCTGCAGAGAGATTTGGTAATGATCACTTGTCATTTATGGAGGCGACAAAGCTTATGGAAATCATTCCTACATATACAACGAGTGGCTGATTAAAAGATTAAATCTCTCAGTGTTTTGGTTATTAGCTTTCAAATTCTGCAGTATTCTAAAGACTGAGGTTTTGGGGGGAATATTTTTTCAGAAGGTAGCCTTCATATTTTAATCTATTTTCTCTCAGAGCCCACATCTGTAGCACTCAATCAACATGCATGGCCTTGCTCTTGTCTTCTTGAGGGGACATTAATAATGGATTTAATTATTAAACTTTGTCCATAGCATTTTTAACCATGTAATACAAAACCAGCACATCAGTGAACATCACAGCCAACAGACCTACATCTAATGGAAAGCATTTAAAAAAATAATAATGAAGCCTGCACTACCAAGTAATCCTTGCTGAGTTCCTGGAAGTGCAGGAACACCCGCACAGAAACAGGAATACAAACATCGAGTAACGATGCATCTGCTTGCCCACTTGGTGCTGCTGAGACCTTCTCGGAGTAATTACCGTGTGCATAGTACCCCTCACTTGCCCATTCTATAAGGACAGGTCATCCAGCCTTATAAGCAGGTATTTTCCCCAGAGGGAGTTGCTAGTCTGGTGATTTAAGTTTTTCTACCACCTCCAAAGCCAGACTATTATGTTGTTATCATTTTCCCTAATCTCTGCAAAGGCAGAGATTTTATTGCTTCAAAAAGGAGCTGCACAAATTATTTTTTTTTGTGATACCACCAAGAACACCCTGAGTTTCAGCTATTAAGAAAAATTAATTTGTGCTCTGGCTGTCCTCAGTGAAGGATACAAAAAAGACCGTGTTTTGTTGGTGTTGTTTTTAGCATACCTGATTGATAAAATAATCCTGTCTCTTCTTTTTTGTTCTCTTAATGAGAACCTCATGTGATTCCTCAGCAACATCCTAACAACCTTAGAGGTCAAACTAATCCCATGTGCAAATTTAATGAATTTTACACAATTAACATCAGGGGGCTTACTTATTAAGAACAAGCTATGAAAACTCCTATGTTTATTTAATAAAAAGCATTTTCAGATATGAATGAGGATTTATGTCCAAAATCTGTAATTGTACATGGTTCGTGCCTTCTCTGAATGTTTTACTAGTGGAGGGAAACATCTTAAACAATCTTATCCAAATCTTAATATTCCTGGAATATTCATATTTGAGTTAGGAGTATACCTATGAAGCCGAGTCATAGATTATTTTATTTTATGCAAAGTACATCTTAAACTTCAGCCTTAAGTTCAAACATCTCTACTGATACCCAAAGTAGGTGTTCCAAAACATGCAATCATCAACTATCTAAATAAACAGTTTGTAGCTGTGTTAAGGATCATGTTATCAAAACTGCTGAAAGAGTGGACTTGGAGCAGCACAGAAACCTAAATTAGCCAGCTAGAAGCACGTAAGAATTAAATTAATGCCTTCAAGAATACATTTGTGAACAACGACACAGTGTTATGACTCTGCTCTCAAAAGTAAAGACAAACGAGGTTAAACTAGGTCGATAGGTCAAAATGTTGCAGATTAATAAATTACTGCCAAGCACCTGATGTGCAGTAACTGTTCATAACAGTATGCTTTGCTCTCAGCTGGAACAGAACAACAAAAATTTCCCTTCATGTTTTGTGTGTGTAAGAATATACACATGAATTATTGCTCCAGCTGACAGAAAGTTAACTTTTCAATTTGAAACCTGGTAAATAGATTTCCACAGAGCAAAGCTCAGTTATTAAAACTATTTTCAACTTTTGAACATAACTGTATAATGCATACAGACCACTAACAAACAAAGGTAATTAACTGCCCTTCTCAATGTGTAGGTTTTAAAGACAGAAATGAAGAAGTGGAAAAGTCAGAAAACAGGAAGATGCCAAAGGCAGACAAGGGCATTGGAAGGACAGGGAGATCTGTCTTGATGCAGTGGAAGAGGCAAGGGTACTACCTGAAGAGGACTCCTCTGCCAAGGAGGATGACCTTACATTCTCCTTAGTTCTTGGATTCTTGATGTTTTGAAAGTACAAAAACCCCCCTCCAGCTCCCAAATAAGGACCACTTCAAAAAATGACACAGAGGCTGCTAGCAAAGCTGCAGAGGGCCATGGGCATCTTGCACCTATATCTAGGTACGCCTGCATGTGCCACTGTTTTGTCTTTCACAGCCTGCTCGCCAGAAACTACTGCTGTCTCTCCTAAGAGGCAGTGAGAAGAAAGGCATATTTAGGTTACAGTCTGAGCCATGAAGTCCTGAAACCATGACAATGCCTCCACATTCCTGCTTTGGCCTAAATGCACCTCACGTGAAGTTCCTTCTAGAAAGGAACTGTTGTCACTCACACAGTGCTGTCAAAAGTGGAGGGGCAAAAGGGACACTACAGGCTTGATGGAGTGCCATGGCCATCAACTTGACAAGTTACCATACTCTGTAGCATTATAAAATACCAGTAGGATTTCCCTCATTCAAAGTAGTCATAGTTAGATCATCCTAGAGTCAGCCTGGAGAAAACTGAGCAGCAGTGAACAGCGAACCTGGTTTTGGGCCTGAGCCTGAAATAACTTTTGCATGTATTTGTTGTGTGAGGTCAAATTTTGTGCCCCTACATCAGGACCTATTTGTATTTGAACAGTCCCAACCATAGAGAGCTATAAGCAGCAGCACTGCAGAGCACAGTTACTTGGGTTATGAACCTAAGTGCACACATGGCAGGTGGCCCATTCCACACCAACCAGGGACTCTGCAAAATGCAAAGCTAGTTGGTTTTATACAAGGCTGTTCCACACAAGTTAGTTTCAAGAAAGCAGCCTTCTTAGAAGTAAACTTTCCCAGTGCAGGCAGGCTCTCAGCTCAGAAATGGCACATGGCTGGAAGTTAGCGGAGTTATGTTATTTGACTTCTGGCAGAACCTCAAAGTCTTTTCCCCCTCCTGTGGTCATCAGTAAGAAAGAGGGCGGAAAAAAAAAAATCAAACTCAAAGTACTGGAAAGCAGCATCCTACAGCAAAGCTGTGCAATGACATGATTACACAAATTTTCCAATACCAATACTTTGCCATGCCAAAGGCTACAAATAAAACAAGAGAGAGAGATTTCTGGGACTTCTGTACAACAAATTACCAGCTCCAAAGGCTGCTCTTTTAGCTTTCTGTATTTATGAAGCAGAAGACATCTAGAGTTAGTCTCGTAAGTCCCTGGTATGCACTTGAGCTAAAAACTACTTTTTTCTTTTTTTTCCAAATTCATATGACGGGGCTTTGAACTCTTTCAAAGGTTTACCGTGATAAATTGATTATTTTTTGAAAGTTTTCACCACATGAATTTTCATCACTTCATTCCATCATCTCCGTTCTCCAACAAAGCAGATTTTATATATTTTTTTAATTTCTATTCTTCTCAAAACCCCCTGCACCTCCTATACATGAAAAAAATACAATGAACTAACACTGGTGTGAAGGTGGAGGAAAGCAATAACATTATTATACCAATTTAAACTAACAAACAGATTTATTCCAAAACAAAATAAAAAACACCAAGTGAAGTATAAACCTGCAAATGTAGTGAAAAGATTCAACCATCACCTTGAGAAATGGATGGAAGGCAGGTCTTATTCACCAAAACATCAAAAATGGAAATACTGTTTCCGAATACACAAAAAAGTTAATGTTTTGAAGATGTAAAAAAAAGCCAAGTAGAAAAAGCAACCATGTGCCATTAGTATGAGAAGTCTTCACAACAGACAGAAAATACCAGTTGAAAAAGTAAATGCTTTATGAAATTCAATTTGGGGAACGTGACCTACTATTTTATTCTCAAAAGGAAAATCAGATCTTGGAGTGGGGAAGGAAGAAATGAATATATTACAGGGAACATGCAAAAGCTTCTTGAACTATTCTACACCAATACATCCTGATGAAAGGAAATTACATTCAGGTATTGAAAAAGCAAAAGAACTCCCAAACCAAAACCCAAACACAGAAAAAACCCCACCCAGTTCAGGAAACCACTGAAGAACAATAGTTTTTCCTACAGATACACACATGACAAGTGAGCTTCATTTTTAAGAACCACATATGCAATCCAAAATTTTTTAATTTAAGATTCTCGGAGAAGTTTGTTCCATAGTATGAAGTACATAGTTGAAAGAACACCAGCAAGAACTTTACAGAACTAGCACAGAAATGTGATTGAAAATTGATGTTTGGGAATAATTTCCCATTTCCCCAGACTTGTGAACCATTTTCCTGTTAAATTTGAGTTGTTTTTTAACTCATTTAAGATTAATAGTGAGTGCCTCTAATACCCTCTTTTCAAACAGTCGCTGCACTACAATATTGGCAACATGCTAAATTATCTCCTTACAAAAAAGGCTGAAAAAGCAGATGGAGACCCATTATTTTTTCTCTGTTGCGCTCACTCTCTTTGCCTGAACGGAGAGAAGGTAAGAATGACTGTACACGGACCAAGGGTCCAGCCAGCCATCACCCTCTCTGACAGTGACCTGCAGCAGGAACATACCAAAAAGTTTAACAACACAGCAAGAATAAAGTGCTGGTTTACTGATACTCTCTCCTAACATCCAGAAACCCACACAAGCGGCCTTACTCAGTCTCAAACTCGTTGCCAAGCAACCTCCTAATACTCCTTTAAAACAAGAAAAAGAGAAACCAACAACAAAACCCTCCAACCCCACCGCTGTTCACCTCCACCCAGCCAACCACAAACAGTAAAGCTGCACACTGAATGTGGGAGACTAAAACTACCAGAAAATACCATCTATTTCAATATCTTTTTTTGTTTTGGTTCCTTGGTTTTTTATATGTTTGCTTTGTTTTTTAAATTACACCACACTGAATACATTTATCTCAAGGAGAAAGTTAAGAGGTGAGCAAATTTTCTGTAGTCTTAAGTTAAAACTCATGTGGAAGCAAATTTGAGTAACAAATATCTCAATATTTTACTTGCTTTTTTTAGAGTTAAGGAAAAAAAAAAAAAAAACAAAGAAAGAAAAAAGAAAACACACCTTAGCTCCAAGTGTGCCTAAGGACCTATGGCTGTACAGACTCAGCAAGAATGATAATGTACATTAAGAGACAGAAACTCTTTTTGCAAATTTTAAAAACCCATTGCTTTAAAAGTTAGTGTTGCAAGCCTGTATGCTCATAATAAAATAATTTACTATCTGGGGAGAAAGACATTTTAAAAAACTCCATGTATAGTATTAACTGCATAATGGACACTATGAAAAAGAGGCTACAACAAACTGACAAAATAAAAATGTGCTAGACAGGGGGTTAATACTACACATAGACCTGTGGCTTTTTACAAGCAAGTGAAAGAGAAAATACATCTCTTAAGGAAAATACTTATACCATGCACCAGAATTTCTTAGAGATAACCTGAAAACATTTCCTTTCCAGAGATGATAAAAATAATAATGATAATAAAAATAATAATGATAACTAAAAAGTCACTAGAAAAACAGCGTAAGAGTCAGCATTAATATTACTGATGTATTAAAAGGGGCAGTTCGGAAAAAATACTTTGAAAATGTAGAATTTATTTAAAATCTGTAATGATCAGAGCCTGGCCCTTACATATTTGCTGCAAGAAAAGGAGGTTTGAATTATGAAGCTTGGGTATCTTTCTACTAAATTGGGTCTCCAGTGTTTGGGGGTTTTCTCTTTCGAACAGTATCAGTGGATTTAATTTAGTTACATAAATTACTATTCTCATTTAAAGTCTTAAATATGCTTATGCTGAATCAAGTCAACAGATACACCAAATCCACCATGACGTCTCCAATCAGGCAGAAAGCAGATGCACAGGAAAGCATAAAAACAGTGACACTTGCCAAAACCTCTGTCTCAATCTTTAAGGTTGCTGATGAATTTCTTGAGCCAACTGTGATGTCTACATACTCAGTAACCTCATTGGACTTTTCTTGGATGACTCTCTTAAATCACTGGTTAAAAATTCAGACAGGTTTAAAACCAAGACTATCTTATATCATGGAGTTCCACAGCTAAACTAAAATTACATGAAAAATGTCATTATTTTGTTCCTTTACCTCTGCCATCTTGGAAGGGATGCTAATTTCCTGTCCCTTTTCTCTGTGACTCATAGAACTAATTTTTTTCCATGTCATCCCTTAGTTGTTTCCTTTTCCAGGATAAAATAAGAAATCTCAGGCTATTTAATCACTCCCCAGGTAGAAACTGTTCTATACTTGCTGTTAGTCTTTATGCTGCTTCTGATTCCTACTGTATCTTCTTTGCGATTTACACAATATTTGAACATACAACACAGATTAATATACAAACATAGGTATGTTTTCTCCCCTCTTGGGCTTTACCAAGAACCAGGGCGATTTTTTTCAAACAAAAAATCTGCTCAATCAACTGTTTCGTTCATGAGCATCAATTCACAATTATTTACACCAAGTTTTATGTGCCATATCATCACTCTCACACTTGTGTAATTCTCAAAGATCAACTCTATCTTGATTACCCGAACTCAGGTAACACTGACAGAAGACTTCTCAACCCACTAGACACCTCCCTTCTCCAAACCACTTATGATGTTGGTTTTGATGATCACAAACAGACAAAGGTTTTATCAGAGATCCCCACCAGGGTGTACTGGCAACCTCACTCCACGGTGCAAAATGTAGAATATTCCCAGCCATCTATCTATGCAAGGACTTGTGCTCTTTGTCCACAACGGAATCCTTTCAAGTTCTGGGAGGGAATTCTCAGAGGTAGGAACTCTCAAAAGCAATTGATGAGACTAAGTAGATTTCAAAGGGAAAAAAAAAAAAAAAGAAAAAGAGAGAAAGTAAAGAAAGTTCTATGTAGGTCACCTCAAGATAGATGAACTTACGAAAAATGTTTCCAAAACTATCTTGGATTGTTTGTGGACAGCTAAATCCTTTTGATATGATTGCTATGATATTTTCCTACTAATTTTTTTGAAAGGTCAAAGTCAGAAAAATAGGAACATAAAAACCTTGTACATGGGCATATTTTTCTTAGTCAAAGTGTCTGTTTCTGTAGGAATTTTCATTCATGGGTTTTTTTTCTTTAATGACTGAACTACAATGTTTTTTCATCTTTACTTTTTAGATAAAAATCATCTTGATTAAAAATCGGCAAGCCAGTAAGGTATCTAAGTTTTACATATTTCTAGAGAAATAAATGTGTCCATCTTGCTAAATAAAAATAAAAAAATCAGCCAAGCCTTTCATATGTTAGTAAAATATGTGAATAAATCACAGATATTTTTTGTTTTATCTTACCTTTTAGCCAGCCATAGTTTGGTTCCCAAACAGGTAATGATGTCAGTCAGATCCTGCTGAAAGTCCAAACTAACGAACTGCTTTGATTCTAAGTATGACTGCAGCAAATGAAAAACCTAAATAAATGAAAAAAAAAAATTAAAAAAAATTCGAAACTAGAGTTTCTAGCCACTGCTCTTCCTCCAAATAACCCTAAGATGAAACAGCCACCTGCAAAAAGAAACAACTGTTACTCAAGGAAAAATATATATTCATTTAGCCTAACAGTCGACAGGATCCTTAAGTTGCCTAGTCTTTAAAATTCACTTAGTAATTGAACAGCAAAGCGCAGAAACTGCTGGAAGATGTTAACCTCCATGAACTGAATGGAAGGCAGCAGGATGAACGCTACTCCTCTGGTCCTTGTCAACTCAAGTATCCTTCAACTTTCAACTTTCTTGGGGTGCTGCCTGCTCACCAGTGCCAGCACAACTGCTTGTGGAGCTCGCTGGTAGCTTGGCACACTGGATGGAGTGGGGCTGGTTGCATCATACAAGTACAACCAGGGAGACAAGAAAGGATCTTAAAAATACCATGAAGGAAAGAATTCAAGAAAACAGAATAGAAAGCACAACCTGTAGCTTTCTGGTCAGACAGTTAATAAAACAAAAAGCTGTTCTTAAGAGACCACCCTTTGCTATTTAAAAACAGGTTTTTCCAAGTAGAATTGAATATATAGAAAAGTGTTAGGAAAAAGAAATTAGTTAAAAAAAATGTATAGTCACCTAAATCATAAGCGTGAAATGATAATATTGGACAGTGAAAGAAAGCTGACACCGACTGCACAGTGGAGAGGGACTCTCCAAGCCCATCCTCTCTGCATGTGGGAGAGGGTGCATGACACACACTTCTGACACAAATGACAACATCCATATAATGCCACTTAGTTTTTACTTTTACCATTAACATGCAAGTGAACAGGAAACACCTGGATGAGTTAATTTCTACATGGAAAAACATGGAGATAAACAGTGCAGTACTGAAGCCTGAAGGGAAAGATCTTATTCAGGTTTAGGAGTTTTGCACATATATGCAGTTTAGAAGCTGGAATGGGAGGAACAGGGTGATAACACTCCCTCCTCCTTTAACTTGACTTACAGCCTCAAAACCTGAAATTCTGTTTGCTACACAGGTAAGTTACATTGATAGACAAGTCTTCTATGCAAATTGAAAAAGTACATCCGCCATTATTTACTGAAACTGGCCACATGCAGAATTTAGGAAGCTTTAGCAGTGTTTATCAGATCACTTCTGAAAATACATAGAAGAGCATTTTATAAGGAAACACTCTTTAACATGTCAGAGTATTAGCAAATCATACTTGCAAAGCGACAATTTAGTGACTAATGGATCAAACTGGGGCCTTCACTTCACTTTGGAAAAAGAAAAACCTTTGTATCCAGATTTTTACATCTCAGATCTCGGTTTCCCACATTCCAGCTGTCACTTGCTCCGGGGATTATATTTTTTTGTTTGTTTGCTTGTTTTGGAAACACAAGCACTGCCACATAGCATTAGCTTGACACAATTTCATCTGGGTTATTTTTTGTGAAATTATTCAAGTGGAAAAACAGCTGCAGTCATTTCAAATAAGCACGGAAACAGAAGAGAAGAGAGTCAAGAGTACCTAATCCATACAAATGTTAAGGCAGGCTCTAAACATTCCTCGATGAAACAAATGCCTGTCTAACTGTTCTAATCCTGAAAACAGCCAACAAAGCAGATTCCAAAATACTTGTATGCAACCTCCTCCACTGTTTCACCCTCAAAATCCAAGCTCTTGAGGTAAGGTGTTCCTCTCCGCTCCCACCCTTGTCCTCACAGTACACGACTGTTCTCTGGACACTATTCAGTCAGTCCAGATTTTTTCCTAGTGAGGTACTTATTAAACACAGAGATCCCACTGGGGCCCTTTGACAGGAACAATGAAATAAACTCTCATCTCCCTTTGTTAGCAGGTGCGCTGTGGGCAAGACACATCCTGGAAAAACAGCTTGTGCTTCTTTTTTTTTTTAAATCTTGTGAAGTCCTCTGAACTGAACACCATTTTTTTGATGGTTTCTTTCTAAAATGGCCTTTCTGAATTTTGATCTTTTTCTACAAAGCACTTCACAAAAGTGCAAGCTTGCAAATATTTGAGTGTGACCAGAGATCTTTACCTTGAATATTCTTCTTTAGTCTGCTCTTGTCTGTGTAACTCTCTGCTTATTAAAATGGTTTATGTAAGTATCCACTCAAATTAACCTTCACGAAAACCCACACACCAAGTTGCCACTACTAATAGTTTCTCTGTATTTTTTATGGCTTGCCCTTAATGTCTGTTAAGTAATGGACATGACAGAAGAAAAAGAATGACAAAGGAAAATATATAAGCAAAGGCTCTTCTTACTGCCTTTTATATCCACTGCTAATTGAAAACCATTTGGTGCCTTAACCTTTCCAATTTTATTCTTCTGTACTTGTGTTCATTTCCAGGAATGAGAACGGATTTACCTCTAAGCAATAATACAAAATCTGTTTCACAATTATGAAGGGGTTATCATATTTTTCCTAGAAGCTTAAATTAATTTGATCTCTTCAGCTTTGAAAACAACTCTCAAAGTGCCTCCCACATAAAGACAGGAAACCTAAGTAGTTTGATACTTCAAGCAAAAGGTCTTGAAAGAGAAAGGACTATGTATACTAAGGAGGTCAAATTTGTGGATTTAAATTTGTCCAGGTAGGAAATACAGTACTGAAAATGCAATCAAAATTCCTCTAGAGCTGATTATCTATATGAACCATATCCTTTCAATACTATTCAGATGGTAAAAATCACAGTGCACGAGCCATATTTAAGCAGTAGAATCGGAAAGTGCAACTCATGCAAGAGTTTGATGCACTTCTGAAAAATGCTATTATCCATCAAAAATAATGTTCAACTACAGTTTATCCTGGTTTGACTTTTGACATATTCAAAATCCTGATTTTCTTGTTATTTCATTGCAAGCCCTCTATCATTTATTCAGGTCACCTCACCAAATTTTAGAGACCTAGAAAGCTTTCCCACAAAGGAATTCTTCTTTCAGCATGAGATTTTAGAATGCCTAAACTAAATTTGAAATTGTAATTAACATCAGCATGTTTTATTCAAAGCCCAACTTTATATAAGCAAAAACCAGAGGCAACCAAACAAGGAATCTGTAAAAGTTAGCTTCAGTAGTGCTTCACTTCCATCATGTGTGACACATCACTCCTTGGCTTCCATGTAGCTTCCATGATGTAAGACTACAAGCCAGGCGATGTTTGCATGAGGAGGTAGCAAGTTTTATGAGACTGTTTGATATAGATAATAAAACAGACAGGCTTTTCAGCACATGGCTCTCATCAAGTCCAAAATTCTACATGATTTAAAATCCTCTGCTAAATTCCTCACACATAAATGCAATGAGGTCACGGTGTTCTTTGTGTATGTGGCATTGTTTGTTTATTACACCAAGGAAATACATTAATGATTTTTTTTCTTTTTAAAGGTAGTTTTACCAAAGATTTGCACTAACTGTAGAGGCAAGTTTATGAAGACTTACCAGTTGACAATGATTATCTTTAAATTTGACATGAACTAAATACCAAGAAAGCAGCCTGAAAACATCTTTGACATGTTCAGAATTCTTTTAATAGGACTCAAGATACAGCATTCAAGGAATTGTCTGCAGTTCCGTGGAATCCTGCATTAAAGATGGTGAGTTTATGGATGCTCAAAAACATTTTCTTTCCCTAAGCAGACTGCTCAGGAGTCAGGCTAATACACCAACAGGACTGTAGAAGCTTCCCATCAACCTAGGGAAGAGTTGTTAAAATAGTGCAAGCCATGGGAAGTCCAGATACTTGGATACATAATGGGCAAGTGTCCAGTGCTTGACCATTCTGAGACCCTTTGGTCCATGAGGTTCTACTAAATCTGAGCCAGCATGTCTTAACCTGCTGCAGGTAAAACCACCTGCATAGGAAGACTATTTAGTGCAAAATAACACAGAAAAATACCAAAACAAGTCCCACCAAGCCAGCCCAGGTGTGACACTTCATCCTAATGAGCAAAACCCCAGGACCGAGCAAGCCAGTGAAACTGTGTTCTGCTCTCCAGCCATTCCAAGCTTCCAGTACCTTCCTTCCCCATCCTTGGCATTGTTGATGCTTCACCCTTGTTTTTCAGCTGTAGAAGCCTCAAGAAAATGGGAAAAAGCAGAGGAGGGTGGGGGACGGAAAACAGCACAGATATCTTTCTGTCCTGTTCACATCCATCCTCCACCAAACAGCAGCCTTCGGATGCAACACAGACTTCTGTGTCTCCCTGTTGTGACATGAGAAAGTTGAGTGTTTTCTTTGTACCCAAGCAGGCCTTAAGACATAACATCTGCTATTTTCCAAGTGTTCATTTTGGATGATCAAGTGAAAAAATGCACATTTGCTTTTTTAAAAAAACAAATACTTAAATGATTAGACATCAGCTAAGTCAAAAATATAAATCACGAGAAGCAGGAATAGACATTTTTCTCCCCCACATCAACTTTGATATGATATGCAGCAGATCATTATCTTTAGCAGCTCAGTACATCAGCTTGAATTGCTGTGAAATACACAATTAAAATAATGAAGCAATGCAATGAAAAAGGAAAACTCCTATCAAACACAAAATTTACCAAGTGAAAATTTTTTTTTATGCCAAGAGAGCTCTCCTGCATACATATACAGACACTGCAAATATATCATAACCTCTTAATAGTCACAAAGTTGATCTAGTGTGACACATTTTCTGTCTAACAAATAAAAATTAACATTTCATAGCACTAGCAATTATTTTATAGGAGGAACTAAGGTTTTCAAAATTTACAATAAACTTTTAATTTCAGACATGAAACAGTGATTAAGTGGATACTTGGTGTACATGCACACGTTTGTATTTGAAAGAAAGCACAGCCTTCAGCATATTGCTGCACAAAGTGCAACAAAACCACATTGAAGGTTATACAGTTGCACACTTCTCAATGCAGTAGGAACATTAAACTTTTCTCCCCTTAAGATGACCTGAAGCAATAAAAACCTCTTCATAAATGCCCTCAGCTCTGTTTGGATGAAATTAAGTATACAGTACTAATATTCACATTCCTAAGTGCAAGACTGAAACAATGCTCCCAGTGTTCATTTCAGTGCTTATTGAAAAAGAAAAAAAGACCAACTGACATCACCCTAAACTTTACATTCTCAGCATAGATCCTTTAACTGCCTAAAAAAAAAATAAAGAATACAGATGTTTCACCAGCTGAAATAAAACACTGTGTAAATACTGAGCTTCGAAAAATATGCTACTCACCAAGCTATGACGGTTGAAGTAACAAGGAAAACCAAAAAAGGGTGTTTGCAAAATGGCAGCAGTAAGGAGATTATTGCACTAAGCTAAACATGGTTCTTTGGAATTCTTCCATCAAAAGCTTTTGCTTAAGTATTAACATGAGAAAACCTCAAACATGATTTTTCTTTTCTTCTCTCATTTAAAGGCAGATAAAATTTTATTCTTGTTCTATGATAAAAACAACTGCCAAGTTATCTCTGTATTCTGAAAATTAGGTCCAATTTTTCATTTTCTTTTTACTACAACCATGTAGATAAAAACTGGCAAGCTGCTGTGACAGGTGAAGGCATTTTTATTAGCAAGATAAAAAGTTCAAAGTTATAATAATTAGCTCTAGGGAAAAACAAGTCCTAAAAATCCCTTTTATTCTTAAAGATGAAAAGTGCCAGTGTGGTAATTACAATGGGACTAAGAACATCAACTTCCACCCCCAGTTTTCCAAGATGGGAGAGTTTCTATCTGCTTACCTTCTGATATCATCCTGGTCTGTTAAAAAGTCGTATTTGTGGAAAAGAAATGTAGTATTTTATCATGAGCAAGTATGGTATGAGTTCATGCTGCTCTCCCAAACAAAAGCAGCCATTCACATTGCAGAGTAATACTTTAAAATTTATTGAGTCTAGAACCACAGCACACAAATGTGCTGCACCAGGCAGTGCTTGGTGGCACTCCTGTGCCCTGTGTCCTCACGGCGTATGACCCATCCTCAGCCACACTGAGGTTCGGCAACTGTGTGGACAGATCAGCTCTATTACAGTCATTAAGGCTTTTCTTCATCTGAGGTATCTAATTATGAGAAAAGTTTTTATTCGTTGTTCGTGAGAGAGAGTAAATACCCTGAGTTTATTTCCACATTTAAATGACAATATATTGAAGAGTAATTTCAAATATTTATCAATTCTCTTGCCATCCCCAAATAGATGTGTTAGAAAAGCCATCATTCTTCTCATAGTCCTAGATCGTTTAGATATACCACACTGTTACAGGCATCACCCCCTTTGTTTCTACCACTTATTTTCTTTGAAGTCTTTAATTTCATGACAGTAATTTCAGAACAGATCAGATTATTATTTCTGCCAAATATACATTATATGTTTGTCATATATGATTACTATATATGAATATTGTTTCCTTAAATTTGTTTTTGATGGACTAATAAACTCTGAAGTTTAGGTATTTCCCTTTGCAAATATTTTTTCTGAAAACTGCATAAAATTTTTTTCTTCCTTTAAAGCATCAGCTGATTCACAATTCAATTTTTCAATAATTTTAGCTTTGTTTTGTCAGCACATTTCATCATCTAATTACACAATTTGCTTTATTATTATTCAGAAATCATTGCATTTAAATCCTTCTTCCAACTATATCCATCAAAATTCATAAAACTGGGTTTATATATGAATTAAGTTGTTTTTATTAAAATGAAGGCAAGCATGGTATGATTAAGAAGTTGTAAAATAAGGTTTGAAAACATCTAAAGTCATGAACAAAAATATAGTTAACTCTGTATAACTGAGCAAGAATAACACAGCTATTTAATAATCTGAAAATGATGAATGTGCCATAACTAATGAAAGATGGAAAATGCTGAAAAATAGCAAAGTACCTCTCTTCTCAGTGACAGATATATACCATAAAACATCTGTTATTAAAAATGTGTTCTTAAAACTGAAGATAAGTTCCTGCTTTTGCCTAAAACAAGCCAACAAATGTGAAATTTCACAGATCAAAGTTCTTGCAACACAATTTTGCTAGGTTTTTCCTTCAGGTTTTACTTCCTATTTTAGTCAGGGTAAAACTGAATTTCAGCTTAAACTTTGTGTATGCAACTGAAATTTTGTATTAGGAGAAAACTAAACGATGAGAAGTTTGCTGCCAAGAAACTTCAAATTCTTTAGTTATTATTTACTTGAAAGACTCAGCTGAATTTTCTCCTAAATGTACACAGTCTGGCTATTCACACAGAAACCTGGTATGACATCTGACTTTATAATTATTAGGAATTTTTACCATTAATATTTAAGATACTTTTTAAGCTACCATTCATCTTATTACTAAAGATACATTTGCAGGGCAGAAAAGCCCAACCAAAAGACCTAGGAACAGACCAGTTGATGAGAAAACAGAAAACCCCAATAATCAACGGCACTAAGAAGAGGCAAATCTGCCCAATGGGTCAAAGAAAAGGCAAATCTGGCTGGGTCTCACACACATCCTCCTAACCAGCCAGCTTGACCGGAGATGAAAGAGGCTACTGTGGAGCTGGTGGCATTTCCATTCTCTGCAAACATACCTATTATCTTCCCACAGCACCTGAAAGTGTAGAGAAAAGACCACACCAGACTGTGCACTGAAAGCAGTTAAGAATTGTCCTCAACCTGTATTCCTGATCAGAACAAACAGCAGGAAGGATATAGTGAAGTCTCTTCTTCCAAGTCTATACCCTGCCATCCTTAGAAACCTGTCTTAATCCAGCTGCCTCAAAGGATATAAAGCTACACACACATCCCCCAACAGCATTTTTTCCCCTCTTCTTTTTTGGAGGTGGCAGTAAAACAATTTGAAATTATTCTTTACTAGGTATGTCCTTATAACACAGTTATCCTGTACATGTCCACATGGAGACAAATGCAAATGGAAGACCAAGGTACACATTCTTGTTTACTGAGGGGTATTTACAATTAGGAGGCATATTAAAGGATACAGCTACCCCACTGACACTGTAAGCTGACATGTAAGAGACACACAAGTACGAACATGTGTATCAAGAGTGCTCAGAAATACACTGCCACTTGACCCCGTAGCTCTGGTGGTTTCAGCAGAGGTGATCTCCTGCCTCAGGAATGTCTGCATTAACACACAAGCTGAGAAAATAATTAAAACTAAGCTATATCCATTTGATGCTTTTATTTCCTAAATTCACATTATAGCCTAAAGTGAAGTAAAACTTGCAGCTCCAGAAAACAATTTACTTCTCTCAACTAATGATTTTAAACCTCCAGAAAAGAAAATACATATACAAGTCTTTCTCTAACAAAAGAAAAACATTCAGTATTTTTAAAGTCTGAGGAATAATTTGCCACATTAAATGTCCCAGTGCAGGTGGCTATAACCATGGGAAAAAAAGAAAAAAAAGGTGCCGCTTTTCAAGGTCGTATTACACCTTCCAAAAGCTTTTCCCCATTTATACATTAAGTCAGTCATAACCTGTCACTGTACATGCCTCTGCGTACAAGGATCAACTTTCCCTTCCATAGCTATTTATTTACAAGCATTTTGTCACTGTTAATGGCTCCATTTGCATCTAAGGAATTCAATATTACCAAATGCACTCTTTTGTCTGAACTCTAAGCCAACACTACGAAGCCTGAACTTAATGTAACATTGATTGCTCTTCTATGACAGGGATTGCTGCACCTGAGTGCAAACAATAGGGAAAATGTCCCTCCCTTACAAAAACTTCTCACACAATTAGTTGCAGGTAACAACAGGGGCATTAGGTGCTACAGCTATGCAGATAAATCAAACACCATCCATGTTGGTGCCCAGGCCCCAGACTCAAATGCCAAACTCCTCTGACATACAGCAACACAACTGAACACAAGCAGAACTCACAAGAACTTTCCACAGTCAAACTTATCCCTATAAAAGGGAATATACAACTGAAACGTGCAATAAAAGTAACTTTATGTCTAGACATCATAGTTAATGTGTGGGCTTAACTTGCAGATAAGTCAAACTGAATTCCAAGAATACACATTAAATACGAGTTCAGCTTTACAAAGGCAGTACATAGGACAACAGCAGAAAGGAAGGTGCATGTAATGCAAACACTATTTTCTTCTTTTTTTTTTTTTTTAATTACAGTGACATCTAGAAATTAATTCTTGTGAGAGGATCCCACTGAGCTGTAACATGAGAGGGAAAAGACAATCCTCAACCAAACAGCCCTCCTATATTTTCAGTCTCATTGTACAAGACAGTACAGGTCATCCACAGGCGTATGTGGACACAGCCACTTTCCAAGAAGGAAGATCACCTGAGATGAAAGAGGACTGACTTCCTGAAATACACATCTCTTTACTTCTTTTCCATGAATGACGCAGAAATAAAGCTTTTATTTATGTAATGGCATATTGTTTCTCAACATGCTGTCCCCCTCTGATATAGAAAAGGACTATTATAGAATAAAGTCTTGCAGGCAAGGAAACAGAGATTTTCCGATTTATTTGATGCATCCCAGAGACACACTGAACTTAGATCCTTTAAGTTCCAGTTCACAGACAGTAGGCATATGCCTGAGAATTTATGTGGGGAGAAAAAAAATGCCTGAATTATGCTTAAAGTATACTTTTTTGAAAGCACTTTGCTCTCCAGAGAACATAGTAGGAAGAATACCTAAGCGCCAGTAAGATGCAGACTGGACCACCAAAACTGCACAGAAAATATCAACAGTATTTCCTCAGGGTTCATCAGCTTTGGACCACTGATCTTCCTGAAGTTTTTGAAACTATGAAGTTCAGAGAAACACAGACAACTCGCGATGAAGTTTAAACTACAGCAAATACATGAATCATGCCACTGCTGAAGCTCAGCAGATTTTTGCCTTACACATATGGACAAGCTATTTATAAGTTTTCACTTCCCATCAGGCTTAGCATGATGTCAGCTTGCAATAACAAGTTAATGTTAATGTTTTCCAGTAATTTCCACAGCGCCATTTAACTGCAAGTGCCCTAGCCAAGGTAAACTTAAGGGCGAGGAAAGGGCTAACTGCATAATCATAGAACAACATTAATGAATTTTGCATCTCTGCTTTGAACGTTTGGAATTCTACCTGTAATGTATTTCCCTTTTGTTCCCAAAGTTTAAGCTCACTAGTCAGCTCATTACATCTCCCCCAAACAGCTCAACTATTCCTTCTGATTTTAATTAGTGACAATGCTTCATCGCCTTGTGGATTTTTTTCCCCCGAGACAAACAAGCATCCTACGCTATCGCAGAAAGTGCCAAACTCAAAGCTATCAAACATTTCCTGAACTCCAGTAAGCTCATACACTTTGCTTTACAATCAGCAGCACCACGGCAGATGAACGCTGCCTCTGCAAATTCGCCAGCAACAGACAAGTTCCGAAGTAAAACGATGAAATTTGCTGGGGTGGGGTTCTTTTCTTCAGTGGAATTAGAAGCTCATCAGAAAGATCTGTTCTTTATTATTATTTTTTCCCTTCTCTGTTCCATGCAATTGGTAAGACGAGTTCTTGACATAAGGAAATGTAAACAGCAACAGTTTTTATGGCAGAAAAGTTTTGTTTTTTTGAAAAGCGAGTTCTTCCAACACTTTCCCGTACTCATGACCACCTTCTCCAATATTTGCATATGCTTGCCTTTGATTCTATTATCCTAGGAGTACAGCTCTCACTGTCTCTAAAAACAGTTCTAAGAACAGGTTTTTAGAGCTGCTGTACCTTAACCCTCCACTCGGCTTTGCATATTGAACTGCACAGAAGCTGCCTCCTGAACACAGCGGTGCCAATGGCAGATGTTACCATGGCCACCACTTACCTGTTCAACTCTGCATTTTGCTGAAGTCTGACAACTTCAAACATCCTACCCTGGCTTCTAATGAAAGCCAACTCTCCATTCCCTTCAGTCACATGAGTTCGGTCAGCAGAGGCCTGATATTTAAATTGAGCAAATCATACTGCTTTTTACTGAAATGTTTCAATCACCAGCTGACTTGTGGCAGCTGCAACACCCAGCAGCAAGAGGGTTAGTAATGATCAGCTGCATGTGGACTGCTGTGCACAAGCTGTCTGCAGAGCACAAACCTACACAAATCCTCTGCCATTAAAGCCTTAAAACTGGCAGCGAGAGCAACAACTAGGCAATGCATCCATTTCACTAAATATGCCAGATTAGCTCAAAGCATCTGAAAACAACTCTGCATCAGGGAAAGAAGGGACTATCAGGATACTTCATTGCCGTTTTCTTTCAAATAAACACCAAACACAAGGTGATAAGATATCTCAATGGGTTCTTCACTGTGTTATCCCTTCACAATCAGTAGTTTGGTCTTCACAGTTTGGTCTTGCCTGTTTTCACGTCCACTCAGCTCTCCACAAGTTGTGTCCTGTCACTTATGTATATTACGAGTGGCTGCAATTGCAACAGCACCCACTTAAGTCAACAGTTTTTTTCATTAACAGATTAAACACTTTCTTTTACTACCTTTGGATAAACTAAAGCAGAATCCAGGGAGATCTTGCAGTTTAAAGTCACTTCACAGTCCAAATTTGGCAGAACAAAAATGAGTGGAAGCCACACTGAATGGCTCTTCACACAAATCTTATGTGCATCTCCACTATAACACTGTATATCTTTTAGCGTCCTAGAGGTGCCTGTTCCATACCCTGCCCTAAATGCTGATCACAAAATATGCATGACCTTGGTCATCAACAGATTATGCCAGAGATTGATACTGAAGGATCATCCCATAAACCAGCATATTTTTGGTTTTTAAGCAGTAAAATTCAGTACAGAACTAAAACCACAGTATGATTGCTTCAAATAAACATAAACACTAAAAATATTTCAATTTGGCAAAAAAGACAATAAAATTATTTAGCAAGGAGATGTCAGAAGTTAGGGAATCCATGGAGGTAGTTTAGAAGTCTGCTTAAAATTCCAAACAATTCCATGGTTTAGCTGCACTTGGAAACCCAAAAGAACTTTTTCTGAAACCAAGTTCCCTCTTTTCCTCTCCAAACACTGTTAAGCCTCTTCTGTGCACTTGATCAGTCTTGTTTACCTTACAATACATTAAAAATGATCAACTAGTTGCAAAAGGGGAGTCCGCATATTTATTTACTTCCTTAATGTTAAGGAGGATGAGTTCTCTCCTAGTAAGTTACAGATAACAGTAGAGTAAGAGCTTTTTGTTAAACAAGTAAAAAGGTAAAATAAAATAGTTATTGATGACATGGTTTTCACTACATATACCTGTGAAGAGATGCTCTACAGATAGCTTTGTATACAATACAGTAGCAATACTGAGTATGAATGTTTTGTATTATAAACCATGAAAGAACTTAAAAATTCCTCTGTTTTAGTTACTGTACAAATTGGACAAATATCATATCTGCCACACAAAATAACCCATTTCATTCACAGGAAAACAGGTTAATTAAAGAAGACCCAAATCAAGTTTGTCTAATTCAGCTCTAAGTCTGTGACAACAAACACCTCGGGCTCACAATACCAAAACCAAACGGCATCGTCCAGGGACACCTCTGAAGTGCTTTATGCTTGTATAATTACAACACTGCAATTGTTTTGAGGATTTTTGTGGCTAATCATGGTGATGTAATTCTATTCAATAAAGTTGTTTGTATAAAACCCCAGGGATCCTCCATGTAGATAAACCCCTTATAAACTCCATTCATGTACTGACGGAATGAAAAAAAAATATATATGACTCACTCCCAACTTCTAAGCCTTTCTTCCTGTTGTCCTATCTAATCTTTATAAATATCACTGAAATAAACTGAATTAAAAGATAATACTCAGATGGAACATAAATTCTTCCGAAAGGAAAAGTCTGATGGAAAAACATTAGCAAGACTCAACTAGTCAAAGATTTGATGGAAACAAGTGTTAAAGGCTATGGTGGTTACAAATATCTCTTTTTCTGGGGAAATCTGATAGCCTACTGCACTCGGAGTTAAAAAACCCAAGAAGTTACTGCTATAATAATTTCAGAGCTGGACATGATAAATTTAAGAACATTTGCAGCTTGACTTAGGAAATATTTAGAATGAGATCATTTTTTTGGACCACGTGATTATGCAAGTCCACAAATTAAAATTTACACAAAATTAACTTCTTGTTCAACTGTTCACAAAGTACCACATTATATAATGTTGAAAATGCTATTAGTCCAAATGTTATTAGAACTATTAATTCTCATGTCAAATTGGATTTAAATGACAATGCTGTATACTCAACGTATCTGTCTGAAAGTCTTTAATGAAAAACAATTTTTTTCCTATCCATGAGCACAACAGGGCTTTTCAGAAAAATTATGAACATGAAACAACTCTAAGCATTTCAATACTTTGTAGTTGCATTTCATTCTTTAATACTATGTATCTACCACTGTTACAAACAGTTCCTATTTTGTTTTAGAGAAAACAATATTGTGCTTTTATTGCTAAAAGCAGTATGAGGTTTCAAAGACAGCACTTTTTTCCTCCCTGGTGATCACTGAGTATCAAGAGGCCATACTGTAATAACAGTATTACCTCATCAGTTCCTAATATCTACGGAACTTATTTTAGTTTGATTAATTTTAAAATAATGTCTTACAATATGATAATTAAGAAGTATAAATTATTGTCTCAAAACAGCAAATAAAACAGGTACTTCTATTGCTGGAAGCCCTTGATGCACTTCATTCTTTTTATGGTCACTTTTAATACAAAACTAACTAGTACCACCACGGGGATTTGAAATCCTGCCTACTCAACAAGGCTTCCATAAGAGAGAGAGCAGTACCCAAAGGTGATGACATCAAGTCCCTTCCTTTTGAAATACTTCAGGACTTTTTATGGGCTGTGGTTTTATGCTTCAAGACAGGATACACACATATAGCATACATTTCTTATTAGAAGTTACATCAGGAAACAACAATGACTAACAACTCTCTGGCAACAGGATGTATATGTGAGGAGTTACTGTGTTCATCTCTACATCTTCAGGCTTTTTTGGAACTGGGTAGTATTCACTAGATGGGAAAACAGCAGCATCACCATAGCACATACATATTTTCATGTTGATATTAATTACTTTTTTATTAACATAATAACCTAAAAAAGTATGAAGTACGTAAGGTGTTTCATATAACATACTAACAATATGATTTAAAATTTCTCCTTTGCCTTGAGTTGACCTAGTTTCAAAAGTGACTTCATTCTAAAGAGCAAAGGTTCTACCTGGTATTTCTTCTGCCATAAAATCATTCAATGGGTACAAAAATCAGAATGAAAGAAACATGTCAAGCATGAACTCAACAGCTCCACCCGATCATTATTCTCTTTAGATTTCCTGTTCTATTTGCAAGTGGTGTCTGTTTCACCAATGAAACAAGACAGTCAGCAAGTCAGAAAAATAAATGAAAGATCTCTCGCAATTTGCAAATATAAGATGAGTACCTCACAGGCATTTTGTTTTTAGGGGAACAAGAGAAGCTTGCAGTTGGCTTTTCCTACCTTAAACAGTTTTTTTTTTTTTCCTTTAAGAACAGCAACTTTATATTACAAAGCTAAACAAAGGCAAGCATTTGGATTGTTGAAAGGAAAAAAAGGTGCTAAGAAACTTCAACTATACTTAAGTCAAACTCAACATAAATGCTCAATATCTTTCATTTAGGTCAAATGTTTAAGTGTTGAATTCATAAGTGACTCCTCATAGTAAAACAGAAGGTTTAATACTGTTGGTACATTTGCACAGAAAAAGGACAAATCTGATTTCCAAGGTTTAAAGCTTTCACAATACTCACTTCTGACACAAAGAACTTTCTGCATCTACGGAATACCTGTGCATATTTGAGAAAAAAATTAATAACCATTGCTTATTTTTCACAATAAAAATAGGACAAAATGAACAACTACAGTCTGGAAAGGTCACTTGCCACACACAGATCAAGACATTCACTGTACATGTGAAGACACACTGAATCTGAAGTGTGCACCTCTGAGTAAACTCAATATACAGATACATTTGAGCTGCACTTCTGGCAGCACAGTAATGACCCCAGTGCAATAAGCAACAACGTACCAGGACAGCCTGTACTCTTTAAGAGAGGACGCAGTCCAGAACAGAGATATGGAGGAGCAGGCACCTGAAACAAGAGTTGGCAGGAGTGAGCTGATACTGAGGGTGCCAGGAGAAACAGAGAGATAACAGAAGCACAAGCCTGAGGAGCAATGAGGGAGGACGGAATACAAGCACCTGCTGCTTATCATTCCTTCAGAATCCTTATTCATTCCTTGCTTGCTTGAAGCTGTGTGGGAGATTTCCACACTCCCAAACATCAAGGAGACTCTGATGAACCAAAGACAACTGGCATCTTTTATGAAGGAGGGAGCAGACAAAAGGAGGGATCTTGAATTTAGAAGTGATAAATTTAAAAGCATCCATATCACCCTGTCAGCATCCCCCTTGCCCTCTTCTGCAGTTAGACCACACCTAGGCTGTTTCCAGGACCTGATGAAGACTCTGCACGGTACTTCAAGTTCAAGAGCTGCCTGCAGCTCCACTGGAAGCCACATTTTTTGAAGACCCACAACTCAGAATCCACATAGTTCGTTGAGTGTTTTAGCAGCCATCCCCCAGAACTGGGTGCATGTTGTACTAGACAGTGGAAAACAAGTTTTCTTTCAATAGAGCATTGCTCCCTACATCACCTCTGACCTAAAAGCAAAACACATAGACAGATCCTTACATCAAGGCACTACTCCTACTTCTCCAAATAAACCCTCCACTGCTAGATACAAGTATAACACAGAATCTTCTTGTTAGTCCTGCACCCACAAACTTTCTGTCCCATGCAATTTCTTTATGTCAGTTAAATTTCTGCACAATTCTTTCTCAGTCTGAATATCTAATTCTCATTCTTTTCTGGTCTTTGAATAAACAGAGAAGGAGAAACAAAATCAGAGGAACACATTTCCAGAGTATGCCATAGTTCAGATTCAGTCATTTAGAACATGATTAAAAAAACACGCTTTAAGTGAAACAGCCATGTGGAAAAAAATGTTCATAGAAAATTTTAGCACCACAACTACTTCAGAAATGCCGATATAAATTCTAAAGTAATTAAATTAATAGAGCCAAGAAAAAACAGTAGTACTGCAAGAAATGCCTGTGACACATAAACATGAAAAAAAAAAGGTAAAGCAGCTAACATGTATTAATCTTGTTTGAAGACAGAAAAAGTACACTACATTAATTCAAAAAATTTGATTAGTGAACACTCTGAAATTGATTTGCACACACTGAAGAAGTGTCCTATTCTTGTTTTGGTTTATTTTGTTTCATTTTCTTAGATATCTAGGTTTTCCCTCCTCTCTTCCTTTCAATTTTTTGTTCCACTATTTGAGATTCTTGCATCCTGGCCTTCAATACTGCAAAGTTTTTACTGAATAGTTACCCACTTAAAACCACTGGTCCCTCTTCATTCAGTTCTCCTATCCAGCACTCTTTTAAATGCTGATTTTCCCAGCTTTCTTCTCCTTTTATGGAGGATATTCTTCTCTTTGGCAAACAAACTAAAAAAGCTTCCAGAGACCATAGCAGTCACCTTCCCCCATTCTGAAAACACAGAGCACAGTAAAAAGACCTCACTTTTCATAAGTATTTTTCATGTATCCTCAAGCACTCAGAACTTATCATGGAAGGGTATTTTTAAAGTATATCCAGGAAGTGTATTCAGGATTATCTCTTTTTTGGCTCTGAAAGTTTTTAAAGACATGGTTCCTAGATCAAAAATAAAGGAAAAAAATCCTATGCGGGTGGGATCAAAAACATGTTTTTGGAGATGAAAAATGAGCACCATGAAGTACTAAATTAATCCACTGCACCACCTAGGAGAATATTATATCTTCAAGTACACTTTACAAGTTTCAACTCTTCCCTTCCCAACTGTAAAAACATCCTCTACCTCTGACAGAGTGATAGGATTGCCTTCCTGACTAATCACGAGGGATACTTATAGATTCGTAATACAAAACAGGTGCAAGAAATATGCACAGAATTGAACACTTAAAAATTCATACTCCAGACAAGTTCAATTGCTGTTCTGGGAGGTCTAAATCAAGTTAGCCAGCCAGTGCCTAGAATAGTTCAACTCTCTTCAGGAAGATTTAAGCAATAAGAAGTAAAATACTGTGCCAACAGTATTTGTTTCTAATATCTCCATCATCTAAGGACAAAATAACCTACCCATTGTGAAAACTGTACCTAGATGGAGGATTTATCTTTCCTTAGTTTAATCCTAACATTGAATAAAAATTGTTTTATATAACCACATTTATATACAGTGTTTTTAGTCACTGCACATTTGTCCAAGATATAACCAGAGAAGCTAGATGACCACTAGTGATGCTTTGTGGCTGTAACTGAACACCAGGCAGGATACCTCAAATGGCTGCACACACAGGCACCCCAAAATCTCTGCTAGTGGGTTGCAGAAGTTTTTATACATTAAGGAGTGGAACTAGGTACACTGGATCAGGGAGGCCAAAACATTTGCAAAGCAACTGCTTGCCATACTCACATCAACAAGTGTCAAAATCTAGGGTGCAGGAGAGAGGGAAGCAGCACATCCAACAAATCACCCATCTCACTGTACAGAGGGGGCAACTGTCATGCTCTCCCTGGCACAAATCACAGTAGTCATCATTATAGCTACCTCTCAATTTAAAATAGCAGCACCTTGTTTTACTAACTGATGAATGTTGCTCATTCTGTGTTAAAATCATGCTTTTTTTACTTCAAAGATGTCAGCCTAAGGTTTATAACAACAGCATCTCTGCATATCCTTAGCTGTTGCAGGAAGAAACTCAGAATGATGCAGAAATAGAATGAAAAGACCTAATAGAGTTGTAAGAGCTGCCTAAATCTATGTCCTTTTGAAAACTGGTGACATGTCTTAGGAAGCCAAGAGATAATATTTGGGAGCATTACTAATTAAAGTTAAAGCAACTTCAAAGCAATGTACAACTAGCAGACCCGACCAATGAGCATGTTTTTTCTTGGTCCTTTTTTTTAATTAAAAAATAAACAGCTGAAGGACAACCTCTGGCAAAATCTTATCAATGATTTTCTTTCAGAGACTGCCTCCTCCCATTCTTGGAACTCAGTTGCATTCATAAATATAAATCTTGTCCTCGAATACTTACTGCTTCCTTGTATCAGTGCACCCTTATGTAACAGTTAATATGAATTTACAACACGAAGAAATGAGACGACTGTTCTGTTGTTGCCAGCTACATATAAGTGAATGTTTTCAACCTGACATCAATATTTCTTTTCTCTTTGTACTAATCTTAAAAGTAAGGCTTATCTTGAATGCTAAAAACTGAGCTTAGAGAAGAAACAGCTGAAAGGAAGTTTCATTGGAAAACATTTAATTTTAGCAGGTTTATTTCTTTGATCTGTAGATAATGTAACATTTGTTTACTATATTAAGTTTTTATAAGCCAACATTGAACTGCTACACTTCAGACTTTACTGCCAAGACAAATAAAATGTAATTCACCATAGTCAATGTTTCTGTGCTACTGAATAAAGCCAAGTAAACAATACACTACTTCCCCATTCATTCTCCCAAACTCTAGAGAGCCTTTGTCTTCAAAACAAGAAAAAAATATGGCCACTGAAAACCCTGCTGGCAATTTATGTTAAGGATTTTTAGGTCAAACTAATGAATAGTATACTTCTCTCTTTCACCCAGCTTCATGGACCAGCATCCAAGAATGACCTTCAAAATGTATTTGACTAATTTGTCTCCTGTTGTTGTATTCTCACACCCTAGTCGCTAGAGTCTGTGGGGTTTTATTACCTATTCAGTCTTGTAATAAGGAAGGTCCAGTGACTGCTTGTTCGCTCTTCTTCATGCATCGTTCTTCTCTGCTTTATTTTCAAATTATTTAAACTGCCTTTAGTCCTCGGAGTAAGTGTCCAAATATTAAACTCATAAAACATGGGAGTGATCATAATCTCAAATACCTAAAACTTGACCTTGCTTTGGAGCAACTTAAAGCTTAAAATCCTCCTCCTTTCAAAAGGAAGGAAAGAGACATCCACATTCATTAAGCAGGCTCTACTTTCATAACTTTCATGAACAGCAACCTATCTTAATACAACTCTGCCAGATAATTAAACTAACATATTGATGTTTTCATCATAAACTGCTTTTCATCAGTACAACCACGTACTTAATTTTTATCTTCAACACAGCCACATCCATACATTTTTGGCTTAAGAGTACAGTAGCCTAAGACAGCAAATACGAACAGTACATAACTTTCATAGTGTTCAAGGCCAGCCTGGATCAGGCTCTGAGCAACCTGGTCTAGTAGAAAGTGTCCCTGCCCATGGCAGGGGGTTGGAGCCAGATGGTTTTTAATGTCCCTTACAACCCAAACCATTCTATGATAAAAGCCCTGTACAGAAAAACCCAACATGCAACCATGCAGGCTTTTTAATCATTGTTTTTTCTTAACATAAGGATTCTAGATTCTTTCATTTTCAAGTATTTTAAGAAAGATGGTTCTAATTCCATAGAATGCTGAGATTCCCTGAGAATTAAATGCCAATTTCTTATCCCACTGAAGTCAGTAGGAAGTTTAATCTTTAAAATTAATGTTAAATAATGTAAAGAGTTATGAAGTCCTCTATCTCCTATTAAGTCTAATTTCTGTCACATGCAACTGACTAAGTCAATGTGACTCAGTCTGTTCTTTATATTCGAGAGAGATACAACAGTGCTGCTCGTTTCAAACACAAAACAAAAAAAGGTTCAAAAACTCAAACCAAAATTCCTTGCATAAGACTTTGCATTCACATGCCAAACAGATTTGCTTGAATTAGTGAACATAAAAAACCAAACTAACAAACCCCTCCAAAAAACCCCAAAATTAATTCCACACACACACACTTCTTTGAATTAGCCTAATGCTGTAATACCAATTTAGCTAATTGAAACTACAGAATTTTGGGGGAAATTCAGTGTGGAGAAAAATTGAATATTAAGCATAACAATTTGTGAAGAGCAACTGACTGCTGACTGATGATACTCAAAACATTGAATAAATGAATTTCCATTTTTATCTTCATGAAGTTTTAACCCTGCAGGAAAGCATAACAAATTCGCTGTTTCATCTGTTTCTTGCCAGCTATATTTTGTATGTCTTTAAGAACAGATTCTCAAAGAGAAGGAGATACAGTTTTTCTCTTGCAATGAAAAACACTGGCATATGCTCAGGGAACAAATCTTGGGATAAATCAGTAGGAGTGACAAGGTAATAGTAATAAGTGGGAAGACGACAGTGAGAAGAACATAAGCTACCAGCCAGGCCTCAGATGAGAAGAGGGAGAATAGAGAGAAATCCTCCCAGGAACCAGAACAGACCAAGCAGAATTTCTGTGACTTTGAGTTACAGTAGCGACCAAACCCAGTCACAGCAGGAAGGATCCACTTGCAAGGACATGACAGACCAGCAGAGGGTTTCTTAATTTTATTCTACGCAGTTGTTCAATTGCTTGTACAAAGTACCACTAAAAATGTAAATGCTTGTCACAAACAAAGCAGCTTCCAGACAGAAATTGTTCCTCAATGATACGTGCAGCCAGGAACTTCTATGAAAAGCTTAAACTTGGACAGTGCAATCCACCTCCTGATGGAGGGAGCAAATAGAGGCACACTTAAGTAAAGTCATGTAGTTCCCTCCATATATAAGAAGCAAATGCTGAGGGAGAAGTCACTGAATCCTTCTTCCTCCTAATCTGTGCCCAAAAGACCCCAAAGGGAATGCAAAAAGCTCTCCAAATAGAATGGACAGATAAGAGAAGCAAAATTTTTTGTAATGGTTTGTATCCCAATCTTAAGATAGACACTGTTAGCATGTAGTTATAAATCCACACAAGACCTCTAGAAAGTAGGTTAGCACCTTCAACATCTCAGAATAAGGCACAGACAAGTTACATGAAAACACAACGCCTCTTTTAATAACTTCCATTGACCTAATCCCCTGTGTTCTATAAATACATAACTGTAGGCTTGCCAAAGTGAATGTGAAGATCAAACTGATAACATACAAGAAAATGAGTCAATTGATGTGCAGATTCATTCATTTGAAAAACAAATAAACATTAACAGTAATTACATCTGCTCTATGATTAATGGCTGCTGTCCAATGAATTGTTCTTGATATGAACAGCATGTAAGGGTATATTTTCTCTCAGAGCACAGATTTTTCCAGTATACAAATGTGAAAAAGATTTCTTGAAACTAATGAGTGCAGAACTGTGACTGAAAGCTCCACTCACACTGCTGCTATTCTACTGCTCCAAAAACAACTCGATTTTCAATCTATGCACATCACACAGCCTTTGAAATCCAGCATCAATCATGTTAACTGATTCTCACAAGATAAAAACAAAAGCTGAAGTTTAACATCTGCCTTCCTTGGCAAACCAATCTGAAAGTTCATGCATTTGGGAGGGTTTTGATCATCATAAATAATCCACCACCAGATGAATTAAAGGTGCTGCCTTGTTTTCTGGACAAATCATCTTAGGGTCCCTGTAACTATTCTTCGTTTCAAAGCACTCAAAGGAGGAGGCTGTAGAATTAGAGAAATTAAGAGGTTTGTGTGCAAATGCAAGGTTGTGATCTTGTTGGGACCATGGAGACAAAATACAACAGCTGATATGTTTGGTGTAATGCAATGAAGGGATACAAGTTCTTTAGGAAGGACAGGCCGGGAAGATGAGAAGGTGACAGAAAGCTGGAATGCTCAGAGCTTTTCCTGGGGATGGAGGATGAGCCAGCTGGGAGCCTATGGGTAAGGACTAAATAGCAGATCAGTATAGGTGACACTGCAGTGGGGGTCTGCTATAAGCTGCCAAGCTGGGCAGAACAAATAGATGAGGACTCCTACAGACAGCTAGAAATGGCCTTGTGTTTTCAGGGCCTGGTCCTCATAGAGGAGTTCAGCCCCTCTAGTATCTGATGTACGACCAACACAGCACAGCGTAAGTAACCCCGGGGCTTCCTAGAGAGCACTGATGACAACTTCCTGACAAAAGCAATAGAGGAAACAACAAGGACAGGTGCTCTGCTGGACCTCATACTCACAGACAAACAATGATTGACTGAGGATGTGAAGGTAAAAGGCAGTCTTGGCTGCAGTGACCATAGATGATGGAGTTCAGGATGCTGAGAAGAGCAGGGCAAAAACCAAAATGACAACTCTAGACTTCATGAGAGCAGATTTTGGCCACTGACTGGATCTGCTTGTTAGAGTTATGTGGGATAAGGCCCTGGAGGGATGGGGTCCAAGAAAGCTCAAATGCAGTCCATACCAAGCCAGAAGTCAGGCAAATACACCAGGGGGCCTGAATGGATGAACAAGGAGCTCCTGGACAAACTGAAACATAGAAAGGGAGTATACAGAAAGTGGAAGGAGGGACACATAATCTGTGAGGAAAAGAGGGACACAGTCCAAGCATGCAGAGATGCAGTCAGGGAAGCCAAAGCCCTGGAGATTAATCTTCATCTCAGTCTATAATAGTAAAACCCATGGTTAGGAATAATACAGGCTCAAGCTTTCTTTCCCTAGTATGCCCAGAAGCCTTCTTGGACTCTGTTCCATGTAAAGTGTAAGTGTACAGAACATAGTTATCAAAACTGTATCTAGAAACTGCTCAAAGTTTCAATCAGTTATTTCCAATCCAAGTAAATTCATGCTTATAATATTTAATTGCTGATTTGCAATAACAATCTTAAAAACTAAATTTACATCAAAATTTCATTGTTTAGACAGGACCATCTACAACAATAAAATCTATGAATGTTATGCCCACAAATCTATGCAAACAAGAATTAATCAGGTCCACACTGATGGAAATAAAGATTCTGTATAGCTTCATGAAGACACCTCGATCATTCAGAGCATCAAAAATAGAGGGAAGACTAGCAGGAATCTCAAGTGATTATCTGTCCAATTTTCAGGCCCAGGCAAAATCTTATATACATCATGGCAGATCCACTATTTCTAAGTGCTGAACACTAATGCATCCTTAATGTTAAAAAGTAGTTTCCATTATTTGACTGTGTTAGTGAATTAATGGAGAAAAGCATACCTTTAAGGAATCAGCTATCAATACCTTCCACTTTCCAATACTAAGTATTTCTGTAGAAATCTCTTTAAGACTACAGTCAATTTTTGCCCTGGCCTTTCCAATTTCCTCTCTGCATGCTCTTGCTTCAGTATGTTTCTTCTTACTTTGCATTCAGCAAAGAATTAATTTGTCCACTCTGATGTGTTATTAGACTTTTTATCCATTCCATAGGAGGTTGCTTTCCATTTCTGGAGTTACTGTTTCTTTCTAGAGCTACTAGCTTTCTTTAATTCCTTTTTCTACTTAGAGTTCATTTTCATCTGATCTCTCTCTCAGAATTCTGTATTTAAGTGAATCTCGTGCTTTACCCAGTTAAGAGACTAGACATTTCTACAAAAAACACAGACATGACAGGAAAAAACAGACCATGTCCTTACCTGCATGACTTATAAACACTGTATGTCAAACCCGTATATGGCAATTACTAATCACAAGCACAGATTATTGAATAAAACATTTCTGAATTAACTATGGGTTCATTATGAACTTCTCAATTATTCTGGACAGACAGAACACACAGTGCAAGAATTCCAATCCTAAAGAGGCAGAAAGTCAAAAGAACATTTGATCTCTCATAAGTAAACCTCACAATCTTCCTAAATACTTTAAGTTCCTTGGCAACTGCCAAAAGTCAATAAGATACACAAACATAAAAGCATCCCTAGTCATAAATTGCGATACACTTACGGATGTCTCTGCATAAAGCTCTGGACGAGCTCTTTCTTTCAGCTGATCAGCTAAAAAACCTAGATCTTAAAACAAAACAAGCCAGAAATGTTTCATCATTCCAGAAGGTTAGTACAAGACTTCTGCATTTTCTTGTGGATTAAAAATTTGATTCCCTTCCCCCAGCCCATTCCCCCTGCCATTTTGGATTACAGAGCAAAGCAGACACTGCACTCATAAAGGAAACACTAAACATAGAAAAGGTTTTCTTTGTCTTATTCAAATCAGTGCATTTACTTAGGATGCAGATCTGCTTCTTGAAGAATATCATCAGTTCCCAAAGAGTTACAGAACAGCAGCATTCCTTCTAGATAATTCTTGAAAAGAATTATCTAGAATTATAATTATTTTATTCTATAAAATCTGTAAAGCATAGGATTATTTTATCCTCATCCACATTCATATTCATATTTAAACTGAGCCACAGTAATCACACTGGGGACATAAAGCCATGTTTTCACATAATGCAGAGGTCTGAAGTTAAACACAACACATTTGCATTCAGTGTAAAAAATGAAAAAAAAAAATCACTCTAGTCATCTCAGCATTTTGAAAAGCAGGCCATGTTTGGACAGACACTCCATGCTGGACTCTTTTTGAATGATCTCTCTGTAAATTATCACTTGTCTTGCAACAGATGAAATGACTGCATAACTCCAAAACATAATAACTGAAATATACCTTCAAGATTCATTGCATTTGGCACTGCCACATAAGCTTTAATTCTGAATAATTCTTGTTAAAGAACTGACAGCATATGAACACTGAAACAAAAAACTTGAGCAATGAACTTAGTAGCTTGTAATGTGACTGAAGAAATGAAATTACTGAATTCCATTTTTGTAAGATATTGGCTTTGTATTGCTGGAAAAATCTGAATTTTATTGAGTTTTGTATAGACTTGTTCTTTTTAGTAGGGATTTTTGTTTTGGTTTTATATCAAGGGGGATGATAAATTCTCTATTGTGTCATGGAAATGCAGTGCAAACAGTTTTGAACATTGCCAGATCACTGTCTCTTCAAGTAAGTCTTCCCAGAAACAGTGTTTTAACAAATAGCCCCGTAACATTATTTTCTATACTTTAATGAGCCTTAGCAGCAGTTCTGCAAGTCCCAACTTAACACTGATAAAAAGGAAACTGAAAACATGCATGCAGCAACCCCTGAAAGTCACAGTACTTTCTGTACTATTTACAGGAGGTGCATGCTAACTACATGTTTATCTACCTGGCATTAGTGTTTTAGAGGTCTAACAAAGATCACCGCCTTGCCTCCGTTTTTTGCACATCTTTATCACCCTACAGTATTTCTTCTGAACATTTTGTTATTTTAAACTAGCAACAGATAGTTCAGCATTTCAGTCATACACTACATTAAATTAAGCATTAAATAAAGATTTTGAACTTCCTTGATTCAGAAGCTGTAAAGTCAAAGCCCAAGACAAATGTGAGAAACCAAACGGGTGAACTGTTATGGTACAACTGACATTTTTAGAAGAATATCATACTCTGACAGCACTGGTCTCTCCTGATGCAGTACCAATTGCAGTAAGTAGTTTCTAGTAGCTGCACAAAACTCATGAAAAATCAGGTCTAAGCCCTGAGAATATCTCCTACCTCACAGGTATGGAAAACTCCCTACACCTACACATAAGATCATGTTAGCAATACTGGATATTAAAAACTAGATCATCCTTTGGGCTCTTTGATATCCAGCCCATCATTATTATTATTTTGGGTTTGTTTTTTTTCCCCCAGGTCACTAAAAAGGAGGCAATAGCTTTATACACTATAGTCAGTCCATGCCCCATGATGGGGCTTATAATCACTTTGGACTAAGAATGCATTTAATTCTAACTGTTGGAATAACCCTCTCTTCCTAACTCCTGAGTTGTGACCCAGCAGGGCTGCACAGGTAATTTGATGACGGCACTCTCCCCCGCTCCACGCAGATGCAGCAGTTCACAGGTCTAAGCACTTGCATGTATCAGGTGCGTGGACTGCTTTTCAGAGCAGGAGATCATCCCACACCCTGCAACAACCTCCACTGTAACCAATCCAAATTCAATTGCCTGAAACCATTTACAGGTAAAGTTGACATTAACAGCTCTAGCGGGACTTCACTCATTTCCCCATCCTCGACTTCCTGAAAAGTCATGGTTTTAAAAGGAAATAATATGCTGGAAAATATATCATTAAAACCCAAATCAAAACAAACACACACACCCCACCACACAGCTTACAGTGGGAACACATACCTAGAAAGCTTGCCAACTAAGGCAGACCAACAGAGTTGACCGTGTACAATGTGGCTTTGTTGGAGGGTTGCTCATGAAAAACAGGCAATAAAAATGAGTAACTTATTACCACAATAGCTCAAAAATCAAACACAGTGAGCTGATTGCCATAAACCAAGGGAATGATATAAGGGGAATGAAAAAATTTCTGATAAGTGAGCTATTCTCCAGAATGTTTCCAGAAGACGACAGGGTAAAGCTTAACACAACTTATGCAGCAAACTGACAGGAAGCTGTTGGTGCAGCAGGAAAAGCAAATGAAGTAATAAATAAATACATGGGTAAGGAGCAAGTCTCAAAATATACACAATGCTGTTGGTGCTTGGAGTTCAGTTTTGTCCAGTCATTTTGGGCAAGTCACGCAGACCTCTCTGTAAATACATTCAGATAAAGATATTTGCTCCTAAGCACTTTAATCTCTAAAGATGAAACATTATATGAAATGTTACTATTTACAGCTTACTGCCTTCTAATGACAGCAGAAATGTGCATTCCACATTTATCATCTGACAGAATCAAATCAGAATCAGTCTTCATATATGTTTTGACAATGTGTGAACATTAAGCACAACTCGTGTTATTTGGCTGTCAAGTATGACCAAAAAAAATTCAACAAAGTCCCTACAGTAAAAAACCAAAAAACAAACTCCAAAACCCAAAAAAACAGCCCTCAAAAACTTACTTGCAGTAGTGTTCCATGAATACTGTTCTGTCGTATGCAATGACTGGTAGAGTTTGGAAGCCCCTCCAGCAAGGACAGCACTGTATGTGGTACTTCATTTACCATAACAAATGGAACAAGGGCCTGACCCGACATCTCACGGCAACGATACACAGGAGAGTGCCCACATCTAGAATAAAGAGAAATACCTAATTTTTGTCATTCAGCTGCAATCCACTGTGGTGGCTAAGACAAAACAAAGGGTAATGCAATGAAAACTGAAACATATTTCTCACATATCCAATACATGGTCTTTTTTCTCAGTAGTGAAAGAATATTTTCCTAGAAACATAAGTCATACTAAAACTATGCTGGAGGCTTTTTGTCCGTCACAAGTTCCGGTGTTTACATAAAGGAAAAAAATTATAAGAAGGAAAAGATGCAATTATGCCATGAAGCAGGTAAGTGTATTGTCTTGTAATGCTTATGTTACTTATTAATCCTATTCAAATGTATTATGAGTTCAACTTAAAACAGTTAAGCTCCATGTCGATAATCAGATGTTTTCATAAGAACACAACATGGTGTCTACTGAATTTTAGGCCAAATCTCCCACTTGTTTTTAGAACACATTTAAAGGCAGGAAGTAACAGACATTTCCATTATTTATAATTAGTATCTAAAAGATAAATACTTTTTTATTTAAAACTAACTGCTAAGATTCAAGATTGCATATAAAACACAGGTCAAAAAGAATCTTTTATCTTTTAGTGTTATTAAGGATAGGAACTGGTTGTAGATTTATGAATATATATAGAGTGAGCTATTCAGCTACATTAACACATTAATCAGCTGTACACTACTTCAGCAGCATGCATACTGAATTGAAGTGAATAAGAGTCCTTAATGAGCTAAATAGGTTAGGCTAAGTCTTTCAAAGGCAGTAATGCTTGCATGTGTCAGTTGTGGTAACACAGGTACAATTCAGCTACCCAGAAAACTAAGAAAATTACTACAGGATTTAGACCAAAGGCCAAATGTCTCAAAAATGCAGTATCTGGCTGAAGTTATGCTCTGATACTCCCCAGCTGATTGTGATGACTCAAGAGAGACGGCCTTCCCTACTCCAATCCTCTCATCGTTTTCCTGAATTGCTTCTTCAACTAACAAAATCACATGTAGTTGAGATTATCCCCCGACATAATGATTTTGAGCTCTCCCAAAAAAAACCCTGCAGGGTTGTGCCTACATATTTAAAAATTAGATGAAATTAAAAATTATTCTAAGTTTTCAAATATCTCTAGCAAATTTAAATCAATACTCAAAGTAGTAGTTTACTTTAGTTCACATCAAAGAAATACAGAAAACAGTTTCCATCGTGAACCAGCAACCAAATTAACAGAGTTCTGAATACTAAGAAATTAAATAGTCTTAACTGAAATAGCAATTTTATGCCTGAAAAATACATAGATCTCGTTTAAAGGAACTAGAGAGCTATGCTACCCCGAACAGTAGGTTTTTGTGGGAATTTTTAATTCTTTCAGTATGGCTGCATGTTCTATCACGATTTTTACAAAGACCATCTTTGCATTTCCTTTTCAAAGACTGGCTATCCTTCACAACAGAATGCTAAATCAGAGCAGTCAAACTGGAAGCTCTTCCATATGGAAAAGCTTTGATTCTGCATTGACAAGGTGCAAGACAAAATTCAGCTCAGCTCTTCCAAAAAAACCCTCCATTTTTTTTTAAACAAAAACATTTTAATTCTACTGTAAAGTAAACTTAAACCAGTGAAGTGATTTGTCTGCAACCCTTCCTTTACTTCTGCTAAACCATGTTTTCTTCACCAAGAGACTGGCACACATAGACGTTCTTTCCAAACACAAGCAACACTGACTAACAAATGTCTAGTTTTTAATTAGCTATAACTGTATACTTAAGAACGTTCTTTGTTTATGACCTTTTAAAAATCCCAAGGAATCTGACATGTCTTCATAGGAGGAGTGGAAAACAGGTAAAATGCCAGGGTTTCCTGTAACTTGTGCAAGGGTACTTTCCAAAACTCCTTGCTTCAGACTGGGTTTTCTCCTCAGGCACGATGCAATGAATTAGAATGAAATTCTGTGGGGTTTTTCCTATTAATAAAAATTGGTTTTTATATATATATATATATACACATATATATACACATATATATAAAAACATATATAAAAACATATATAAATATATATATTATATATATAAAAATATAGTATAAGTATGTTTAAATAACCTCACTTTAACTTCGTCATATTGTAAAAACTGACATCAAAGACTTATAACACATGCATGTACATACATGGAGACACAGTATTTTACGTGCCAAATTTTGTTCCACACTATTATTTTATCAAATTTATTATGGAAATAGAAGTGACTGCTCTATATTTAGAAAGAACAAAATAGTTTCATATTACTGGCAAAATTTTCTCAGCTGCCTGAAGTCCTCCTGCTGAGCAACCACACTGGTGCCTTGTCATGGAGAACTCTCCCAGGACGCAGCCGGCCCGGTTCTGCAACTTTCTATACCTGAGGAAAATGCAATGCCATAGCTACTACTTGCCCAAAAGGCAACCCAACCACCAACCACTGTTCTATGCACCTGCTGTACATTAATGCAAACTTCTCACAGTACAGACTGCCACGCAGGGTGCAGTGCAGTCACAGGAACTGACATCCTGGTGGAAACCCCGAGAAGATTATTCCTATGAAGTCACTACTAAGGAACAAAAGCATCATAAAATTTTAAGAACAATTAAGTATTTGCTATATAGGAACACGTAGGGGAGCACATGGAAGGTATTTCACCTTGGCAAATAGCTTCCCAAATCTGAGAGGGGTTAACATTCCTACCGTTTCTTCTCATTTATTTAAAATAATTTTTTTTTAGTCTCCTAATACTCAAAGAAAATTGGTTGTTCCCCACCTCCTGCAAGAAACAGTGCTTATAATATTTCAAAAACACTTCTCATTTCACGTACACTTGCAAGATGTCATGCCAAGTCACCATCAGAGACCTATTTCTGAACTTCTGCATACCCTGAAGGCACTTAGGTATACATCTCTCATGTTTTGAAAGCCCTTGACTTCATTCCTGAATCACGCAACAAGTTTGCCAGAAGAATGTCAAAACATACACTAGTTTTTCCATTCTCTAACAGCACCCTAGAACAGGCAGTTTTGATTTTTGCTGGATCCCACTTAGAAACCTGTAACTAAAACTAAACAGGATCAATCCTCAAAAAGGGATAGAAAGAGTGAATGCAAATGAAACAACTGAGCAACAGAAAATAACAATCTAACCCATTTTTTTGTTTATAGTTGTACCAAGCTTCAAGATCAACTATACACTCTTAACACTAAGTCTGCAACCTGTATTCTTAAATACTTATTTTATCTAGGATTTAGCAACCTCACAAAGTTGTATCAAGAAATACTATTACACAATTATGGCAATCACAGTAACTCAGTTTGTACCTGCAGCAAAAAGCAGCAGTTTAAGGAAAGAAGTATTTTGAGGCTATTAAACTATTCAGGTTACTCTTCCTGCCATCCCTGAGATTAATTTCATTTTTATGTGATGGTAGTTAACTGTCCTTCACAAGTCAGGACATGGCAAAAAAGAACAGGACCTCCAACCTCGTCCACTTCACCATCGAGACTCTGAGCTTCACCTGCCAACAACATGACTAAAATCTGTCACAGGCTCATCCCCTCTGTGGGAAGTATGAGCAATGGAGTCTTGCACCCATTGGGAAAGCACTGCTGTGTGTGCAAACCTGCATTTAAAACTGTTCCATTTCCTTTGATTTGAAAAGTACCTAGGGGAGATGGGGAAGTGTTTTCATTATGCAACACTACCTTTACAGGCAGGTCATGTATAAGTAGACTTATACATACTACATTATGTAAAATGTTGTCATATGTAAAAACAGACATTATGCCAACCAAACTTTATTACATTTCAAGGTAGCAACAAGCATGAAACCTGCAAAATCCTCATGTGATGATATACTTCTATTAAAACCCGAGGGCTATTAGTAATTGTTGTAGTAGTTCACCTTGAACTTGGTACTGTTTATGTAGGTGCATGCGGTATTGGACGTAAACATGTTTACTTGAAACGGTCCATGATCAAGAACAAAAAGTCAATAAATCTGAGAAGGTTTCACTTCATGTAACTGTAGATTCAATGCATTTCCACTGCTCCGTTCCAGCTTCAATATTTAGATCCTGAACAACCCTCCTAACTGACATAATTTATGACCAACTCTCATAAGGCACAAAGATTCCATACTCCTCTGCACACATCAAAGTATCTAATTTATTACTCTGGCTACAAACAACAGAACACTAGCTGTAAATGAAAATATCTTAAGCTTCTTTTTGAAAAAGAAAAGGAAAAAAAAATCAACAAACCTGCAGGTGTTTCCTATGTGCTTATTTTCCTCCCTTTCTTATTACTTATCCTCAACAGACTTTATTAAGTCTGTTGACTTAATAAATTAACCCAAATTTACAAAGCAAATAAGGATTACCTTTTACATGAAGTTCACAGAAACAAATGAGTAGAATTAATTTGAAGAATCACATCTGTAGCTGAAAATATGTATATTTTATTATATACCTTTAGTTGTTAAAAGTACTAATAAGGAGAGGAATAGCTATTTCCAGGTTTTACTGGATGTTGTCACAGTGATGAATGCATTACTAATTATGTTATTGCTTATTAACGATACAGTGAACATTCTGAAGAAAGGGCCTCCGAGCTTGTACATCAAACCAAGTATCCCACCACCATCACAAACAGTTTGAGAGAAGAGGGCAGCATGAGGCAGGAAAGGCATACTTGCAGTTCAAACAAACCAACTCTGCCTGCAGGTTAAAGCGTTTTAACAACCTCTATTTTTAAAAGATAACACCAATTAAAAAAATATGAATAAATAAAATTCAAACAGATGGCACTCTTTAAATCCTGGGGCTAGTTATGCCAGAAGGTCCTAACAAATGTACTATAAGGAAAAAAATTGCAGTAAGGCTTCTATCTGATTCTATATAGGCAGGGTAAGTAGTATGAGAAAGAGATTTTCTCTTTCCTCCACCATGCAGCTATACAGTTCAAGTCATGTTATCAGTTCAAAGCAAGAATTAAAAACATGAAATTACATTAGGGGAAAACATGGATGGTGGTCTCAGGTCACAGCAAAAAGTATTTAGATTCAGTTCCCATTACAAAGGGTTTGGTTAATAAGATTCAAGGGCATTGTATGCATGCATCACGATTATAGACTAGTTTATTTTTTTCCCTTCAAATTATCTCCTAAAGGAATACATTTAGCAACTTTCAAATGCAGTGTAACAGATTTCCAAGAGAAGTGAGGTCCAAAAATAGCATTAAAAAAAATACTCAATCTTCCACACAACACAACTTGGACTTCCACACTGGGCACAAATCAGCAGGACAGTGCCTATTCATTACTGTGAGAGTGAGGTTTCCTGGAATATGAACAATAATTGCTATGCATGTACATAAAGTTTCTTTTGTTCATTTATTGACTTGCTTGGTTTCTGTTTTTCTTTTAGGAAACACAATTATCTTTTATTTAGATATCTGTGTTCCTTAGCAATTAAAGTACCCACAGCATTTAACTTAAAAAAATTATTTCTCCATGGAAATCTGTATTTAATTGGCCTGAAGACTTTTTTTTCCATTCTTTAATCTGAGATTAAGAATAAAAAAAAACCCAGAATAATCTGAGTTTTGATACAGCTTCTCAGTATTTACCTGATGAGTAAAAAAGCATTACAGAATTATCAGTTTGCTGGAGGTTTTAGATCTACAATCAACACGTGACTGTAGCTCAGAAAATGTTTGAACAAAACCGTGGACAGAAACAAATGAAATTTAATTTCAGGTTATTTATGCAGTTCTAAATTTCTAAATTCTTATCTATTTCCTTTAAAGTGAAGTTAATGGTTGCCCAAACTTCTGGTCTCTTTATACACTGTGTTAAGTATTTTATCCTTCCAACTTGGGCAATTAAGATAAAACCTTGTATTTTTGTAAAGGCACTGTTTTCCACACAAACACTTAATGAATCAGAGTAGCCATAAATACTGCAGAAAGTGTGTAGGCAAAGTACACAGCCTTTTATTTGTGAAAGTTGTCCACAAGTTATGCCAGGAGTTGTTTCTCCATGTGTCTCCAAGGGCTTTCTAGGAAGAAATTATAGACATTTCTCTCTTCTTCTCATCAAGGTCTAAGTTATTGCAAAAAAAGTGGTCAACTGTTACCAAGCTGAATCAACATCAGAAACCTGAAGTCTGATTTAGCAAGCCAGAACACCTAAGACCTCTAACATTTGAGCCTATGAAAACTCTTACTAATACTGTGTGTAAACTTCAGACCAACAGAAAGACGTTCTCTTCAAACAGAGATTTACTATAGAACCTCTTGACACAATTGAAATGCCATCTCTTTTCTTGCATTTCCATCAAGAAATCTCAAATAATATCTAAGGGTAGCTAATCCCTAGGTTTATTGAGCTATTTGCTGAAGTTACATGAGGTTAGAGCCTCCATTTTGGTACACAGCATTCTAGAAAAAAACCAGCTGCTTTTAACTCAAGATCATGTAAAAGAAAAAAATTTCATTCACAATCATATTTCTATTTTGTTAATTTGAGAATAGTTACTGTGATGTTTCACAACTGCAGAATGACAAAGAAAAACACACCACTTACTACCCAAACAGTTGGGAAAAAATCAAAACAAAGACTATATTCTGTCTTAGCAACTGTATCATTATTTTGAACTCTATGAAAGGTAGTTGAATGCATAAATCTCATCTCAGTGCCTTGTGATGATTTTGAAAGCTTCAGATGATTGTAAACAAGACTGCAACATGAGCAATTTTAAAAACATATAAGACCCATGAAAACATCCAAAGGATCTGGGTTCTCAAAAACACTTCCCTTTCAGTCATATCACCAAAAGCAACTAGCCCATTGCTAAAAAGCTTTCCCAATACTGACTCAAACTAAGACTGTTCTTTTTAAAAATTATTGGCTTTCTAAAATATCATTATACTTGGTTTCCCTTATCATCCTCTGGACAGTTAATGTATTATTTCTCTCCATTTTCATGATCCTTTCTGCAAATACTTTTGCAGAATAAGCTAAATGTTATTATTTGGATACTTATCTTGACCAGCAAAGTACTTACTGACTGGTTAATTTTAAGCATGTAAATGAATGCTACAATTACTTTACCAATCATATGTTGACAGTTGAGTACCCCATCATATTTTTTACTGGATCATGTAAAATTTGGTGTATACTGAAGCAGTATACACCAAATTTTAACCCAGGATCCCAGCCTTTGGTACTCCTCAGGAGTCTGCAACACTGGAGAAAAATAGTTATTCTCAGTGTTTGTGAATGCCTCTCTGCTAGTCATCACCTTTTATTTCCTATTAATCTGACAGCTCCCTACAGTTTGTGAATATTTCCTAAACTGCTTCACACTATAATCTGCCAACGACTGATGAACACAGTGAGAATTCCAATAAGGAATCAATAATGAATACCTAAGGGTTGTGATATTTCCCAACAGCACCACTTGAACATGAAAAAAAAGATCTGCCCCCAGTTTCAGAGAAAAGACAGGAATAAAGCAAAGATGAACAGAGTTCTAGTTGATCAGAGCAGCCTACTGCACATCAAGCCCTTTGCAGTCTTTTCTCTAGCACTACAACTTGAACTTAATCAAATTAGAAAAAAAAAATTACAAGCTGTTTACAGGTTGTTATTTAAAAATGCGAAAAAAGAAGAAAATGACTGAAACCCTCCTTATTAATAAATATTTACAGTGAACCATAGATATTTTTCAGATCAGTACCAATCACTGTGCAAACAGGATTGCACAGAGAATAGACTGGAAGTAGAAATGGAGGACTTCCAAGACAGTCCCATCTCACAAGAGATATGCTCAGTGGGGAAATGCATTCCTCTCCTTCCCTGCTTCTCCTGCAGCTATTGCAAAATTTCCACCGTAGATGTGAAACAAGCGATTTAATACAATAAAAATCTAAAAAACAATCTGTGTTTTAGGGGTGCACGTTGCTCATTTTTCTAAATGCCTTTCCCAACTCATGTGTTTTGGGAACCTTGCCCACAATCAAAAGGATATCTGTCTTCATCTTGAGATGACTGGTCAGCTCATAAGCTTCCCCAACAAGGACAGAGCATTCCAATGCATCAGAGCCTGCTCCCAGTATCACAGGGATTCCAAATACTACACTATTGCAGACAGTT